>NC_053037.3:514917406-515220436 GCF_002575655.3 Aegilops tauschii subsp. strangulata | reverse complement strand
TTTCGTTCTCTTGTCGACAAAACTGAAACCAAGACGTGCCTTCTTTGGCTCCTTCCATTCCTGGACGGTGATCGAGACGTTGTCTCGAACAACGACTCCGCATTGGTTGATAAACTTTGAGGTGTGCTGTAGGGGCTTGCCGGTTTCACTGACAAACTCAATGGCATATGTTTCTCCTGTTTCATCGCCTTGGATTTGCCACGCTTTGTCGTACTCGATCCGGAGGGCTAAAAAAAGAAAGAGAGTCGCGCGCGTTAATACATATGTATTCACATTTCAGTAAGTTTGTATCACGAGAGGCTCAATGTATATATATACCTCGCCGGAGGTGGTTGCTACTTGCAATTCGAGATCGTCGTTTGTTGACGGTTGACCTCCGTCGACAATGTCCGTTCCTTCACCTTCTTGATCATCGACAATCTCTGTTCCACCGTCAAGGTTCAGAAAAGAAGAGACTACATCCTCTTGTTGCTCATATTCTGAGCCCGGCACATAAGGAATCTCGTTGTTGATGATGCCCATTAAATAACGTTCAGCCTCCGGATCCCTAAGCGGCTCGGCTCTATCGTCCGCCATATGTCACTCCTGCATGTAGTAAAAATTCTTTTAGCTTTAAAGGAATTAAAAAATAAGATTAAGGGGACATAGAGGAGGAGGAATTAAAAAAATAAGATTATTGAGCACTGCCAAGTATTTTGTTTTGTTTTCTTTGTTTTTCTTTTTGGTTTTCATTTGGTTTCTTTCTTCTTCCTTTTTTCTTCCATTTTCTTCTTCTTCCTTTCTTCTTCCTCTTTCTTCTTTCTTTCTTCTTCTTCCTTTTTCTTTTTTCTTTCTTTCTTCTTCTTCCTTTCTTCTTCCTTTCTTCTTCTTTTCTTCTTCTTCCTTTTTCTTTCTTCTTTCTTTTGGTTTTCATTTGGTTTTCATTTTTTTTCTTCTTCCTTTTTCTTTCTTCTTTTTTTCTTCTTCCTTTTTCTTTCTTCTTTCTTTCTTCTTTCTTTTTTTCTTCTTCCTTTTTTTCTTCTTTCTTCTTTCTTTTTTTCTTCTTCCTTTTTTTCTTCTTTCTTTTGGTTTTCATTTGGTTTTCTCTCTTCTTTCTTTTTGGTTTTCATTTGGTTTCTTTTGTTTTGTTTTCTTTTTTTTTCTTCCTTTTTCTTTCTTCTTCCTTTTTTCTTCTTCCTTTTTCTTTCTTCTTTCTTTCTTCTTTCTTTTCTTCTTTTTTCATTTGGTTTCTTTCCTTTTTCTTTCTTCTTTCTTTTGGTTTTCATTTGGTTTTCATTTTTTTCTTCTTCCTTTTTCTTTCTTCTTTTTTTCTTCTTCCTTTTTCTTTCTTCTTTTTTTTCTTCTTCCTTTTTCTTTCTTCTTTCTTTTTTTCTTCTTCCTTTTTTTCTTCTTCCTTTTTCTTCTTTCTTTCTTCTTTCTTTTTTTTTCTTCTTCCTTTTTTTTTCTTCTTTCTTTTGGTTTTCTCTCTTCTTTCTTTTTGGTTTTCATTTGGTTTCTTTTGTTTTGTTTTCTTTTTTTTATTCTTCTTCCTTTTTCTTTCTTCTTTCTTTCTTCTTTCTTTTCTTCTTTTTTCATTTGGTTTCTTTCCTTTTTCTTTCTTCTTTCTTTTGGTTTTCATTTGGTTTTCATTTTTTTCTTCTTCCTTTTTCTTTCTTCTTTTTTTCTTCTTCCTTTTTCTTCTGTTTTCTTTTGTTTTCTTTTGTTTTTCTTCTGTTTTTTTCTTCCTTTTTTCCTTTTTCCTTTTTTCTTCTGTTTGTTTTTCTTTTGTTTTCTTTTTTCTTTCTTCTTCCTTTTTTCTTTTGTTTTCTTTTTTTTCTTCATTTTTCCTTTTTTCTTCCTTTTTCTTGTTTTTCTTCTGTTTTTCTTTTGTTTTCTTCTTCCTTCTTTCTTCTTCTTCCTTTTTCTTTCTTCTTCCTTTTTCTTTTGTTTTCTTTTTTTCTTCCTTTTTCCTTTTTTCTTCCTTTTTCTTGTTTTTCTTCTGTTTTCTTTTGTTTTCTTCTTCCTTCTTTCTTCTTCTTCCTTTTTCCTTTTTCTTTCTTCTTCCTTTTTCTTTTCTTTTCTTTTTTTCTTCCTTTTTCCTTTTTTCTTCCTTTTTCTTGTTTTTCTTCTGTTTTTCTTTTGTTTTCTTCTTCCTTCTTTCTTCTTCTTCCTTTTTCCTTTTTCTTTCTTCTTCCTTTTTCTTTTGTTTTCTTTTTTTTCTTCCTTTTTCCTTTTTTCTTCCTTTTTCTTGTTTTTCTTCTGTTTTTCTTTTGTTTTCTTCTTCCTTCTTTCTTCTTCTTCCTTTTTCCTTTTTCTTTCTTCTTCTTCTTCTTCCTTTTTCTTCTTCCTTCTTCTTCTTCCGCCGGCGCGCGGAGGACGGCAGGCAGGGGCAGCGGGCGGCGGGCGGCAGGGCGTCGGGCGGCGGGCGGCGGGCGGCGGGCAAGGGCAGGGCACGGGCGGCGGCGGCGCTCACTGGGGACGGGGGCGGCGGCGCGCAGGGCTTCGGCGTCGGCGTCGGGGCAGGGCTTCGGCGTCAGCGTCGGCGTCGATCGGCGTCGGGGCAGGGCTTCGGCGTCGAGAGAGGAGAATGGGAAGTGGCGGAAACTGCTAAGTGTAGTATATATAGACGTACCTTTAGTCCCGGTTGGGGAGGCGGACTGCGACTAAAGGTACCCTTTAGTCGCGGTTGGCCACACCAACCGCGACTAAAGGGTACCTTTAGTTGCGGTCCGCCTCCCCAACTGGGACTAAAGGGTTTGCCGCCGCTTTCGTTCCCGCGCAGAAAGACCCTTTAGTCGCGGTTGGGGACAACAACCGCGACTAAAGGGTACCCTTTAGTCGCGGTCCGCGTCCCCAACCGGGACTAAAGGCATTGTGCTGCTACCACTGCCGCTCCCCTCGCTAGTTTAGTCCCACCTCGCTAGTTGAGAGGGGCGCGCAGTGGGTTATAAGCCCCACTGCCGCTCCCCTCTTGAGCTCCTCTCCATTGCAGGCTTACGGGCCTAATTGTCACTGCTATGCCTGATGGGCCTACTGGGCCTTCTGCGGGCCTGAATCCTGGCCCATCGATGGGTTTCTAGTCGTATTCAGGCCGTGGTGGCCCAGTAGGTGGCATATTTTTTATTTTTTGCCTGTTTTTTGTTTTCTTTTTTGCTTTATTTATTTTGTTTTGTTTCTACTTACAACAAAAAACTTATTTATTTTATTTTATTTTGTTTCTAATTACTTATTTATTTTACTTTATGATAATTATTTTTGCTATTAAAGTTTCTAACAAAAAAAGTTCTTTATGAAAATTCTTTTAGCTTTTAATGATTTTGAACAGAAAATACTTCGATAATTTTAGTTGAATCAATTTTATTTATGTTATTAAAATTTATTTTATTTTGTCTATACTTATATATTTTATTAAAGTTTATATTATTTTGTTTCTAATTCATTTTAAAATCTTAAAAATACAATTATATATCAAAAAAATCAGAAAATAAAACTAATTCATTTTAAATTCTTAAAAATACAAATAATATATCAAAAAATCAGAAAAATAAAACTAATTCATTTTAAAATCTTAAAAATACAATTATATATCAAAAAACAGAAAAATAAAACTAATTCATTTTAAAATCCCTTGAAGGTTTGACAAAAGGTTTGATACATCATTCAGTTCATCGACCAAATACAAAGTTTGGTACAATAAATTATTACACATCAATTCTTCCCTTGTGTCCCTGCTTGCTTACGATTGTGCCGTATCCATGGAGCATCCTCATCATTTAACTTAATGCTTGGGTCAGTGTTCACTTTGAAGGGCGGAATTTCACCAAACATATTATAATCTTCTGACATGTCTGTCTTGTCCTCCACTCCCACGATGTTTCTTTTCCCTGAAAGAACAATGTGGCGCTTTGGATCATCGCATGATGTACTGATCGTTTTCTTATCTTTCCGTTTCCTCGGTTTGCTACTCATGTCCTTCAAATAAAAAACCTGAGCGACATCTTTGGCAAGGACGAATGGTTCGTCAAGGTAACCAAGATTGTTGAAATCCACCATTGTCATTCCGTATTGCTCGTCCACCTTTACCCCACCTCCTGTTAGCTTGAACCATTTGCACCGGAACAAAGGGACCTTAAAGGAGGGTCCATAGTCAAGTTCCCATATCTCCTCTATGTAACCATAATATGTGACCTTTCGCCCATTCTCGGTTGCTGCATCAAAGCGGACACCACTGTTTTGGTTGGTGCTCTTTTTATCTTGGGCGATGGTGTAAAATGTATTCCCATTTATCTCGTACCCTTGGAAAATCGTTATAGTCGAAGATGGTTTCTTGGCCAACATGTACAGCTGATCTCCAACATCATTGTCATTCATTAAATGTTTTCGCAACCAACTGCCGAAAGTCTCCATGTGGGCCTTTCTAATCCAGGATTCAGGCTTCCCCGGGTTGTCCGAGCGTAAAATATTCTTGTGTTGCTCGAAGTACGGAGCCACAAAGCTGGAATTTTGCAGAACTGTGTGGTGTGCTTCAGTCATGGAATGACCGTCCATACATATCGTGGATTTCCTTCCGATCTTGCCTTTTCCACTTAGTCTCCCCTCGTGCCGCGATTGAGGAATACCAATCGTCTTAAGGTCAGGAACATAGTCAATACAGAACTCAATTACCTCCTCATTTCCATAGCCCTTGACGATGCTTCCTTCTGGCCTAGCACGGTTACGAACATATTTCTTTAATACTCCCATGAACCTCTCAAAGGGGAACATATTGTGTAGAAATACAGGACCGAGAATGGAAATCTCTTCGACTAGGTGGACCAGGAGGTGCGTCATAATATCGAAGAAGGATGGTGGGAACACCAACTCGAAACTGACAAGGCATTGGACCACATCGTTCTGTAACCGTGGTAGATCTTCTGGATTGATTACCTTCTGAGAGATTGCATTGAGGAATGCACATAGCTTCACAATGGCTACTCGAACATTTTCCGGTAGGAGCCCCCTCAAAGCAATCGGAAGCAATTGCGTCATAATCACGTGGCAGTCGTGAGACTTCAGGTTTTGGAACTTTTTCTCCGCCATGTTTATTATTCCCTTTATATTCGACGAGAAGCCAGACGGGACCTTCATACTGCTCAGGCATTCAAAAAAATGACCTTCTCTTCTTTGGTAAGAGCATAGCTGGCACGACCTTGAAACCATTCCGGATGCCGGTCATCTGGGTCTTTCAAAAGTTGTTGGTCCTGCCGTGCTTCCTTTGTATCATTTGTCTTCCCATACACGCCCAAGAAGCTTAGCAGGTTCACGCAAATATTCTTCGTAACATGCATCACGTCGATTGCAGAGCGGACATCTAGGACTTTCCAATATTCTAGCTCCCAAAATATAGATTTCTTCTTCCACATGGGTGCGTGCCCGTCAACTCCCCGCGGAACTGATTGTTCGCCAGGACCCTTTCCAAAGATGACTTTCAAATCCTTGACCATATCAAATATCTCAGCACCAGTACGTTCCGCAGGCTTCGGTCGGTGATCTGCCTTGCCGTTGAAATGCTTGCCTTTCTTTCTTACGTTATGATTTCGGGGAAGAAATCGACGATGACCCAGGTACACGTTCTTCTTACAATTAACCAAACGTACACTTTCAGTCTCATGTAAGCAGTGCGTGCATGCATTGTATCCCTTATTTGTCAGTCCCGAAAGGTTACTGAGAGCAGGCCAATCGTTGATGGTTACAAAAAGCAACGCTCGTAGGTCAAATTCCTCTCCTTTGTGCTCATCCCAGACACGTACACCAGGTCTGGCCCACAACTGTAAAAGTTCATCAACTAATGGCCTTAGGTACACATCGATGTCGTTCCCGGGTTGCTTTGGACCTTGGATGAGCACTGGCATCATAATGAACTTCCGCTTCATGCACACCCAAGGAGGAAGGTTGTAGATGCATAGAGTCACGGGCCAGGTGCTATGGCTAGAGCTCTGCTCACCAAAAGGATTCATGCCATCAGTACTTAGACCAAATCTTATGTTCCTTGCGTCAGCTGCAAAATCTTTGAACACTCTGTCGATCTTTCTCCATTGCGTTCCATCAGCGGGGTGTCTCAACTCCCCGTCGGACTTACGGTCCTCTTTGTGCCATCGCAACGACTTGGCATGCTTTTTGTTCATGAACAGACGTTTCAACCGTGGTATTATAGGAGCATACCACATCACCTTGGCGGGAACCCTCTTCCTGGGTTTCTCGCCCTCAACATCGTCACCAGGGTCATCGCCTCTGATCTTATAACGCAATGCAGTGCATACAGGGCATTCATTCAAATTCTCGTATTCACCGCGGTAGAGGATGCAGTCGTTAATGCATGCATGTATCTTCAGAACCTCTAAACCTAGAGGGCAGACAACCTTCTTTGCTTCGTACGTACTGGCGGGTAACTCGTTATTCTTCGGAAACATATTCTTCAACATTTTCAGCAAATTTTCAAATGATGAGTCACCTACACCTTCCTGTGCCTTCCATTTTAGCAAATCCAGTGTGCAGCCCAGCTTTTTCAGACTATTATCGCATCCTGGATACAACGACTTTTTGTGATCCTCTAACATGCGATCCAAATTCTCCCTATCCTTGTCAGTTTCGCAGCGTCTTCGTGCATCAGCAATGGTCCGACCAAGATCATCAGCGGGCTCATCATGTGCCTCTTCTTCACCTTCACCTAACCCTTCCCCACCTTCAGCATCATCCTCCATGAAAGTATCACCGAAATGATCATGATAGTTGTCATTGATATCATCCCCTTCTTCATCTTCTTCCATTCTAACCCCTCTTTCTCCATGCTTGGTCCAACAATTATAGCTTGGCATGAAATCGTGCCGAAGCAGGTGCATGTGAACGTCTCTTGAGGAGGAGTAACCCTTCTGATTCTTACAGACAGCACATGGACAGATAATAAAACCTTGCTGCTTGTTCGCATTTGCCACTATGAGGAAATCTTTCAAACCCATAGTGAACTCGCCGGAGAGTCGGGGACCGTACATCCATTGCCGATTCATCTGCATTATTATTATATAAAGTATATAATTAACCATCATGCATTTGTTAAACTAACTAGCTAGAAATAATACAAATTAAACAATGAACTACACACATGCATATTTTATCAATGACACATGAAAGGTTCAAGTTGCTAACCGCGATCGCGGAGGAAAAATAAATGAGAAAGCTCAAGTGTGGCTCGGACACTTCATATCATGTTTGTTTCAGGCTCTCGGGCATTTCATCGAACACCTTGTGTGCATAGGAGGAACCAAAAGCAAACCCACCACCCCCTTCTGAAAATTGTGAAGTGAGCTGAGTCCTATATATAGGGATGGGCCTTTAGTCCCGGTTGGCCTGGCCAACCGCGACTAAAGGCCTTCGGGGACCTTTAGTCCCGGTTGGCCAGGCCAACCGGGACTAAAGCCCCTCCCGTCCGCCAGCTGTCGACCGAGCGCGCTGGGCCCAGATAGTTGGTCGCGGGTCTCCTCCCGAACCGCGACTAAAGGCCCCTTTTGTCGCGGTTCGATTGTTTTGGGGACTAATGGGGGCGTATGGAAGCCTCTTTTTCTACTAGTGTTATACTAATGATGTACTGTAGTAAACCGTGAGAATAGCCATGGTAACTCATTGACTCTTGAATGCTTCAACCCAATAGATCATCACAATTTCTACATCATACTAATAAACACAGCATGCTCAAATTTCATAGACATATCCAGAAATAATCTTGAATGTATCTCAACACTCGGGCTCAGACTTGATCAATCTCATCAGCACTCTCCTGTCTAGTTGTAGCCGAAGCCACCAGGCAACGCGGGAACCTCATGAGCTGAATGAGAACTAATTGTGCAACATATATAAGCATCACATGAGCATTGCAAAAAAAGCATGACATGAGACTGGGTGCATTACTTCAGGCGGGTCCTTCACTAAGAAGTACGCTCAAGTAGCCCTAGACTCCTCCGAGACCACAATCGCAATTCCATGGGTGTCCTACGAAGCACCAGATTATAACAAGCACAAGGGCAAATTCACGGCCCGCGCTTATATATGTTGCAAACAATCATTAGCTTCATGGCAATCAGATAAATTAGGGTGGCGGAGCAACATTGTAGCCAGGGGGTCGATGCCCCCCTCCCCACCCTCCCAACTGGTTTGTAAGTCTTGGTTCCATGACCCTACAATTAGCATAATTTACCAAAATTCATAAAAAAAATTCTACATCATACTAATGATGTATTGTAGTAAACAATGAGAATAGCCATGGTAACTCATTGACTCTTGAATGCTTCAACCCAATAGATCATCACAATTTCTACATCATACTAATAAACACAGCATGCTCAAACTTCATAGACATATCCAACAATAATCTTGAATGTATCTCAACACTCAGGCTCAGACTTGATCAATCTCATCAGCACTCTCCTGTCTAGCTGTAGCCGAAGCCACCAGGCAGGAACCTCATGAGCTGAATGAGAAGTAATTATGCAACATATATAAGCATGACATGAGCATTGCAAAAAAAACATGACATGAGACTGGGTGCATTACTTCAGGCGGGTCCTTCACTGAGAAGTACGCTCCAGTAGCCCTGGACTCCTCCGAGACCATAATCGCAATTCCATGGCTCTCCTTACGAAGCACTAGATTATAACAAGCACAAGGGCAAATTCACGGCCCGCGCTTATATCTTGCAAACAATCACTAGCTTCATGGCAATCAGATAAATTAGGGTGGCGGAGCTACGTTGTAGCCAGGGGGCCGATGCCCCCTCCCCACCCTCCCAACTGGTTTGTAAGTCTTGGTTTCATGGCCCTACAATTAGCATAATTTACCAAAATTCGGAAGAAAAAATGTCTACATCATACTAATGATGTACTGTAGTAAACAGTGAGAATAGCCATGGTAACTCATTGACTCTTGAATGCTTCAACCCAATAGATCATCACAATTTCTACATCATACTAATAAACACAACATGCTCAAACTTCATAGACATATCCAGCAGTAATCTTGAATGTATGTCAACACTCAGGCTCAGACTTGATCAATCTCATCAGCAATCTCATGTCTAGTTGTAGCCGAAGCTACCAGGCAACGTAGGAACCTCATGAGTTGAATGAGAAGTAATTGTGCAACATATATAAACATGACATGAGCATTGCAAAAAAAAAACCATGACATGAGACTGAGTGCATTACTTCAGGCGGGTTCTTCACTAAGAAGTACGCCCCAGTAGCCCTGGACTCCTACGAGACCACAATCGCAATTCCATGGCTCTCCTTACGAAGCACCAGATTATAACAAGCATAGGGGCAAAATTACTGTTAATGATGCTTGAAAAAAAAGATAGTCA
Source organism: Aegilops tauschii subsp. strangulata (assembly GCF_002575655.3). NCBI lineage: Eukaryota > Viridiplantae > Streptophyta > Magnoliopsida > Poales > Poaceae > Aegilops > Aegilops tauschii. The sequence continues at coordinate 515,211,069 of NC_053037.3, read as the reverse complement.
TGTGAGAGGGAGTAAAAAGCATAAAACCACCACAATCACATAAAACCATCAGTTTTTTAATGACAAAAACCACCGAAAGCAAAGCTAAACTTTGACATATATGAGTAGCACTAAACTAGCAATAAAAAAGTCATTTCTGACCCATGAAGCCCACCCGTCGGAGCTGAGTTGACAAAAGAAAATTCGCCATGCGGGCATGTTGACTGGTCTTTTCCCTCTTCCTCCTTTGTCTTTCTTTGGCACTACAACAAGCACTGAACGTGCATTAGAGAGAGCAGCCGGCCGCGACGCACTCGAGTGGCGGGCGGGAGCAGAGCTCGACGGGGAGCTCGCAAGGGGCGCCGACGACGGCCGAGACGTGTTCGAGCCCGCGTCATCGAGTTTGTGGGCAACGGATCCCGGGACTCCTCCATCCTCCGCAAGCTCGTCTCAGCCGAGGCGCCCAAGGCACTGTGATGCTCGCAGGCCCGGCCCTGGGGGGGCAGGGGGTGGCCGCCCCAGGCCTCTCAAATCCAGGGGCCCCCTCCCAGATATGCTGTATGCTGGTGGCCCATCGGCCCATAACTTCTCCTGGGATGAAATTAGCCCAAGCAAAGGAAAGACGTAGCAACATAGGAAAGTACACCAGACGCATCCAATCATGTCGTCCAATCGGTACGATCGTGACTCCTGAGACGTGAGATCGCATCGCTAATTCACTACCCTATTCTCTATTTCCCCGTCACGAACTCTCGATCACAAGTCTCTGGCCGCCGGCTTTCTTTATAGAACACTGGGCATGATGACGCTTCCTCTGGAACTCACCTCTTCCTCATCGGCACCTACGACGACAGTGTCCGTCGAGGCAGAAACGGCGTGGACCAAAACAATAGCCATGCCGGAAGAGGAGGCAAGCTATCGTGCTAGCGCCATGGACGGTCCGAGCCGAGCCGCTTCCCTCGCTGCAATCCGCTCATCCCCGCCTTCTCTGAAAGGCGGCGTCTAAGAGGACGCACATCCACCACTCCTCTCTGACCGCTCCGACGGACCAGGCCCTGGGCTGCGACGAGCAAGATCCGTCGGGCCTGGGCGTCTCAATGGAAGAAGAACCATCCGCGGGAGACGGGGGGAAGTCGTCTGGGTGGGGCTCCTCTTCTCGCGGCTTCGACGGGACGAGGGATCCACCTTGCGTGGCTACATATCAAGGATGTCCTCATCCTCTTCGCCGGTGGTGATTGGAACCTCCTTGAGCTTCAGAGTGGGAGCGATTTGGGCCTCTTCGACACCCGCCGATCGGCGGTGCGGGCGGACTTCTGCGGCGAGGCCGACGTCAGAATTCAGTGCTTCACACGGTCATCCAAAGTGAAAGCATAGAACTGCATAAATTTCCCACACAAATTCAGAGCGTAAGTAGAGCAGAATATTACGTCTCGAGACAAACACATCACTTCTAAATGTAACAACCAAGCATATTAACAAACTAATACGAGAAACATTCTCAGTGCCCAATAACATGACTAATTAACTGAATGTTCAGTTCTTTCAATCTTGTGAAATCAGAACAACCCACCTAGAGAAGTCCTTGCAGAAAAGGAAAGTCCACCCACCTAGCAACCTCGACAAATACCGCCCCATCACTGTCCATCAGAATTCTTAATCACCTTTTCACTCATGCCTATTCAGAAAATATTAGTACCCGTGAATGTCAGGTCATACAAATTCTTAATGTATAATGTACCCATCAAATTTGCAATGGGCACATGCTTGCAAATCAATTTCTCAAATTTACAGTATTAACCACACAGAATTGTTGTTCGATGTCGCCCCCATCAGTGATGAGGCATTTGTTAGAAAGTGAAGTTATTAACACCCTGATGAACAGAGCATTGTGTTATAATACACGAATACAATAAAATAAACAAATAAATAAATGTGATAGCAGTATAGCATGGTTTTCCTAGAAACAGGAGTGTGACATCTCAAAATTTCAGCTTACAAGTTACAACAGAATAATCCGTGTATCAGACATTCGAGTATTATCACACAATTTAAATCAACGAGTATCTAATTCATAGAAGATGTTAGAAGATATTACAAACCTCATCTACTCCATTATCAAGAAGTTCAGATATAGCTGCACATGAAGAGAGAAGTTATTAGATAAATATTTTACATGGTGGCATAAGTATCTTGAACACCAAACATAAAGAAGAGAAGTCATGAGAGTACCACACCGTCTAGTTTTTCTACCTTCTTATCCAGCAAACATTCCAATATTAATCATTTGATTTCTACTCAATGGTCAAACTATAATCTTCCCCAAATAGAAATAGCAAGGGAGAAATGGATAACATGTGTTTTTAGTATTAGTGCTACAAAGATACTCAGATAAACCAGCAAGCAATTCATCTTGTCCCCACTCAGACCAAATATCGTAACAAACCAGCAAGGAATTCATCATATCTCCCATCAGGTCAAATATTGTAACAAACCAGCAAGCAATGTATCTTGTAGTTACCTGGTACCCTTTGTTCTGACAAACTGAAAACTATCAAACAATTACATCTCCACCAAACTAAACCAAATCGGAGAATGGATTGGCAAGGGCGCCAAACCTCTGAACGCCAACTTGTGGGAGGTCAGGTTGATGCGGAGGAACCTGGGATGCACGCAGGCGCGGTCGAAGTCCCCTGTCTGCAGCGCATATGAGACCGGGCAAAAAAATGGAGTTGGGATTTCGCGAAAACCAGGGAGGATGGGGATCGAAGAGACGAACCGTGGAACTCGTGGATGGGGACGGAGGGGGCCTCGTTAGTGCCGGCCTTCCAGAAGCTACGACAACCAGGGGATCGACCACTGCCGCCAACACCGGCTGTGCCGCCGGTCATCACCACGCGGCGCAGACAAGGTACGGTGGAGACGAGACAGCATGAGAAGGCGGCAATTGTTCTCCCCCTCCCGCTCAGTTCGATCTAGACGACGAGAGTGCCATGTCGCCCAGGCCGCCGCCTCCGTGCAGGTTGGCAGCAGCGGCTGTGGGGTAGGTCGCCGGTGATGGCGGCGGACGAGGGAGAGGGAAAAGTTGAGGACTCGCTAGGCTAGGGCTGGGCGATCCGTTTCTTTTTTTGTCTCGCCGTACAAAGCGCCCACTGGCGAGCGCGAATCTTTCTCACGATTGGCTGCCAGGCACAGTACCCCTGTGATGACGTGGACGTCACGAGAGAGCGCCCTTGCGCGACACGTAATGGGTTCGATTAGGTTAGCCTACTGCCATCATCAGTGCCGGGATTAGTACAAGTTTTCTAATGCATCCACGTAGTATGTGCATGAGGTCGATCAACCGTCAATTCACGACCACGAGAAATTTGAAAACGGCGATGTAAAATCGCACGTACTTCCTCCATCTAAAAAAGGTTGTCTCAAGTTTGTCCCTCAAATAAATGTATAAGCATTTTTGGACGGATGGAGTACGTGTTACATGGACTCGGTACACTGATGATAGATGGTTGTGGCCAGTTGAAACGTGGAGTTAGTCTAGCTGTGGCATAAGGGAGGTGCGTGCAGCACATGTGGTGCGAATGGACGATGTGACAGGGTACGGTTGAGTGAGTCAATGAAGTGATTAGCAAGGATGCCAAAACTGTGGTAGGGAAGGAAACGGATTGACGGGCCGAATAATCATGGTTTGATTGCCACCAATGAAAGCTACTCCATATTTTTATATCTCTATCTATTCTTAATAGACGAGTTGGTTGAATAGTCCCGGTTTATTTTCGTCCGGTTTATTTTCGTCTGGTTTATTTTCGTCTCACCTCCCACCACCCCTTCCATGCTAAAACCGAACCACGTCTGATACTCCTTCCATTTATTCGTAATGTATTTATGTGAAAAAATCAATTATGATTAATCTCTAATCAATCTCTGAAAAATCAAATCTAAATTAATCAACTATACCATAAGTTCCTCAATCACATTAATTAATATTTCAATACGTCTCAAAAATTACATTAATTAACGTTACCATACCTTGTCTAAAATATTAATTAATGTGATTGAGGAACTTATGGTATAGTTGATTAATTTAGATTTGATTTTTCAGAGATAGATTAGAGATTCTTCGGTACACACGTAAAAAGGGAAGAAAAGAAAAAGAAAAACAAACCACGAAAAGGAAACATATGCATGGACGTCAATCCCCTTCATCTCTCCCGCTCTCTTTCCTTTCCTAGGATGTAGCCGCCGATTTTCTTTCTTGCTCATGTTCTCCTTAAAGAGGTGGACATTGAGAGGCAACGAGCATGGTAGGCCTCAGATCGCGGATCCTCTGACCTTGCAGTCCTTCTCCGATGTCGTCCCTGCATAATCCAACGCCCTCCTCCTCCCAGTGCCGCACCTGCGTCATTGGAGGTTGTGTGCGAGCTGGCCGCCGTCCCCGAGTATCTTCAACAGGTTGTGTGCTGCTCCCAGATAACAAAATTCGTGGAAGAGTTACAGAGAAGTGAGGGTTGGGGAGAACTAGCGTCGCGCCGTCGCCGATCTGCTGGATGACATGCACCACGGCCATGCCATCGAGCCACCATAGCCGCTCCTTCCAGTAGGCAATGAGGTTTGGTCGACGGCAGGGGTAACAGTTGTGCGTGCGTGCTTGCTGTTATTCTCGAGGTGGATAGGTCATGCCATGAACCCTCCTCCACGCATGGCGCAACTTCTTCCGATCTCGCCCGTCCTCGAATCCCTGCTGGCAGGTGATGCCGCTTCCTTACCTCACCGAGTCAAAACTGAAGGCATCCACTTCTTGTGGTAAGAACCGATCTCATGTATTGCCATTTTTATAAGTTTCTTGATGCAAATCATAGCAATAATATTGTGTTCTTCCTATTTGTTTGATTAGTTCCAAAACAGAAGCAATTCTATCGTGACGATTTCAAATGTTTCTTGTAGAAATTTAGCATAGTACTAAAGCAACTGAATGATGGACAACTGCGGGCTAATTCTAAAATAAAAGCAATGGTGAATTTTTTCGTTAAACTGTAATCGATAAAACACCATTTTGTATATTATTTAACTATTGGGTATGCTAATCTTTGGGTTCATTGGATGTGAATAATGGACCTGGTATGATTGGTGCTTGTACAATTACGTAATAGGAGTAGCAGCATTATACATCTTTCGAGTTACAGTAGGTTACCAGTGGCAGTTGCGGCTATGGATGTTTCACAATTGTGTGTACTGCAGGTGTACGTGGATTAGGACAACAGTGTGAGCCAATGGATTTTTCATGTCTTCCTCTACGGCAAGCCCTTAGTGTATTTTATTTATATCTCAAGAACATGACAGTTTCAAGAATATATACGAGTCAGCTATCATGTGCCCTTTTGTCCATTTTTACTTAAATACTATGAGGCGACTACTTATTGTTATTCTTGCCATTGGAGATCTAGGTAAAAAGAAAATTAATGAACCTGAAATATCGGCAAAACAACAAGTATTGTTAACCAAGGAAAATAAGTCATGATAAAGACAAGATACGTTTTGACCAGAAAAGCCCGTGCTCGATTATTTCGAGCACAGGCTTCTTCGGTAAAGACTCGAATTTTTTTGTAACGTATCAATAAGATAGAGCCATGCTACGTGTTGTTTCAAACCCTAAATAAACACGGACACTTAAAAAATCTGTCGGGCAGGCAGATTCACATCTCTTACAACCCACACAATCTTCGGTTCTCGGCGTGGAAGCAATTTGCTAATTTGGCCTCTCCTGTCATGAACAAACTTCGTGAATATGACATTAGTTTTGCCTCTCAATATCTCATCTCTATCATCACTATGATGAAGGTAAATGAAATTGGCGTTATTTTGTGCGAACATTATCTTCTAAGATTATTTTGTTTGCTTGTGCATTATTTTAAGTTTGTAAATTTCGTGGTTGGGTGCTAACATATATCAATATAGCACAAAATTACTTGTTGTCTCAAAGCCTGATGCTATGGGAACTCTGGAGTGCAATATTGGTGCAAGAATATCTGTAAATGCTTATTGTTGAATGTTTAATCTCACAATTTCTGTTAGTACAACAATAATACTTTACAGAAAGTAAATTTAATCGATGTATGTCTAATTCTAAGTCTTCTTTGAGATGTACATGATGAAAGAAAAGTACTATTTAGACAGAAATTGGCGTGTCTACTGCCTGTGCCAAGTGTTGTCGAGGAAGATAGTAAACTCATTGAGGATGATCATTGGGGTTATTGCGAAGCTGACTGTTTGGCGGAGTAGTCTCGCGACATGGAGGACAAGTCATGAGACATGAAATAACTGGTAAACTAAAGGATTCCCCGCGCATTGCAGCGGGAAATTTAACAATGACTTGGAAAGATATGATTCTTTTGGGAAATTGTATTGCCTGATAGTTGCTCCGAGTGACATGTTTCGAAGCACAAGAGTCAAATTGTGGCATCTTCTCAATTCAGTCTCATGAAAGTGAAACTGCAGCGTTCATTTATATCTCATTTAGGGGATTTAAGAATTACATTGTGATTTCCACTGAGGAGGGCAGTTGTTTCGAAGTAGGCTATAGTGTGACTTAGAATAGAACAACACAATAATTAACTGAGGATAATCAAAGGAAGTTACCTGGTAATTTCTGTTGGAAATATGCCCTAGAGGCAATAATAAATGGTTATTATTATATTTCTTTGTTCATGGTAATTGTCTATTGTTCATGCTATAATTGTGTTATCCGGAAATCGTAATACATGTGTGAATACATAGACCACAACGTGTCCCTAGTAAGCCTCTAGTTGACTAGCTCGTTGATCAACAGATAGTCATAGTTTCCTGACTATGGACATTGGATGTCATTGATAACGGGATCACATCATTAGGAGAATGATGTGATGGACAAGACCCAATCCTAAGCATAGCTCAAAGATCGTGTAGTTCGTTTGCTAGAGCTTTTCCAATGTCAAGTATCTTTTCCTTAGACCATGAGATCGTGCAACTCCCGGATACCGTAGGAGTACTTTGGGTGTGCCAAACGTCACAACGTATCTGGGTGACTATAAAGGTACACTGCAGGTATCTCCGAAAGTGTCTGTTGAATTGGCACGGATCGAGACTGGGATTTGTCACTCCGTATGACGGAGAGGTATCTCTGGGCCCACTCGGTAATGCATCATCATAATGAGCTCAATGTGACTAAGGAGTTAGCCACGGGATCATGCATTACGATACGAGTAAAGAGACTTGCCGGTAACAAGATTGAACAAGGTATTGGGATACCGACGATCGAATCTCGGGCAAGTAACGTACCGCTTGACAAAGGGAATTGTATACGGGATTGATTGAATCCTCGACATCGTGGTTCATCCGATGAGATCATCGTGGAACATGTGGGAGCCAACATGGGTATCCAGATCCCACTGTTGGTTATTGACCGGAGAGGTGTCTCGGTCATGTCTGCATGTCTCCCGAACCCGTAGGGTCTACACACTTAAGGTTCGGTGACGCTAGGGTTGTAGAGATATGAGTATGCGGAAACCCGAAAGTTGTTCGGAGTCCCGGATGAGATCCCGGACATCACGAGGAGTTCCGGAATGGTCCGGAGGTGAAGAATTATATATGGGAAGTCCAGTTTCGGCCACCGGGAAAGTTTTGGGGGTTATCGGTATTGTACTGGGACCACCGGAAGGGTCCCGGGGGTCCACCGGGTGGGGCCACCTATCCCGGAGGGCCCCATGGGCTGAAGTGGGAAGGGAACCAGCCCTTAGTGGGCTGGGGCGCCCCCCATGGGCCTCCCCTCTGCGCCTAGGGTTGGAAACCCTAGGGTGGGGGGGGGGGCGCCCCACTTGACTTGGGGGGGAAGTTTCCCCCCCTTGGCCGCCGCAACCCCCCCCATAGATGGGTTCTAGGCCGGCGCCCCCCTCCCATGGGGCCTATATAAGGGGGGGAGGGAGGGCAGCAAACACACAGCCTTTGGCGCCTCCCTCCTCCCCTGCAACACCTCTCCCTCTCGCAGAAGCTTGGCGAAGCCCTGCCGAGATCCCGCTACATCCACCACCACGCCGTCGTGCTGCTGGATCTCCATCAACCTCTCCTTCCCCCTTGCTGGATCAAGAAGGAGGAGACGTCGCTGCTCCGTACGTGTATTGAACGCGGAGGTGCCGTCCGTTCGGCACTCGGTCATTGGTGATTTGGATCACGGCGAGTACGACTCCATCAACCTCGTTCATTGGAACGCTTCCGCTCGCGATCTACAAGGTTATGTAGATGCACTCCTTTCCCCTCGTTGCTAGTATACGCCATAGATGGATCTTGGTGATGCGTAGAAAATTTTAAAATTCTGCTACGATCCCCAACAATTTCCCCGAGCAATTCATACGAAAAGAGTAGTCTAAATCATGCAAAACAAAATAAACGCCAGTTTTCAGAAAGACAAGGCATATAAAAATTATAAGTCTCATGATAAAGGCCATAGTAAAATAGTAGAATCTGAATGTGTAACACACCACTTCGAGAGATAAATGCACATGAAAAGGAGATTTATATCTCATGAGCCCAAAAAAAGACTAAATTTGACACCCTTGTCTCTGAATATCACATACCTGCACGAAATAGGTCAGGCAGAGAAAGGTTAGAGGAAACAATCGAATTATGAGCCAACAAATAGAGTAAAGTGCATTACTATAATACCACTTGACTTGTTGTACATCCAAAAATTAGAAAATTGAGAAATAGAAATGGGTCAGTACATTTGGAGAGATATCTTCGTCTATCTTATTTCTTTGTACGACACTGATAGCAATATTCCTACAATCAGAAAATGGAGAAATAAACATAGGTTAATGCTGATAAATTTTGCTTTCTTAGCGGGCATGACGATGAGCTTAACAAGTAAGTACATAATAAAGATTATAGGTGCAGGATAAGCATAATATAACATGAGAGGACTGAACTAAAAGTAATTGCTTAAAAATTAAAAGCAGAAACGAGTAAGCCAGAAATTAATTAAGAAGAGAATGATAAAAAACATTTGGAGTTCTTGAATTGGTACTATAAGCCATGATATTTTTTACCGCTCATCCATGATTGGGAGCGGATCTGCTGGAGAAAATGAAGTGGGGAAGGAAGTGAATCGCGGTGAGATGGTTGCGCCTCGCGAGGTAGATTTTTTTCCGCGGGAGAAAGATTGAACGTTATGTTTTTTAGGGTTGGAAAGGAAATGTTCCATTGCAAACGGGACTGGTGATGTGGCAACTATGCTGAGGTGGACAGGGTGCATGCTAAGATAAATAGATAGTGGAGATGAGTCTCATAGGTATACTAGATTTGTACAATCACTTCCATTTTTTCGTCCCATCAAGTCAAACGAAGAAACAAGATAGACCAAGATCAAATTCACTACTTACGTTGAATGAAGGAACAATACGTCATGCACACGCATTAGACAGAGTGAACTAGAAGGGATAACTGGATCTGTACAATCACTTTCGTTTTTTCTAGAAACATTGGATGTAATTGATTTGGTAAAGAAAATGACAAGGGACTATTCTATGATTGATGTATGGTAAATTTGTGATGAAGTATGTGTCTGAATCAAGTATCATCCGCTTAATGTTTGATTTATCAGTTTTGCTAAATCTCATGGGCATGAATTATTTTGTTGCGTGAGCAACTTTCTGCTTTGCACGAGGCCGAAGATGTGGACGACATGAGGAGCGCCGACCACGGCGAGGGCGAGCCGGTGATAGATGGCGGGAGTGGTTGGATGCAGGCGGTTAGGCCTGGGTAGGCCACGGCGGAGGAGAAATCGTCGCGGGTGAGGTGTAAGAAGATGAACATGTGGGGGCGTGCTCCTAACCATTGGATATTTGATGGCAAAAAATAGTGATTGACGTGAAGAATTTTTTAGGCACCTAACGTTAGGTGCCCTTTGATTTATTTACAATCATTTGCCCGTAGCAACGCACGGGCATTTAACTAGTATAGGGTAGAAGGGCATTTCAGATACTTTTGTTGTTCATGATCCTGTGGGCAGTGGCTTCACCTTTTGGGACCAAAAGTAGAAGATATGATAGATATATGTTTAGGGCGGCTGGTTTTGGATTTGGAAACCAGATTTTTTGCCCTGCATGTCGGTTATATACTTCTAATACATGTTTAAACTGTAGTAATCCACCTCGAGCCTCCACCGTGATCAAATAATTTGGTGTGCAATGCAACAGCTCTAGAAGACTAGAACAGGTCAGATGCAACAAACCACTGGACTAGCCGCGCGCACAACTAATGTTAATTAATTTGTTTATCTCTTTTCTCGAATACGCATAGAACGTATCACTTCATTGATAGAGAGAAGAGTTTACATGCGCTTGGTCGAGCAACACACTCGTTGCTAGACCTACGCAAAGTTACGGTTACAAGGTTCGATCAAGGCGGTTCAAAAATGAAGGAGCGCAGTCCTTTTGCGCCAGCCGTGGCCCACATTGCTGCCTCGGCCAGAGCGGCACTAGTAGAAAAAGGGTCATTTGTCCCGGTTCATAAGGGCCTTTAGTCCCGGTTCTGGAACCGGGACTAAAGGGTCGTTACTAAAACCTCCCCCCTTAGTCCCGGTTCTTACACGAACAGGGACTAAAGGCCGTCCACGTGGCCGCTGTCTGGAGCTCCACCTTTAGTCCCGGTTGGTAACACCAACCGGTACTAAAGGTATTTTTACGAAAAAAATTGATTTTTTTAAAAAAATTGAATTTTTTTATTTTCAAATGTCTGAATTATTTTCCAGTTTAATCACTAATCACCCCTCATCACTGCTCAATTTAACCTCTAATCTCTAATCACCCATCATCATTCCAAATCATCTAACTTCCCGGCCGGTCACCTATCCTCTGACTACTCCAGCCTGAGCACGCTTAACTTTCGGGTTCTATTCCCCCTCGTTTCCAAGTCTGCACTTGTTGTTTACCTAACAATAGAAAGATGTCAATCCTATTAACCCTCAGGAGTTTAGCTTGAGCATGAAGTCACATGTTTCACTGTTTGAGTTTGAAACTATTATTCTAAAAAACAATAATTATTTAGTAACACTAATATTTCTTCAATAAGTAGTTTGACCATAGTTTGACCACAGTTTGACCAGATTTGACCAAAATTCAAAAATTGAAATAATTATTTAGTAACACTAATATTCTTGAATAATTATGTAGTAACACTAATATTTTTTGAATAAGTAGTTTGACCATAGTTTGACCAGATTTGACCACAGTTTGACCAAAATTCTAAAAAAATGTAATAATTATTTAGTAACACTAATATTATTGAATAATTATTTAGTAACACTAATACTTCTTGAATAAGTAGTTTGACCTGATTTAACCAAAATTCAAAAAAATTGAAATTTGAGCATAACTTTTTTTCCTTTTAGAATTTGAGGATTCTAAAAATTTGCAAACAGGCCATAGGCTGTCAAAATCGGATGCGGATTTTTGTGCTGAACATTTTGATATATTATACGTTTTCTTCTGACATCGTATGCAAAAGTTATAGCCGTTTTACGTTTTCCCTACACTTTTTGCAAAACATGTCCAAATTTAAGTTTTTAAATTTTCCTAACTAGTACATGTAGTAACATAACTACATCTGGAAGGATTTTATTTTTGAAGTTTTTACCATTTTCTTTAGCTTTTTACAAAACTGAAAAGGCGATCCACGCAGGGGGGTGGGGGGGGGGGGGTAGAGTTTGAAAATGGGACCTTTAGTACCGGCTCGTGCCACGAACCGGTACTAATGCCTCAAACCCCATTAGTACCGGTTGGTGGCTCGAACCAGGACTAAAGGTCTAACCTTTAGTACCGGTTGGTGCCACGAACCGGTACTAATGGGCATCGCACCCTTTAGTCCCGGTTCGTGGCACCAACCGGGACTAAAGGTCCCATTTGAACCGGGACTAATGCCTGTACGGCGCCCTAGCCGCTCGAACCGGGACTAATGCTCACATTAGTCCCGGTTCGTAATGCAACCGGGATTAATGCTCTTTTCTGGCCGAACCAAAGCCCTGTTTTCTACTAGTGCGGCACGAGAGGCCTGGGTAACTGATGGGCGGATGTCGTCAAAGGTGCAAACATTTCTATGCTTCCAGAGGGTCCAGGCGACGATGATCACAAGGGAGGCCGTGCCTTTTCGAAGGGAAGCTGGGGCAGAGGACGTGGATGCCTGCCACCAGTCGAAGAAGGGCTCATGGCCGAGAGGTATGCTGCTGGTAAGCCGTAGCCTAGAGAATATGTCATGCCACACCATGCGAGAGAAGGACCAACCAATCAAGAGGTGCTGCATGGATTCAGTGGCCTGATCGCAGAATGCACAGGTGTGGCTGTATGGCAGCCCGTGGCGCGCGAGTCTCTCGTTCGTCTAGCACCGGTCTTGCAAGGCTAGCCATATGAAGAACTTGACGCTAAGAGGGGCCCAAGTCTTCCAGGTGAGTGTGGCATGCGGCAATGTGATGGAGCCGAGGAAGAGAGCGTCGTAGCAGGTTTTTGCAGAGTATGTGCCATTTGCTGTCCATCGCCACCGAAGAATGTCGGGATGCCCGGAGGTTGATAACGGGAGTAGGCGCCTCCATAGCTCAATGTACTGAACAGTCGCCAGGGGGCCCAAGGCGCCAACGATGTCCTGAACCCAAGCACGGTCTTGGAGCCCCTCGGCCACGAGGCGACGTTGGCGGTGTCGCTTGGGCACCATAGCAAAGATAGCCGGCGCGATCTCGGCGATCGACTGGCCATGAACCCAATGGTCAGTCCAGATTTTGCAGGTGCGACCATCGCCAAGTTCCCATCGGGTGGAAGCACGGAAAATGGCCTGCGTCTCGGGGTCGGCAGGGAGAGGAAGATGGCTCCAGGGGCGCGTCTGGTCCGTTGCTTGAAGCCAGAGCCAGCGAGTGCGGAGGGAGATCCCAGTTCGGCGCAGGTTGCGGACGCCGAGGCCGCTGAGCTGCAGCGGCATGCAGACGCGGCACTAGTTGACCGCACAGTGTCCAGAAGCGGAATCCTTCCTGCCGTGCCACAAGAACTCACGGACGAGGCGGTTGACCAATTTGAGCACGTGGGCGTTGAGGGCAATAGCCGCGAGCAGATGCCCAGGCATGGCGCGGAGCACATGCCGTACCAGGGCGAGCCGCTCACCGCGAGTCAGCAAGGATGCCCTCCAGGTGGACAGCTTCTTGCGCATCCGGTCCACCAACAGCATGAGGTGAGAGGAGTGGATCCTCCGGACCGACAACAGCAGTCCGAGGTAGGTCATAGGGAAGTGCTTGACCGGGCAGTCTAGCTCAAGCCCTATAGTCGCCTCGTGAGCAGGAGAGCATTGAATGGGAGTTGCATAACACTTGTCGAAGTTGGTGCGTAGGCCGGAGGCGCCGCCAAACACGGACAACAGCTCCTGGACCGTGGCGAGGTCGTGCCGGTCTGGGTGACAGAAGACCACCACGTCGTCGGCGTAGAGAGATATACTCGAGGCCATGTGGTTGGGAGTGAGCCGGTGTAGAATTCCAGTTTGGACCGCACGCAGAATGACGGAGTTGAGCACGTCGATCACGATGGTGAATAGCATGGGGGACACGGGGTCACCCTGGAGCAACCCCTTGGCGTGCCTGATTGGTGACCCAGGCAATCCGTTGATGAGGACGCGGGTGCTCGCGGTGGAGAGCAAGATGGAGATCCATTCCCGCCAGCGTGGGCAGAATCCACGGTGGCGCAAGACCTAGAGGAGGAATGGCCAGGAAACCGAATCGAAAGCGCGGGCAATGTTGAGCTTGAGCAGAACGTGCGGGAGCTTGCGGTTGTGGAGGTGCTTGGCAGTTTGTTGGACCAGTAGAAAGTTGTCGTGGATGCATCTTCCGGCGATGAATGCGCTCTGATTGACAGAGACAAGCTTGGGCAGCCTAGGAGCCAGGCGAAGGGAGAGCACTTTGGCGAAAAGCTTCGCCAGGAGGTGGATGAGGCTGATCGGCCTATAATCGGTGAGCAAGGACGCGTCTGGCTTCTTGGGCAGCAAGGTGATCAGCGCCTCATTGAGCTTTCCAAAGCCGAGGCCATTGAGAGCATAAAGCTTGTCGAATGCCTCGCAAATGTCCTTTTTGATCACAGGCCATGCGGAGCATAAGAACTCCGCGGTGAATCCATCGGGCCCGGGCGCCTTTCCATGGGGAAGTAGCTTGATCACGGTCCAAATTTCATCCTCGATGAATGGCGCGTCGAGGCCGGAGAGATCGGAAGCGGGAACACCGAGGATGTCAAGGTCGAGGGTGAAGTTGCGATCATCCGTGGAGCCAAGCAGCTGCGTGAAGTGGGAGAAGGCTGCAGCGGCCATAGCCTCGTCGTCGAGGAGAAGTTGGCCGTTGTGCTAAAGCTCAAGGATCCTTTTCTTGTGGAGACGTCGAGAGGCCTAGATCCGGAGGAAAGCCGAACAGGTTTCACCGTTGTGCAGCCAGAAAAATCTAGAACGCTGGCGCGAGATCGTCCGGTCGAGAGAGGCGAGGCCGAGGTAGGCACATTTCAGGCGACGCCGCAGCCAAGTCTCAGGTGGCAAGAGCGGGCGCCGGTCCTGTGCCTCGTCGAAGCGTGCGACCAACTCTCGAGCGACCGTCAGCTTTAGAGTGATGCCTCCCAGGGATTTCGCGCCCCAGCTCCGCAAGCGTCTGGCGGTAACCTTGAGGCAAGCATATAGGCGCCGGAACAGATCGGGGTGCGGCGGGGTGGAGTTCCAAGCATCAGAAACCACGTCCAGGTAGCCGTCGACCTTCGGCCAGAAACACTCAAAGTGGAAACGCTTGGTCTAGTTGCAGTGCGCCGCGCAGTCGATGAAGAGAGGGCAATGGTCGGACACCACCAAGGAGAGACAGCGCAGAAGACACCGAGGTTGTGCTACATCCCAGCTCGAGCTGCAGAGCACGCGATCATTGCGGACGAGGGTGGGGTTCTCCTGCTCGTTGGACCAAGTATATCGGCGGCCGTGGAGGTAGATGTCACAAAGCTCAAGGTCGGCGATGAAGCGGCGAAACCGACTCATGGTGCGGTGGTTAAGCCTGTTGTTGTTCTTGTCGGCGGCGGAGGTGATCATGTTGAAGTCGCCTCCAACGAGCCAGGGGCCGGCGCACGTGTCTCGAAACTCTTGCAACTCACCAAGAAAGGCGATTTTCTCGTCATTGCCTTGCGGGCCGTAGACGCCAGTCAGCCACCAATGCTGATCCCCGACAAGGGCCGAGACGAGGGCCGAGACGTGATGGTCACCAATGGTTGGCCTGGATAGCGAGATCATGTCGCAGCTGTTGGAGATCGTAGCAGAATTTTAAAATTTTCCTACGCTCACCAAGATCCATCTATGGAGTATACTAGCAATGAGGGGAAAGGAGTGCATCTACATACCCTTGTAGATCGCGAGCGGAAGCGTTCCAGTGAACGAGGTTGACGGAGTCGTACTCGCCGTGATTCAAATCACTGATGACCGAGTGCCGAACGGACGGCACCTCCGCGTTCAACACACGTACGGTGCAGCGACGTCTCCTCCTTCTTGATCCAGCAAGGGGGAAGGAGAGGTTGATGGAGATCCAGCAGCACGACGGCGTGGTGGTGGATGTAGCGGGATGTCGGCAGGGCTTCGCCGAGCTTCTGCGAGAGAGAGAGGTGTAGCAGGGGAGGAGGGAGGCGCCCAAGGCTGTTGTCTTGCTGCCCTCCCTCCCCCCTTTATATAGGCCCCCTGGGAGGGGGGCGCCGGCCAGGAACCCATCTGCATGGGGGGGCGGCGGCCAGGGGGGAGACTTGCCCCCCAAGGCAAGTGGGGCGCCCCCCACCCTAGGGTTTCCAACCCTAGGCGCAGGGGGGAGGCCCATGGGGGGCGCCCCAGCCCACTAAAGGCTGGTTCCCTTCCCACTTCAGCCCATGGGGCCCTCCGGGATAGGTGGCCCCACCCGGTGGACCCCCGGGACCCTTCCGGTGGTCCCGGTACAATACCGGTGACCCCCGAAACTTTCCCGGTGGCCGAAACTTGACTTCCTATATATAATTCTTCACCTCCGGACCATTCCGGAACTCCTCGTGACGTCCGGGATCTCATCCGGGACTCCGAACAACTTTCGGGTTTCCGCATACTCATATCTCTACAACCCTAGCGTCACCGAACCTTAAGTGTGTAGACCCTACGGGTTCGGGAGACATGCAGACATGACCGAGACGCCTCTCCGGTCAATAACCAACAACGGGATCTGGATACCCATGTTGGCTCCCACATGTTCCACGATGATCTCATCGGATGAAACACGATGTCGAGGATTCAATCAATCCCGTATACAATTCCCTTTGTCAATCGGTATGTTACTTGCCCGAGATTCGATCGTCGGTATCCCAATACCTTGTTCAATCTCGTTACCGGCAAGTCTCTTTACTCGTACCGCAATGCATGATCCCGTGACTAACTCCTTAGTCACATTGAGCTCATTATGATGATGCATTACCGAGTGGGCCCAGAGATACCTCTCCGTCATACGGAGTGACAAATCCCAGTCTCGATCCGTGCCAACCCAACAGACACTTTCGGAGATACCCGTAGTGCACCTTTATAGTCACCCAGTTACATTGTGACGTTTGGCACACCCAAAGCACTCCTACGGTGTCCGGGAGTTGCACGATCTCATGGTCTAAGGAAAAGATACTTGACATTGGAAAAGCTCTAGCAAACGAACTACACGATCTTTGAGCTATGCTTAGGATTGGGTCTTGTCCATCACATCATTCTCCTAATGATGTGATCCCGTTATCAACGACATCCAATGTCCATAGTCAGGAAACCATGACTATCTATTGATCAACGAGCTAGTCAACTAGAGGCTTACTAGGGACACGTTGTGGTCTATGTATTCACACATGTATTACGATTTCCGGATAACACAATTATAGCATGAACAATAGACAATTACCATGAACAAAGAAATATAATAATAACCATTTATTATTGCCTCTAGGGCATATTTCCAACAGCAGCGCCAAGCAAGCAAGATGCCGCCGCGAGTGCCATCGGCGGGGAGGAAAAATAAGTCGAGGAAGGAGGCGCCCAGGGTTTCCAACACCAGGGAGTCAGAGATGTTAGCAAGCTTCATTTCCTGGAGATAGACAATGCAAGGGGTAGCCGAGGAAATAACGCTACGGACTGCAGTACGTTTAGCATGAGAGTTTAGGCCTCTGACGTTCCAAAAAATGATCTTTAGGTTTTCATCCATAAGAAGTGGGGGGCGCAGGGTAGGGCACATGGGCCAGGTTGATCAGATCTCCACGAGGTGGGGGCTTCCGATGCGCTGCGGGGAAGAGTTACACTACGCGGATGGAATGCGCCAGCCGTAGAAGTCGGCAAAGTCCTGGATGATATCTGCAGCCAGCGGGCGGTCAAACAGGGCCGCGTATTTGGAGAGAGTGGCATCATCCATCGGGGCATCATCTTTGAGCAGGCCTAGGCGTCGGAGAAGCACGCGCTTGGCCTTCATTTCAGAGTCCAAGCCACGATCAGCCTTGGCGATTCTCCCACTCCTCCACGGAGTGAAGTTGGGTGGCACCTCATTGCGGCGTCGACGTGGCGTAGGCGCGGGGAGGACGAGGTCAATCTGCGTTTGCATGGCGCTAACGAAGGTGCAGAGATCAGGCGGTGCAGAGCGTGCATGGTGCAGATGCATGGGTGGAATGGCCCCGGCCAATGGGGGAGCGCCAGGTGTGGCACATGAAGTGGCCACGGGCCTCGGATCCGCCTCGGGATCCCTGGTGGGGACAGCTAATGAGGAGCCAGGGTCCGCCATCAAATCAGCGGTGGGATCAGCGTGCACATGCGTGGGATCTCCCTCGGAAGGCGCGAGGACCAGGCATGCAGGCGCGGCTGGCCCGGGCCCGGGTGGCAGAGGCCCAGCATGCACATCTCCACCCGTGGCAGGAGAAGGTGGCAGGTGCTGGTCAGGGGGGGGACAGAGGCTGGTCGGTGATCGCAGCTTGGACGGATATGGGCCCGTTGTCCTGGAGCGGAGAGACGCGCTCGACAACATGGCCGTTGGCGAGGGAATCACCGCTGTCATCAGGGGATCGCGGGCTGGGCCAGGTTGTCGGCGACCGCGGCTTTTGAAACACCGTCAAAGCGGCCGCATAGGTGTCAGGGGTGGCGTCGAGAGCCTGGGCGGCGTTGCTTTCCAGAAGCGCAGGATGAGCAGGACGAGACACGGCTGGGCCCCACGCATCCCAAGGATCCGATGCGGGCGCGCGAGGAGTCGCCGGAGCATTCTCCGGCGCGGCTGGCAGCGACGATGGGGCGCCAAGGCGGAGCCTAGCACGAACCCTGGGCGCGGCCGCGACAGCCGCAGGGTACGGCCCCAGAATGCCCTGCTAGTCGCGAATTTGTTTATCGCGCGACCGGCATAAGTATCTGCCTGGAAACAGTGGCATGCGGCGCACAGCGCCGCAGATGATATGCAGTGATTGATTGAATATTAGTTAGCCTACTGCCATCATCAATGTAGGGAGTACAAGTTTTCTAATCATCTAATGTATCCACATAGTATATGCATGAGGTCGATCAACCGTCAATTCATGACCATAAGAAATTTGAGAACGGCTATGTAAAATCATACTCCCTCAGTAAACAAATACTTCTTTAGTGATCTAAACGCTCTTATATTTCTTTACGGAAGGAGTACATACATACACGTGTTACATGGACTCGGTACACTGACGATAAATGGTTGTGGCCCATTGAACGTGGAGTTAGTCTAGCCGTGGCATTAAGGGAGGTGCGTGCAGCACATGTGGTGCGAATGGACGATGTGATAGGGTACGGTGGAGTGCGTCAATGCAGTGATTAGCAGGAATGCCAAAACTTTGGCAAGAAACGAAACAAATTTATGGACTGAAGTAATCATGGTTTGATTGCCACTTAATGAAAGCTACTCCATTTCTTTTAGATACAGGGCAGAAGGAAATTTCAGATACTTTTCTTGTTCATGAGGCCCTGTGGCTGGTTGCTGCTTATCCTTTTGTTTATGTCATTTTCTACCTTGAATAATTCTCTTCGTGGGACCAGAACTAGCCTAGTTAGATTTTTTTCGAAAAAGGCCTAGTTAGATATACAGTGTACAAATATAGGGTTGGTGGGTGGTTTGGATTCGGAAACCAGAATGTTTTCCACTAAACTATGCTGCATGTGATGCATGATACTCCCACTTTGACCAAAAACATCTAGGGTGCAACAACTCTGGCTAGTGTGCACCAAAACACTAGATTAAGTTGTTAGCCGCACACCTGATTTGTTTATTTGCCGCGCGGCGCAGTCAGCTTCGTGGAACAGCTTCGTATGTGATCAAGCGCGTGCATGGCATGCGGCGCTGTGCCGATCGAGGAGGAAGCATTGATTGATAGTATTAGCAACTAGTTTAGCTTTGGTTTGAACTCAATTAATTGTAAGGCCTTAAAAAATTAGGAAGCATAGGGTATAGTATAAAAGAATTGAAAGGTTTAAGAAATTATTGACCCGGTCAAAATCAGATGACCCAATTTCAATTGAAGGCCTCGATTGAATGTAAGCTCTTTAAAATTAGGGAGCATAGTGTCATAGAGGATAAGAAACCACTCTATTATTCACACTTGCTGGTCATCTCAGCCCAATCTCCAATCCAGGTAGAGTTTGGCACAATATCTATCTATAGTCCACCCTTTTCAGGTTTTAAGTTCATGAAGAATGTATAGTCTTGTTTTTAGCAATGGGATGATGTGAGAATTGTAGAAGTTGCAGATTATGCGGACAACATATATAACCAACGCAAACAACAAAAACACATGCATGTAAAGACCAAATACTGCACTGCAATACAATGAAACTGCAATATCATTGAAAGTATGATCTCAAGTCTCAACCACCTGTGCGGTGACATACTTTAACAAATGTTGTTAAACAGTTAAGGTACTACATATTGTTTTTGTAAAGGAACATGGCCCATGCTTGAGACTACTCACACCTAAGGGCGTGTTCGGATCAAAGGAAACGAAAAATGTAGGATTTGAGAAAACACAAGGATTGGAAAGGAATGAACATACAAAACACCGGAAACAAAAGTGGTATACATGCATGCAAAGTTGCCGCTCGGAACAAAGGAAAGGACACACAGGGAATCAGCTGAAGTGGGTCCGGTCTGATGATTTTTAAATGCTAAAGTATGTACACGGGCTGCAATTCTAGTGCATGTGAGTCTGACCTGTGCACAGACCAATCTCAAGATGGGTCCCAAAAGCATGGTTTGCAGCAGTGTTTCTCCTCCCTTGGCTCGGGCCAACGCGAAAACATGAGGTATGGGTGGATGTTTTTTTTCCTGTGAAATCGGCAAGGCACTGAACCTTTCCGCTGGATCGGAAAGGTTGTATTCCTTTGTACCGAACGTGGTAAAATGTGTCCATTCCACAGGAACCGCTTTCCTACATTTTTCCATTGGTTTTCCTTTGTACCGAACAGGCCCTAAATACATGGATGATGTATATGTCACATCTTCTCAAATGATATGGTGGGGCTGTTGATTAGCCCGTGAACGAGCTGATGCCGATGGGATTCATCCAAAACATATCCATCACAAAAATCAGTGATTTAGTTTTTTGTGAATAAATCCTTGTGATATACTACATTGGTATATAGCTCCCCTTTTATGTAATATCCTTTTCGTTCTTATCAACAATTGACAAGGCACATACCCCTCATGATCGATCCATTGTACACGAGGGCCATGAAATTCATAGCCGTGATGCAAAACCTTACAGAAGAGCCGGAAACACACAAGGATTGATTACACGATTTCACAGTAATTCATCGTACATGTTACATGCAACTTAGAAAAACTCGCTCGGAAGAATCTTTCTCGTGCTTGTGCTACATTTGTCCATGCATGACCAACTTCTTGTGGCACATACTTGCAGTGCATATGCCGCAGATCCGATACATACCGATCATGCATTTGATCTCGCAAAACATGTGACGTGCGTGTGTGCACACAATGCTAGCTAGTGGTCAAGAAAATTTATGCTAGCTAGCTAGCTAGCTAGGAGTAGATAGCTGCAAGAGGCGCAACATTTTTGTGGAAGCGCGACGTTCAAGTCGATGTCTGTCGGTCCATCACACCAAACATTACAGTAGTACATACCACTCAAAACAACCACCAAAATGACTTTTATGCCCACGGAAAGAAAGCGACTTTTATGGACCGGGAGTGGACTCGCTATCCAGCAAAGAATCTTCCAGACCCGGTTTAGATAAAGAGTTTTTTGTTCTACTGAATTTGGCGCAATTTTAGGCCACAAAAAAGTGCGCTTCATGGGGCCGGGACTATGCCAGCTCAATTACTGCGTGGCCCACATGGATTTTTGGATATACAGCAAAAACTTCCAACTTTGCCAAGATAGATTGTGATGCTGACCCCGATGTTTCGTTTTCACTCTGGATGGATCGTTTCAGTCCATGGATATTGCGTGTGGTTCCACCGAAGCTATCAATTTCCACAAAATGGACCATGTTCACATCATTCAACTTGGTGTCTTCCGGTGCTTTGATTGATGTATCCAACGTGGCAGTTACTTTGACAAAATTCTTGAATGTAACTAATTGGTCCAATGAGCGGCATGCTAGCAAGCATAGCATGATTTTGTTGTTGTTGATGATAAATTACAATTCAGACGCAGACTCACTCACACGCACACACTCATCCTATAGACGCCCGCACACACACCGTATAACTATGCGCACCTCGCAGAGATTGAGTTGATTGATCTTGAGATTGCTAAAGTCTTCACAGGTACCTCATAGTCGACGAACACTTAATATCAATGAAAATATAGCGTCGAGTGTCGGTGTCAAAACCGGCAGATCTCGGGTAGGGGGTCCCGAACTGTGCGTCTAAGGATCGAAGGTAACAGGAGGCAGGGGACACAATGTTTACCCAGGTTCGAGCCCTCTTGATGGAGGTAATAACCTACTTCCTGCTTGATTGACTTTGATGAGTATAGGGGTTACAAGAGTTGATCTACCTCGAGATCGTAATGGCTAAACCCTAGATGTCTAGCATGTATGATTATGATTGCCTCTATAGACTAAACCCTCCGGTTTATATAGACACTGGGGGGGGGGCTAGGGTTGTACAGAGTCGGTTTACAGAGAAAGGAATTTTCATATCCGAACGCCGAGCTTGCCTTCCACGCCAAGGAGCCCATCCGGACACGGGGGAAAGCCTTCCATCTTGTTTCTTCATGGCCCATGAGTCCGGCCCATATCACACAGCCCGGACGCCCGAGGACCCTGTAATCCAGGACTCCCTCAGTAGCCCCTGAACCTGGCTTCAATGACGATGTATCCGGCGCGCAGATTGTCTTCGGCATTGCAAGGCGGGTTCCTCCTCCGAATACTCCAAAGTAGTCCTCTGAAGAAGAGATCTATATCCGGCTCTGTATAACAGGTTAACCTTCCAACCATAAAAGCATAATACTTAAAATATATTCATCGACAGCTTTTTCCGGTGAAACATCACGTTTGGCTCTGCTATCATCTCGAACCGTTTTTGGGCCTCCCGCCTTGCATTTCAATACGCAACTCCCACTGACACGTCTTGTCAAGGCAGAGATCGTGTCCCCTCATTGCGGGATTCTCATCAATACAGGTTTGGGTAATCCAGCCGTGCCGTTCGCACGACCCCTTGGGAACAGGCGAGTTTTAATGCTTGAGGGAGGGGTCGCTTGATATTCACAGTCCATATAAGCGGATAGAATCCAACTCTTCTGCCCCACGCCTCATTCTCTCTCTGCCTCTCCATCCTCGAGCTCCAGCTCCCAAGTTCCAAGCTTCTCTCCCCTCTGCAACCCCTCTGACTATGGCCGGCTCTCAAGGCAAGTGGATGGTCTCCTCCGTCACGGAGGAGAACATCAAGGAGCTGAGGGAAGCACAGTATCTAACCGCGGAAATCAAGCACATGCTTCCCGATCCGGAGCAGGTCATCCCTACTCAGGAGCCCGGCGAGAGGGTGGTGTTCATCCCCCACTTCCTCCACGGACTTGGATTCGCCCTCCACCCCTTCGTAAGGGGTCTCATATTCTACTACGGGCTGGATTTTCACGATCTGGCCCCGAATTCGTTCCTCCACATCTCGGAGTTCGTCGTCGTGTGTGAGGCCTTCCTCCGCGTCCCTCCACACTTCGGCTTATGGCCCAACATCTTTAATGTGAAGCCGAAGGTGGTCGACGGGCAACACATGGACTGTGGTGGTGATAACCCACAAGTATAGGGGATCAATTGTAGCCTCTTTCGATAAGTAAGAGTGTCGAACTCAACGAGTAGCTAAAGGTAGAACAAATATTCCCTCAAGTTTTATCGACCACCGATACAACTCTACGCACGCTTAACGTTCGCTTTACCTAGAACAAGTATGAAACTAGAAGTACTTTGTAGGTGTTGTTGGATAAGTTTGCAAGATAATAAAGAGCGCGTAAATAAAAACTAGGGGCTATTTAGATAAATAAATAACTAAGTTAGTTTTAGTAGAGAGCTTTTTGTCACGAGAAAGTTATTTGTCCCTAGGCAATCGATAACTAGACCGGTAATCATTATTGCAATTTTATTTGAGGGAGAGGCATAAGCTAACATACTTTCTCTTCTTGGATCATATGCACTTATGATTGGGACTCTAGCAAACATCCGCAACTACTAAAGATCATTAAGGTAAAACCCAACCATAGCATTAACATATCAAGTCCTCTTTATCCCATACGCAACAACCCCCTTACTCGGGTTTATGCTTCTGTCACTCAAGCAACCCACTATAAGCGAATCATGAACGTATTGCAACACCCTACAGCGGGAATCCCTCACGCTTGCGCGACACGGAGAGCACCATAGGACAACACCAATAATAAAACATGCAACTCAAACCAATCACGATCATCAATTAACCC
Source organism: Aegilops tauschii subsp. strangulata (assembly GCF_002575655.3). Taxonomy (NCBI): domain Eukaryota; kingdom Viridiplantae; phylum Streptophyta; class Magnoliopsida; order Poales; family Poaceae; genus Aegilops; species Aegilops tauschii. The sequence goes on along the minus strand of NC_053037.3, from coordinate 515,187,103 downwards.
ATAGGACAAAACGGATCTACTCCAACATCAGCCATATATACATCATTGGGAAATAATATATAGCGTTGAGCACCATGTTTAAGTAGAGATTACAGCGGGTAAAAGAGGGATTACACCGCTGCATAGAGGGGGGAAGAGTTGGTGATGAGGGCGGTGAAGTTGTTGGTGTAGATTGCGGTGATGATGATTGCCCCGGCGACGTTCCAGCGCCACCGAAAGAGAGTGGGAGAGGGACCCCCTTCTTCTTCTTCTTCCTTGACCTTCTCCCTAGATGGGAGAAGGGTTTCCCCTCTGGTCCTTGGTCTCCATGGCATGGGAGGGGCGAGAGCCTCTCCGAGATTGGATCTGTCTCTCTGTCTCTCTCTGTTTCTGCGCTCCCTGATTCTGCCCTTTCACCGTGTCTTAAATTCCCGGAGATCCGTAACTCCGATTGGCTGAATTTTGGACACGATCTCTATCCGGATATTAGCTTTCTTGCGGCGAAAGAAGGGCACCAACCACCTTACGGGGTGGCCACGAGGGCCCAGGGCGCGCCTAACCCCCTCGGGCACACCCCCTGCCTCGTGGCCCCCTCGGGCATCGTCTCGCGTTGATTCTTCTTCCCAAAAATCACATATATTCCAAAAAAAATCTCCATCAGTTTTTATCCCGTTTGGACTCCGTTTGATATGGATTTTCTGTGAAACAAAAAATAAGCAACAAACAGGAACTGGCACTGGGCACTGGATCAATATGTTAGTCCCAAAAATAGTATAAAAAGTTGCCAAAAGTATGTAAAAGTTGTAGAATATGGGCATGGAACAATCAAAAATTATAGATACCACGGAGACATATCAGCATCCCCAAGCTTAATTCTTGCTCGTCCTCGAGTAGGTAAATGATAAAAAAGATAATTTTTGATGTGGAATGCTACCTAGCATAATCTTGATCATGTAATCTAATCATGGCATGAATATTAAGACACGAGTGATTCAAAGCAATAGTCTATCATTTGACATTAAGACAATAATACTTCAAGCATACTAATAAAGCAATCATGTCTTTTCAAAATAACATGGCCAAAGAAAGCTATCCCTACAAAATCATATGGTCTGGCTATGCTCCATCTTCACCACACAAAAAATTCAAATCATGCACAACCCCGATGACAAGCCAAGCAATTGTTTCATACTTTTGACATTCTCAAACCTTTTCAACTTTTACGCAATACATGAGCGTGAGCCATGGACATAGCACTATAGGTGGAATATAATATGATGGTGGAGGTTGTGTGGAGAAGACAAAAAGGAGAAAGTCTCACAACGACGCGGCTAATCAATGGGCTATGGAGATGCCCATCAATTGATGTCAATGTGAGGAGTAGGGATTGCCATGCAACGGATGCACTAAGAGCTATAAGTGTACGAAAGCTCAAACTAAAACTAAGTGGGTGTGCATCCAACTTGCTTGCTCATGATGACCTCGGGCATTTGAGGAAGCCAATCATCGGAATATACAAGCCAAGTTCTATAATGAAAATTCCCACTAGTATATGAAAGTGATAACTCAAGAGACTCTCTATATGAAGAACATGGTGCTACTCTGAAGCACAAGTGTGGTAAAAGGATAGTAACATTGTCCCTTCTCTCTTTTCTCTCATTTTTTCATTTTTTCTTTTTAGGCTTCTTTGGCCTCTCTCTTTTTTGGGGGCTTCTTTGGCCACTTTTATTTTGATAACCTCACATGGGACAATGTTCTAATAATGATGATCATCACACTTTTATTTACTTACAACTTAATATTACAACTCGATATCTAGAACAAAGATATGACTCTATGAATGCCTCCGGCGGTGTACAGGGATGTGCAATGATCTAGCGTAGCAATGACATCAAAAAACGGACAAGCCATGAAAACATCATGCTAGCTATCTTACGATCATGCAAAGCAATATGACAATAAATGCTCAAGGCATGCTTATGATGATGATGGAAGTTGCATGGCAATATATCTCGGAATGGCTATGGAAATGCCATAATAGGTAGGTATGGTGGCTGTTTTGAGGAAGATATAAGGAGGCTTATGTGTGATAGAGCGTATCGTATCACGGAGTTTGGATGCACCGGCGAAGTTTGCACCAACTCTCGAGGTGAGAAAGGGCAATGCAGGTACCGAAGAGGCTAGCAATGATGGAAGGGTGAGAGTGCGTATAATCCATGGACTAAACATTAGTCATAAAGAACTCACATACTTATTGCAAAAATCTATTAGTCATTGAAACAAAGTACTACGCGCATGCTCCTAGGGGGATAGATTGGTAGGAAAAGACCATCGCTCGTCCCCGACCGCCACTCATAAGGAAGACAATCAATAAATGCCTCATGCTCCGACTTCATCACATAACGGTTCACCATACGTGCATGCTACGAGAATCACAAACTTCAACACAAGTATTTCTAGAATCCACAACTACCCACTAGCATGACTCTAATATCACCATCTTTATATCGCAAAACTATTGCAAAGAATCAAACATATCATATTCAGTGATCTACAAGTCTTATGCAGGATTTTATGACTAACCATGTGAATGACCAGTTCCTGTCATCTCTCTAAATAGATATAAGTGAAGCAAGAGAGTTTAATTCTTTCTACAAAAGATATGCCCACGCTCTAACAAATATAAGTGAAGCAAAAGAGCATTCTACAAATGGTGGTTTTCTATGTGAAGAGAAACAGGCAATCCAAACTTCAAATGATATAAGTGAAGCACATGAAGCATTCTATAAAGCCATACTCAAAAGATATAAGTGAAGTGCAAAGAGCATTCTATAAATCAACCATGGACTATCTCATACCAGCATGGTGCATCAAATAAAAGTAAAAACTAAATGCAAAAGACGCTCCAAGATTTGCACATATCGCATGAACTAAACGAAACCGAAAACCGATTCTTGTTGAAGAAAGATGGGGTGCCTTCCGGGGCATCCCCAAGCTTAGACGCTTGAGTCTCCTTGAATATTTACTTGGGGTGCCTTGGGCATCCCCAAGATTGAGCTCTTGCCTCTCCTCCTTATCCTCATATCGAGACATCCTCGATCTTCGAACACTTCATCCACACAAAACTCAACAGAAAGTTTGGTAAGATCCGTTAGTATAATAAAGCAAATCACTACTCTAAGTACTGTTGCAAACCAATTCATATTTTGTTTTTGCATTGTAGCTACTGTAATATAACTTTTACATGGCTTAATTCACGGATAGAAATTGATAGTTTCATCAAAACAAGCAAACTATGCATCAAAAACAGAATCTGTCTTAAACAGGACAGTCTGTAATAATCTGAACATTCACCATACCTCTGTTACTCCAAAAATTCTTAAATAATTAGGAAACATAAAAAATTTGCATAGAAAGACAGTGCAAAAAGTTTCAGATTCGTTCAACATTCCAGTAAAAAATGTAAAATCGCGCACTACAGCCAAAGTTTCTGTTTTGCACTGCACAAACCAACAAGCAATTCTAACATCCTAAAGGCAAATCTTGGCACATTATTTTTATAATACAATGGAATTGTACAAGGGGATAAATATTTTTGTTGAGAATTTTCTGTAATCAAGATTCACAAAGTTTCCGTGAGCATGAACAAAGTTCAAGGAGCTCCCCCACTTCAACAATGCTTGTCTCTCTCACTTTCACTTTCCTTTTTGAAAAGTTTTGGGCTCCCCTCTTTATTTTGTTGTTGTTAAAATATATAAAAGCACTCAACATGAATAAATGACTCTCTAAAACTTCTGGGTTGTCTCCCTGGCAGTGCTTTCTTTAAAGCCATTAAGCTAGGCATATAGTGCTCAAGTAATGAATCCACCCGGATCCCAAGGTATATCAAAGCCAATTTTAATTAACAATGATTTGTGATTTAGTAGTGAGTACAAAGTAACATATATCATGCAACAACGAAGTCTAACTCTCTTCCTATGCATCGGCATGTCATAAAAGAACAATTCATGCACACATAGTAAAGGCCAATGCATAGTATAAACAGTTTCTTACAATTTTATCATATTGGAAGCATGGAGAGGCGGAGATGTAGTTCCTCTCTCATAATAATTGCAAGTAGGAGCAGCAAGCACATGCATATTATATCTATCAAAATCATCATGTGTAGTAATAAAACGCAACCCATCAACATAATCCTTAATAAGGGCAAACTTCTCCGATATAGTGTAGCCGGGAGAATTCAAAAAGATAATAGGACTATCATGCATGGGTGCAATAGCAACAATTTCATGTTTAACATAAGGAACTATAGCAAGTTCATCTCCATAAGCATAATTCATATTGGCATCTTGGCCACAAGCATAGCAAGCATCATCAAAAAGGGATATTTCAAAAGAATCAACGGGATCATAACAATCATCATAGCATTCATCCTTCGGTAAGCACGAAGGGAAATTAAACAATGTATGAGTTGAAGAGTTAATCTCATTAGAAGGTGGGCACGGGTGATCAATCCGCTCTTCCTCCTTTTGTTCTTCGCTCTCCTCCTCATCTTTTTCATCCAATGAGCTCACAATGTCATTAATTTCTTCTTCCATACACTCCTGCAAAATATTAGTCTCTTCTTGGACAGCGGAGACTCTCTCAATAAAATCATCAATATCAGAATTGAATTCATAATTCTCATAGCAATATTTAAGTATAGCAAAATTTTCAAGTCTATAAACTGAACATCAAAATCTTCAAACTCTTTAAACAAAGATTCAATTTCATAAGCACCCATAAAAGCAACGAATTCTTCTATTTGTTCCACATCATAGTAATCATATATACCATTAGAATAAGAAGCTAAGGTTTCATTATCATTAAATTCACATGAAAAGGGAAGGTGTGGAGCCTTCATCCTAGAGCAACAAGTATAATCATATCTCAAGCATAGTTGCCAAGCATACCAATACAACATATAAATTTGATCCCATAATAGTTTCCCTTTTTGAGTCAAGCGATAATCCCTAAAGTATTCACGTTGATCCAACGTGTCTCCCATAACATAATTGAATGGGGTTTTCTCAGGATTATCAAAGTAGTACATAATATCTTTCACATAATGAGCATCGAGGGTTTTAGGAGGTTCCCCATCTCCATGAGTAGCAAGTACACCTAATTTTTTTGGTATTTTGTGTTCCATATCCATAACTAAAGATAGAGAACAACTTGGAACAGCAAATAAAAACTACTTAGTGATAAAGCAAACAAGCACACACGAGAATATTCACCCCACGCTATGACTCCCCGGCAACGGTGCCAGAAAAAGGTCTTGATAACCCACAAGTATAGGGGATCAATTGTAGCCTCTTTCGATAAGTAAGAGTGTCGAATGTCGGTGTCAAAACCGGCGGATCTCGGGTAGGGGGTCCCGAACTGTGCGTCTAAGGCGGATGGTAACATGAGGCGGGGGACACAATGTTTACCCAGGTTCGGGCCCTCTTGATGGAGGTAATACCCTACTTCCTGCTTGATTGATCTTGATGATATGATTATTACAAGAGTTGATCTACCACGAGATCGTAGAGGCTAAACCCTAGAAGCTTGCCTATGGTATGATTGTTGTTGTCCTACGGACTAAACCCTCCGGTTTATATAGACACCGGAGGGGGCTAGGGTTACACAGAGTCGGTTACAAGGGAGGAGAGCTTCATATCCGTATTGCCAAGATTGCCTTCCACGCCAAGGAGAGTCCCATCCGGACACGGGTCGAAGTCTTGAGTCTTGTATCTTCATAGTCCAACAGTCCGGCAGAAGTATATAGTCCGGCTGTCCGAGGACCCCCTAATCCAGGACTCCCTCAGTAGCCCCTGAACCAGGCTTCAATGATGATGAGTCCGGCACGCAGATTGTCTTCGGCATTGCAAGGCGGGTTCCTCCTCCGAATACTCCGTAGAAGATTTTAAACACAAGGATAGTGTCCGGCTCTGCAAAACAAATTCCACATACCACCGTAGAGAGAATAATATTTCCACAAATCTAATCTGCCGACGCATCTTGCAGCATGACATCACATCACGGCCCGGTCGTTATTCGAACCGTTTTTCACAACCAGCCACTTCACACATCGCGAGGCGGTTTCCTTGGCACGTCTTGTCGAAGCAGAGATCGTGTCCCCTTATCACGGGATTCTCATCAATACGGGTGTAGGTAACCCAATCGTGCCCGTTGGTATGACTCCTTGATTCAGGCAAGTCCCAAACGGCCACGCGGAGGATGCTTGATATTCATCCCCTTTATAAAGAGGCCTAGGCCTGTCTCCTTCCTCCCGCGCTCAATCGAATCCCCCCCCACCTCAAGTTCCAACACCCAAGGTTCAGGCTAGGTGCTTCGGACCTACAATTATGTATGGATCCAACCTTCAAGGTCGGTGGGTGCCCTCCTCCGTCACAGAGGAGGACATAAAGAAGATAAGAGAGGCAAGGTATTTGCCCGGCGAAATCTTGTACAGGTTGCCTACTCGAGGGCAGGTCATTCCCACTCCCGAACCTGGCGAGAGTGCCGTATTCGTCTCCCACTTCCTCCGAGGGCTAGGTTTCAGTCTAGATCCCTTTGTCAGAGGGCTCATGTTCTACTACGGGCTTGATTTCCATGACCTGGCTCCGGATTCCATCCTTCACATCTCGTCGTTCATCGTCGTGTGTGAAGCCTTCCTTCGCATTACCCCACACTTCGGCTTATGGCTCAAGACCTTTAATGTGAAGCCGAAGATGATTGAGGGGCGACATGCAGAGTGCGGAGGTGCCGTAATAAGCAAAGGCGCCGATGTTCCATGGCCAAAGGGTTCCTTCCCGGAGGTGTCCAGTTTATGGCAACGGGAGTGATTTTATATCACAGCTCCCCGGGGTACCAAGTGGGCAGCCGCCCCTGCCTTCCGCTCGGGCCTCCGCCACAACTGGCATCATGGGTCAATAAGGGGCTGGACTGGGGGCCAGTAAATGATGTGCCGACATTGCAGAGTCGCATCCGAGACCTCCACGAGAGAGATGTCAGCCTTGTTAAGGTAATGCAAGTTATGCTAGTTCGTCGAGCCCTGCCTTGCAAACGTCGACCTCTCCGTATGTGGGAGTTCAACCCAGAAGGACCGCGAACTATTCAACACTTCTTCGGCGTGACGCTCGAAGAGATGTACAGATCGTTCTTCGGATCACTAATAGAGTGTCCGGACACCTCCGAGGATGCGGGTCTGAACTGCAATCGTCCAGACACTCAAGTAAGTAATTCCGTGGCCGAACACGTTGTCTTTTAATTTATCACAACATCATTCGGAAAAGTCGCCTTTTGACCAGGACTGGATAAAAAAGGCGAAGATGATCAGGTGTCCGGCCCCCCTTCCCGAGGGCTCACCGGATCCTGTACTAGCCAGGATGCTTGAGCTTGCGCCTTATCAAGCGCCATCAGGGGAAGGTAAAGGGAGGAACAAAGAGGCCGAGAGCGAGCCTCACTCACTATTCATCCAAAACGGGGGAATCAGTGCCTCCTCGAAGGAGGATAAACGGGGGGAAGAATCTAAAATTCCCTCTCCCCAGGGAAGGAAGAGGACTGCCTCTGAAGACTTGGAAGTAATGGTCTCCAAGCAAGGGAAGAATCCTTTGTCGGAGGGTCCTACCCCGAAGGGCATCCTTACCGCACAGTACCCGCAAGGGGACCAGCCCTCTACCGAGCTGTAAGTAAACAAAAGTACTTTTTAGTAAACATATCCTGCTTCGTTTCCGAGAACGACAACCGAAGCGTGCATCTTGTAGTTCGGATCATAGCCCTTCTCGACAGAGTTCGTCTTTGGGGGATCTTCTTCCGGAGATGATGGAGAGCGAAACACCTCCCCGTGCCTCCCCGCCTCGTGAAGCGGGCGACCCTGAGGTGTCGTCACGGAGGATTTCTCCTGATCCGCCAAGGCCAGGGGTAACCCTTCGGCCCCCCTAAGTCCGGAGTATTCGGCTCCTAAGGAGAGCCGCAGAAAAAGTCCGGAACCTTCCGGTGTGCGATCGGACGCACTGATGAATCTTCTGGAGCAAGCGGCTGTCTCGGAAATGCATCGTGCTCTAATGGGCACGGTGGTTGAGAGGATTTCATCCGCCGAAAGCGGGTTGCATGAAGCTTTTATGAGTCTGCTGAAAGGCTTTGAGGTACGTGTAATAGTATATGTTTTTGACGGTACCGCACACGCTAGGTGTGCCCTATGCAGATAGTAGCCCCTGAGACTCTGGTTGCTGTCGAGAACGGCGGCAAACAAAGGATCATAGTCCCAGTAATAATCAGGCCGCCTTCATGTGCAGGTGGCTGGAGGTCCGGTGGCTAGCCGGACTGGTGAGTTTGCCGAGCTGAAACAACAACTTGATGCGGCAGATGCCGACATCGTGCTTGTAAACAAGCGGCTTGACGATGCACAGGGTATGCGTTTTCTCCGGTGATCAACACATATTAAGAGGAGCATGATGCTAGTATCTTTAATATGTTGTGACTGCAGATGGGGCTGCCGCCGTTGAGACCCTTCGGGCGGAACTTGCCCGAGCCAAGGAACAAACCAGGAAGAGTGATGCGGCCGCTCTAAAGGCGGTCGAAGAGCTGAGAGCCGAACAGGCTGTGCATTGCCAAAGCAAGGATGAAATAGCCAAGATGCATGGCTGTTGAGTTGAAAGATGCCGCCGACCGTTATGAGCTTCTTGAAAAGGAAAATTGAACGAAGATGACTGACCTGGAGAAGGCCATGGTAGCGGCCAAGGACGCCCACTCTAAAATCAGAGCGGCGAAGGAGGAGCTGCGTCAAGCCGGGGATATCGCGGCTGGGAAGCCCTTTTTGTTGCGGACGAAGTTCGGAGATCCTAAGTATGCCCCTCTTGATCAACTATGGAGTTCTGCAGACGCATACGTGGATTTGGCAGCAAGTGCTGCTGATGCGGCTGAGTTTTTCAAAGATCAAAAAGATCGACAAGTGGAAAAGCTGTTCTGGTCACAGTTCAATGTTCCAGTGCGTCCGCTGCTGTTGAATGAGCGAATGGCTGAGTGGGCCGAGCTCCATAGGTTGTCCGGGCTTGCCATGAGGTCTGTTGTGGATCATCTGTGGCCGGAAGGGCCAAGGCCGAATAGTTATTTTAGTTTAGTGCAACAGTTCCTTGGTGCTGTGCCGCGCATCGACGCTATGAAGAGGTCGGCGTGCATAGAGGGTGCGCGGATGGCTCTTGCCCGTGTCAAGACATACTGGGCAGAGATGGAGGCCACCGCTATTGTGACCCAGAGTTCGGCCGTGGGCCGAGTATCGACCGAGCACTACTTTGAAGAAGTCCTTGAAGGCACTCGTTTAATAGAGGCTCCGTGCTCGAAGAATATTATGTTCTAGTGACACGTATGCCCATTGTAAGAACAATGTTTATTAAATTATAAAGGTTGTGTTTATACTTTTGCCTGAAAGTATTATGATGCCTCCTGTGCGGCCGTTTATGTATATATGTATATAACCTGAAAGTTTGCAGTCGTCGGCTTCAGCCCCCATGCATATAATGCGGGGGTGTTCGCAAAAAACGCGTATTCACACTTGATCCAACGTCTTGGTCCATTAAGGAGGTGATAGCGCAGCGAACGAGGCAATCAGACTATATTGCTTTAACACTTTCACTTAGCCATAGGAGTTTGACGGTGGGACTACTATATAGCCCCTGGTACCTCCTCGCTCATCCGAATACGGGGCGCGTACATACATGACTGGGAAACGGCCCTTCGTTAATGCGGAGGAATCCCGAAGATTCCGCTAAGTCATCGAGTGGTTGACCAGTCTCGCGCTTTATCATGACAGTCAGTTTTCGGCTTTCTCTACTGAGGTGCTCATCCGGATGAACCAGGGCACAATCGCAGTAGTTCTCCCGGTGCCACCTTAGCCGATAGAGCGGAACGTAAGGTAGCAAAACACGGGAGCCGGGCAAACCCAACATTTGACCAAAGACATGATTCGGAGCTGATGCATATAAGGCCAAACTCGCGACGCCGAACACGCCCTAAGGTATTCGGTCTTTACAACATATGCCGGGCTGAATAACGCCCTTGATAATGATCCCTGAGTGTCCAGGTACGTGCATCATTCTGACGTGGCGAAATGCCAATAACGTCAGCATCACTCTCGGTTATACTAAGTATCCGGAGGATGTGAACAACAAGAGACAGTAAAAAAGGTTTACACAGGGTCTTAATCTAAAAAGAAACCTTTGAGCGGGTCCCTGCTGCACGTCTGCGCCCATGTCTCCGTTGTGCTATATCCTGGAAGGGTGTAGCATGATTGTCGTCTGTAAAAGAGAAGAACTTAGGTGAAAGTTGTCATGCGAAAAATTGGTTATTCTCGATAAACCATGAAAATTCAAGATAAGTAAAGTTGAACCGAACTAGCCCTGTTTACACGCGGGAAGCCCCTGGTACCGCCTATGGGGGTATAATCATCAAACCAATCTCGGGTTTATCTAAGTTGTTATAGCTAGTAATGCACCGGACTCGTCTAGCCATGTTCGCGGTCTTGAAGACCGATCATTTATTCTGGTTGGAGGGGCCGTTTAGTGTTCGGCTGTTAAAGCCGTCGCACATTCTTCCGCGCGTAAGGAAGGTTCAATATTTCCTATAATTGTGATGATGCCACGTGGACCGGGCATCTTGAGCTTGAGAGAAGCGTAATGCGGTACTGCATTAAAACGAGCAAAAGCTGCTCTTCCGAGTAGTGCTTGATAGCCACTTCGGAATGGAGCGATGTCGAAGGTTAACTTTTCGCTTCGGAAGTTGTCGGGAGAACCGAATACAACCTCTAATATTAGAGAGCCCGTGCTGCGCGCCTCTGGGCCTGGTATTACTCCCTTGAAGGTAGTATTACTGTGGCTGATTTTTGTCGGGTCTATCCCCATTTTGCGGACTGTGTCCTGATATATCAGATTAAGACTACTGCCGCCGTCCATAAGGACTCGTGTGAGATGGTATCCGTTTATTATTGGGTCTAACATCAAGGCAGCCAATCCTTCGTGCCGGATGCATGTCAGGTGATCCCTGCGATCAAAACTGATCGGGCAGGCCAACCAGGGGTTGAACTTAGGGGTGACGGGCTCTACGGCACGTGTGTCTCGGAGTGCATGTTTGCTTCTCCTCTTCGTCATGTGGATCATGTTCACTATTTTGACCTCTGGTGGGAATTTTTTCTGTCCCCCAGTGCTTTGCTGGCGAGGCTCGTCCTCGTCTTCACTTGGTGTCTCCCTCCCCTTGTGTTCGGCGTTTAGCTTACCGGCCTGCTTGAAGACCCAGCATTCTATGTGGGTGTGATTTGGAGGTTTATCGGGGGTGCCATGAATCTGACATAGTTTGTCTAGAATCTTGTTTAGGCTGGACGGTCCATCTCTGCTACCTTTGAAAGGCTTTTTCCGCTGACCCGGTCGAGAGCCCCTGAATCCGGCGTTTACCGCCGTGTTATCTGGGCTGTCTTCTTTATTTCGACGCTTGCTTTTACTGCGTCGTGGTTTTCCATTGCCATCCCTGACTTCAGTGTGCCTGGGTCGCTGGTGCTACTACGGGCTAGCCATCTATCTTCGCCCGCGCAAAAGCGGGTCATGAGGCTTGTCTGGGCTGCCATTGTTCTCGGTTTTTCTTGGCCGAGGTGTCTGGCGAGCCATTCGTCTTGGACGTTGTGTTTGAAAGCTGCTAAGGCTTCGGCGTCTGGGCAGTCGATGATTTGGTTCTTCTTAGTGAGAAATCTGTTCCAAAGCTTTCGGGCTGACTCTCCGGGCTGTTGAATTATATGACTTAAATCGTCTGCATCCGGAGGTCGGACATAGGTCCCTTGAAAATTAGCCCGAAAAGCATCCTCAAGCTCCTCCCAACTTCCAATTGAGTTTTTGGGGAGGCTTTTCAGCTAGTGCCAAGCTGGTCCTTTTAGCTTGAGGGGCAAGTACTTGATGGCGTGGAGATCGTCTCCGCGAGCCATATGGATATGGAGGATAAAGTCCTCAATCCAGACCCCAGGGTCTGTGGTTCCGTCGTACGCCTCTATGTTCACTGGTTTGAATCCTTCTGGAAATTTGTGGTCGAGCACCTCATCAGTGAAACATAGGGGGTGTGCGGCACCCCTGTATTTGGACGTGTCGTGGCGTTCTGACGGTTGTAGTGTTCGGTTTTGGTTGTGCGCTGGAGCGCGTTTCCTTGATCCGTAGATGGATCTGGTCGCGCCGGTCTTCTGATGCAAGTCCTCACGTGAATCGTGTGCTGACTTATGTGCGGCCTTGTTAGCCGCTCTATCACGGCCACAAGGTGGTTGATCCGACCGGTCGGCCGTTTTATTTTTCGGCTGTGTGGGCTCTAAGGCCTCATCATCAAATTCAGGCAACAGCTTGCGCTTTGGATAGCTCTTTGTGTGGTAACTACCACCATACTTTTCTTCATTGTCGAGCACTTTGTTCCATCTACTGTTGAGCGTATTCTGCGCGGCCTTAAGCCTTTGCTTCTGCTTCTACAGACTCCTCGCGGTGGCGATAAGCCTTCTGCGGAGGTTCTCTTGTTCCAAGTGACTTTCCGGGATGATGTGTGCATCCTTGTCCGGACTGTTTTCCTCTCCGGAGGGAGGTTGATGAGCTTTATCCTCGGCGTCGCCGTGTTCGGACAGCGGATCCGTACTATGTTCGCCGTTTGCTGGTTCATCCTGCTCTGCCGCTGGGTCAATGTGGTCGTCGTTTCCTCTGGAGTCGACTGGGGTGTTATTTTCTCTTGCGATGTTATCGCTGTTTTTGCCGAGGCGGGATTTGGAGGGGCGCCTACACCGACGCTTTGGTTGCTTCTCGAGGGAGCTATCCTTCGCTGCATCCTTCCTCTCCTCGTCATTGTTTTCTTTGGGTGTATCCACCATGTATATGTCATGTGATGAAGTGGCTGTCCAGCGCCCTGTGGGCGATGGTTCCTGTTCCTCTCCTTCATCGTCGTCCATGCCGTCGATGTCTTCGGAGTCGAAATCGAGCATGTCGGTTAAATCGTCGACAGTGGCTACTAAGTGGGTGGTGGGTGGGTCGCGAATTTCTTCGTCGTCCGTATCCCATTCTAGATGAACATAGTTCGGCCAAGGGTCTCCTGACAGGGAGAGAGACCTTAATGAATTTAGCACGTCGCCAAAAGGCGAGTGCTGAAAGATATCCGCGGAGGTAAACTCCGTGATCGGTGCGCAATCAGATTCGATGGGCACAGACACAAGCGGCTGGGAGTCCGTGGCCGGGGACGAATCCAACGGTTCGGCAACACGGGTCTCGTAGGAGGTGCAGTCAGTATTCGGCGCTATCGCCACTGAGTGTGCGGACTCCGTGGCGGGGTCCATCCACCCTCCACAGATGGCGCGATTTGTTCCAGATTGAGGGCCGGAGTAGTTGCAGGTGTGATCTCCCGAACACAGACCGACGGCAGAGCTAAATCATGCTCGTCGTGATTGTGCGGCGCACCTGACATGGGCTCGAATCCGTCGAAGATCGAGTCTCCGCAGATGTCGGCAGTATAGTTCGAGTTTCCAAACCTGACCTGATGGCCAGGGGCGTAGCTTTTATCGATCTGCTCCAGATGGCCAAGCGAGTTCGCCCACAGTACGAAGCCGCCGAACACGAAGATCTGTCCCGGGAGGAAAACCTCACCCTGGATCGCATCGTTGCTGATGATTGAAGGAGCCATCAAGCCTTACGGTGACGGCACAGTGGAACTCTCAATGAAAGCATCAATGTCGGTGTCAAAACCGGCGGATCTCGGGTAGGGGGTCCCGAACTGTGCGTCTAAGGCGGATGGTAACAGGAGGCGGGGGACACAATGTTTACCCAGGTTCGGGCCCTCTCAATGGAGGTAATACCCTACTTCCTGCTTGATTGATCTTGATGATATGAGTATTATAAGAGTTGATCTACCACGAGATCGTAGAGGCTAAACCCTAGAAGCTAGCCTATGGTATGATTGTTGTTTCCTACGGACTAAACCCTCCAGTTTATATAGACACCGGAGGGGGCTAGGGTTACACAGAGTCGGTTACAAGGGAGGAGAGCTTCATATCCGTATTGCCAAGCTTGCCTTCCACGCCAAGGAGAGTCCCATCTGGACACGGGTCGAAGTCTTGAGTCTTGTATCTTCATAGTCCAACAGTCCGGCAGAAGTATATAGTCCGGCTGTCCGAGGACCCCATAATCCAGGACTCCCTAATCGAACCCAGCGAGGAGCTAACGGTAGAACAAATATTCCCTCAAGTTCTATTGACCACCGATACAACTCTACGCACGCTTAACGTTCGCTTTACCTAGAACAAGTATGAAACTAGAAGTACTTTGTAGGTGTTGTTGGATAAGTTTGCAAGATAATAAAGAGCGCGTAAATAAAAACTAGGGGCTGTTTAGATAAAGAAATAACTAAGTTAGTTTTAGTAGAGAGCTTTTTGTCATGAGAAAGTTATTGTCCCTAGGCAATCGATAACTAGACCGATAATCATTATTGCAATTTTATTTGAGGAAGAGGCATAATCTAACATACTTTCTCTTCTTGGATCATATGCACTTACGATTGGAACTCTAGCAAGCATCCGCAACTACTAAAGATCATTAAGGTAAAACCCAACCATAGCATTAACATATCAAGTCCTCTTTATCCCATACGCAACAACCCCCTTACTCGGGTTTATGCTTCTGTCACTCAAGCAACCCACTATAAGCGAATCATGAACGTATTGCAACACCCTATAGCGGGAATCCCTCACACTTGCGCGACACGGAGAGCACCATAGGACAACACCAATAAAACAACATGCAACTCAAACCAATCACGATCATCAATTAACCCATAGGACAAAACGGATCTACTCAAACATCATAGGATAGCCATACATCATTGGGAAATAATATATAGCGTTGAGAACCATGTTTAAGTAGAGATTACAGCGGGTAAAAGAGGGATTACACCGCTGCATAGAGGGGGGAAGAGTTGGTGATGAGGGCGGTGAAGTTGTTGGTGTAGATTGCGGTGATGATGATGGCCCCGGCGACGTTCCGGCGCCACCGGAAGAGAGGGGGAGAGGGCCCCCCTTCTTCTTCTTCTTCCTTGACCTTCTCCCTAGATGGGAGAATGGTTTCCCCTCTGGTCATTGGTCTCCATGGAATGGGAGGGGCGAGAGCCCCTCCGAGATTGGATCTGTCTCTCTGTCTCTCTCTGTTTCTGCACTCCCTGATTCTGCTCTTTAACCGTTTCTTAAATTCCCGGAGATCCGTAACTCCGATTGGGCTGAATTTTGGACACGATCTCTTTCCGGATATTAGCTTTCTTGCGGTGAAAGAAGGGCACCAACCGCCTTACGGGGTGGCCACGAGGGCCCAGGGCGCGCCCCTTGCCTCGTGGCCCCCTCGGGCATCATCTCGCGTTGATTCTTCTTCCCAAAAATCACATATATTCCAAAAAAAATCTCCGTCAGTTTTTATCCCGTTTGGACTCCGTTTAATATGGATTTTTTGCGAAACAAAAAACATGCAACAAACAAGAACTGGCACTGGATCAATATGTTAGTTCCAAAAATAGAATAAAAAGTTGCCAAAAGTATGTAAAAGTTGTAGAATATGGGCATGGAACAATCAAAAATTATAGATACCATGGAGACGGATCAGGTGGCGCCATGGTGAGCAAGCTCCCCAAAGTCAATTGGCCAAAGGGAGTGTTTGTGGACACCGTCAAGATATGGCAACAAGAATCGTTCTACATCACGGAACCCCGCGGCTCCAAGTGGGCAGCCGCTCCGGCCTTTAGATCCGGACCCCCGCTGAGGCTCACATCCTGGACCGACAAGGGTCTGCACTGGGGATCGGTCCCTGAGGTGCTTCTGCTGCAGAAACGCGTCCAGAGCATGATAGCGAAGGACATTACCCTCGCCGATGTAATCCAAGTGATGCTGATCCGTCGAGCACTTCCCTGCCAGCGGCGGCTCCTGAAAAAGAAGAAGAAGAAGAAGAAGAAGAAGAAAGAGGAGGGCACTTCGGACGCAATGTCCGGAGAAGCTGATGCCCAGTTGCTACCTCTTGAGCACTGCGTTGGTTTTCCCTTGAAGAGGAAAGGGTGATGCAGCAAAGTAGCGTAAGCATTTCCCTCAGTTTTTGAGAACCAAGGTATCAATCCAGTAGGAGACTACACGCAAGTCGCCTCGTACCTACACAAACAAATAAGAACCTTGCAACCAACGCGATAAAGGGGTTGTCAATCCCTTCACGGCCACTTGCAAAAGTGAGATCTGATAAAGATAATAAGATAAATATTTTTGGTATTTTTTTATGATATAGATTGGAAAGTAAAGATTGCAAAATAAAAGACGGAAGAAATAGTAAATTGATAGGAAACTAATATGATGGAAGATAGACCCGGGGGCCATAGGTTTCACTAGTGGCTTCTCTCAAGATAGGATAATCTATGGTGGGTGAACAAATTATTGTCGAGCAATTGATAGAAAAGTGCATAGTTATGAGAATATCTAGGCATGATCATGTATATAGGCATCACGTCCGCGACAAGTAGACCGAAATGATTTTGCATCTACTACTATTACTCCACACATCAACCGCTATCCAGCATGCATTTAGAGTATTAATTTCATAAGAACAGAGTAACACATTAGGCAAGATGATATGATGTAGAGGGATAAACTCAAGCAATATGATATAAACCCATCTTTTTATCCTCGAGGGCAACAATACAATACGTGCCATGCTGCTTCTGCTGTCACTGGGAAAGAACACCGCAAGATTGAACCCAAAGCTAAGCACTTCTCCCATTGCAAGAAAGATCAATCTAGTAGGCCAAACCAAACTGATAATTCGAAGAGACTTGCAAAGAAAACCAATCATACATAAAAGAATTAAGAGAAGATTCAAATATTGTTCATAGATCATCTTGATCATAAACCCACAATTCATCAGATCTCGACAAACACACCGCAAAAAGAATTACATCGAATTGATCTCCAAGAAGATCGAGGAGAACTTTGTATTGAGATCCAAAGAGAGAGAAGAAGCCATCTAGCTAATAACTATGGACCCGAAGGTCTGTGGTAAACTACTCACACATCATCGGAGAGGCTATGGTGTTGATGTAGAAGCCCTCCATGATCGATTCCCCATCCGTCGGAGCGCCAGAAAGGCCCCAAGATGGGATCTCACGGGTACAGAAGGTTGCGGCGGTGGAGATAGGGTTTCGTGGTGCTCTCGTATGTTTTCGGGGTATATGGGTATATATAGGAGGAAGAAGTAGGTCGGTGGAGCTGCGAGGGGCCCATGAGGGTGGGGGGCGCGCCCAGGGGGGCAGGCGCGCCTCCCTGCCTAGTGGCATCCTTGCTTCTTTCTTGACGTCCACTCCAAGTCCTCGGGATCACGTTTGTTCCAAAAATAACTCTCCCGAAGGTTTCATTCCGTTTGGACTCCATTTGATATTCCTTTTCTGCGAAACACTGAAATAGGCAAAAAAAACCAGCAATTTGCACTGGGCCTTCGGTTAATAGGTTAGTCCGAAAAATAATATAAAAGTGCTTAGTAAAGCCCATTAAACATCCAAAACAGATAATATAATAGCATGGAACAATAAAAAATTATAGATACATTGGAGACGTATCAAGCATCCCCAAGCTTAATTCCTGCTCGTCCTCGAGTAGGTAAATGATAAAAACAGAATTTTTGATGTGGAATGCTACCTAGCATATTTCTCAATGTAATTTCCTTTATTGTGGCATGAATGTTCAGATCTGAAAGATTCAAGATAAAAGTTTAATATTGACATAAAAATAATAATACTTCAAGCATATTAACAAAGCAATCATGACTTCTCAAAATAACATGGCCAAAGAAAGTTATCCCTACAAAATCATATAGTCTGGCTATGCTCTATCTCATCACACGAAGTATTTAATCATGCACAACCCCGATGACAAGACAAGCAATTGTTTCATACTTTTGATGTTCCCAAACTTTTTCAATCTTCACGCAATACATGAGCGTGAGCCATGGATATAGCACTAGCTATATGTGGAATAGAATGGTGGTTGTGGAGAAGACAAAAAGGAGAAGAGAGTCTCACATCAACTAGGCGTATCAACGGGCTATGGAGATGCCCATCAATAGATATCAATGTGAGTGAGTAGGGATTGCCATGCAACAGATGCACTAGAGCTATAAGTGTATGAAAGCTCAAAAAAGAAACTAAGTGGGTGTGCATCCAACTCGCTTGCTCACGAAGACCTAGGGCATTTTGAGGAAGCCCATCATTGGAATATACAAGCCAAGTTCTATAATGTAAAATTCCCACTAGTATATGAAAGTGACAACATAGGAGACTCTCTATTATGAAGATCATGGTGCTACTTTGAAGCACAAGTGTGGCAAAAGGATAGTAACATTGTCCCTTCTCTCTTTTTCTCTCATTTTTTTATTTAGGCCTTTTTCTCTTCTTTTTTTATGGCCTCTTTTTTTCTTTTCTTTTTTCTTTTCGTCCGGAGTCTCATCCCGACTTGTGGGGGAATCATAGTCTCCATCATCCTTTCCTCACTTGGGACAATGCTCTAATAATGATGATCATCACACTTTTATTTACTTACAACTCAAAAATTACAACTCAATATTTAGACAAAATATGACTCTATGTGAATGCCTCCGGCTGTGTACCGGGATATGCAATGAATCAAGAGCGACATGTACGAAAGAATTATGAATGTTGGCTTTGCCATAAATATGATGTCAACTACATGGTCATGCAATGCAATATGACAATGATGAAACGTGTCATAATAAACGAAACGGTGGTAAGTTGCATGGCAATATATCTCGGAATGGCTATGGAGATGCCATAATAGGTAGGTATGGTGGCTGTTTTGAGGAAGATATAAGGTGGTTTATGTGTGAAAGAGCGTATCATATCACGGGGTTTGGATGCACTGGCGAAGTTTGCACCAACTCTCAATGTGTGAAAGAGCGTATCATATAAGGAGGTATATGGTGGGTGTATGATACCGGCGAAAGGTGCGCGGTATTAGAGAGGCTAGCAATGGTGGAAGGGTGAGAATGCGTATAATCCATGGACTCAACATTAGTCATAAAAAACTCACATATTTATTGCAAAAATCTATTAGTTATCGAAACGAAGTACTACACGCATGCTCCTAGGGGGATAGATTGGTAGGAAAAGACCATCGCTCGTCCCCAACCGCCACTCATAAGGAAGACAATCAAATAAATAAATCATGATCCGACTTCATCACATAACGGTTCACCATACGTGCATGCTACGGAAATCACAAACTTTAGAACAAGTATTTCTCAAATTCACAACTACTCAACTAGCATGACTCTAATATCACCATCTTCATATCTCAAAACAATTATCAAGTATCAAACTTCTCATAATATTCAGTGCACATTTTGGATGTTCATCATATTAGGACTAATTTTATAGCCAAAGCAAACTACCATGCTGTTCTAAAATACTCTCAAAATAATATAAGTGAAGCATGAGAAATGAATAATTTCTATAAAATAAAACCACCACCGTGCTCTAAAAAGATATAAGTGAAGCACTAGAGCAAAATTATCTAGCTCAAAAGATATAAGTGAAGCACATAGAGTATTCTAATAAATTCCGATTCATGTGTGTCTCTCCCAAAAGGTGTGTATAGAAAGGATGATTGTGGTAAACTAAAAATCAAAGACTCAAATCATACAAGATGCTCCAAGCAAAACACATATCATGTGATGAAGAAAAATATAGCCTCAAGTAAAGTTACCGATGGACGAAGACGAAAGAGGGGATGCCTTCCGGGGCATCCCCAAGCTTAGGCTTTTGGTTGTCCTTGAATTTTACCTTGGGTGCCTTGGGCATACCCAAGCTTAGGCTCTTGCCACTCCTTATTCCATAATCCATCAAATCTTTACCCAAAACTTGAAAACTTCACAACACAAAACTCAACAGAAAATCTTATGAGCTCCGTTAGTATAAGAAAACAAATCACCACCATAAGGTACTGTAATGAACTCATTATTTATTTATATTGGTGTTAAACCTACTGTATTCCAACTTCTCTATGGTTTATACCCTCCGTGCTAGCCATAGATTCATCAAAATAAGCAAACAACACACGAAAAACAGAATCTGTCAAAAACAGAACAGTTTGTAGCAATCAGATTTGTTCGAATACTTCTGGAACTCCAAAAATTCTAAAAACTTAGGACAACCTGGACAATTTGTATACTGATCTACTTCAAAAAGAATTGGTATTTTATCACGTTCTGGTGAATTTTAAGAATTATTTTCGTCAGTGCAAAGTTTCTGTCTTTTTCAGCAAGATCAAACAACTATCACCCAAGAAGATCCTATTGGTTCTACTTAGCACAAACACTAATTAAAGCATGAAAACACATCTAAACAGAGGCTAGATGAATTATTTATTACTAAACAGAACCAAAAAGCAAGAAACAAAAATAAAATTGGGTTACCTCCCAACAAGCGCTATCGTTTAACGCCCCTAGCTAGGCATAAAGGCAAGAATAGATCTAGGTATTATCATCTTTGGCATGCAATCCATAAGTGGCTCTCATAATAGATTCATAAGGTAATTTAATTTTCTTTCTAGGAAAGTGTTCCATGCCTTTCCTTAACGGAAATTGGAATCTAATATTTCCTTCTTTCATATCAATAATTGCACCAATCGTTCTAAGGAAAGGTCTACCAAGAATAATAGGACATGTATGATTGCAATCTATATCAAGAACAATGAAATATACGGACACATAATTCCTATTTGCAACAATAAGAACATCATTAATTCTTCCCATAGGTTTCTTAATGGTGGAATCCGCAAGGTGCAAATTTAAAGAACAATCATCAAATTCACGGAAACCTAACACATCACACAAAGTTTTTGGAATCGTGGAAACACTAGCACCCAAATCACACAAAGCATGGCATTCATGATCTTTAATCTTAATTTTAATAGTAGGTTCCCACTCATCATAAAGTTTTCTAGGAATAGAAACTTCCAATTCAAGCTTTTCTTCATAAGATTGCATTAAAGCATCAACGATATGTTTAGTAAAAGCTTTATTTTGACTATAAGCATGAGGAGAATTTAGCACGGATTGCAACAAGGAAATACAATCTATTAAAGAACAATTATCATAATTAAATTCCTTGAAATCCAAAATAGTGGGTTCATGGCTAAGTTTTGACCTCTTCAATCCCACTTTCACCAAATTTTGCATCAAGATCTAAAAACTCCGAATCATTGGGACGCCTTTTAACTAAAGTTGACTCATCTCCAGTCCCATCATTATCAAGATTCATATTGCAAAACAAAGATTTAATAGGAGACACATCAATCACTTTTAGATCTTCATCCCTATTATCATGAAAACTAGAAGAACACGCCTTTACAAAGCAATCTTTCTTAGCACGCATCCTAGCGGTTCTTTCTTTGCACTCATCAATGGAAATTCTCATAGCTTTGAGAGACTCATTGATATCATGCTTAGGTGGAATAGATCTAAGTTTCAAAGAATCAACATAAAGAGAAATTCTATCCACGTTCCTAGCCAACTCATCAATCTTAGGCAAATTTTTTTCAAGCAAAGCATCGAAATTCTTTTGCGAAATCAATAATTCTTTAACACTAGTCTCAAAATCAGAGGGCATCTTATTAAAATTTCCATAAGAGTTGTTGTAGCAATTACGATAATTATTAGAGGAATTACTAGGATACGGCCTAGGATTAAAGTTTCCTCTATAAGCGTTGTTACCAAAATTGTTCCTACCAACAAAATTCACATCCATAGATTCATTATTATTCTCAATCAAAGTGGACAAAGGAATATCGTTAGGATCAATAGGAGCACTCTTATTAGCAAACAACTTCATAAGTTCATCCATCTTTCCACTCAAAACTTTAATCTCTTCTATCACATAAACCTTTTTACTAGTGGATCTTTCGGTGTGCCATTGAGAATAATTAACCATAATATTATCTAGGAGTTTAGTGGCTTCTCCTAAAGTGATTTTCATAAAAGTGCCTCCCGTGGCCGAATCTAAAAGATTTCTAGAAGCAAAATTCAATCCGGCATAATTTTTTTGTATAATCATCCATAAATTCAAACCATGTGTAGGGCAATTACGTATCATTAATTTCATCCTCTCCCAAGATTGTGCAACATGCTCATCATCAAGTTGCTTAAAATTCATAATATCGTTTCTAAGAGAGATGATCTTAGCGGGAGGAAAATACTTAGAGATGAAAGCATCTTTGCACTTATTCCAAGAATCAATACTATTTTTAGGCAAAGACGAAAACCAAGTTTTAGCGCGATCTCTAAGCGAAAAAGGAAATAGCTTCAATTTAACAATATCATTATCCACATCTTTCTTCTTTTGCATATCACACAAATCAACAAAGTGGTTTAGATGGGTAGCGGCATCACTACAAGAAATATGTCAACTTGTGACCACCACTATTGGTCACTGAATGGTCATTATTTTCCATTTGTGACTTTTTTGTGACAAAAAACAGAAGGTCAAAAGCTGGCCGTCGTAAACTGAAATTAACAACCATTCTTCTGGAATGGTCGTAGACATTTATGACCAAAAAAAGGTCATAGATTCAATGACCAATTATTTTGGTCACTAGCAATCCACCCACACCACGTCAGATCCACCGTGGCAAGCTGACGT
The DNA here is from genome assembly GCF_002575655.3 of Aegilops tauschii subsp. strangulata. NCBI lineage: Eukaryota > Viridiplantae > Streptophyta > Magnoliopsida > Poales > Poaceae > Aegilops > Aegilops tauschii. The sequence continues at coordinate 515,164,375 of NC_053037.3, read as the reverse complement.
GGCAGAGTTACGACCAAATGAAAAGGTCCTAAATTAGAATTGGCCCGGTCCAATTTGGTGTTTTACATGGGCCGAGCCCAACAATTCAGCACTTTTATATTATTTTTTTCTTATTAACTTTCGTCAGCTATATGGGCCAGGCCCAACTATTCGGCCTTTTTAATTTCTGGGCCATGGCCTTTTTGCCTCAACAGCTTCAGTTTTTTTCCACTAGTCAAATGGGTCCCGGTTGTCAGGTTCTGGTAAGTGGGTCCCAGCTAGCAAGGTCATATTCTTCATATTTCAAGTTAACATTAAATAAATAACTAGTATTTAAATTGGCACAAACAAAAAAGACACGTAATACTCCAGATTCAATACAGATCTCCTGTTGTACAAATTACAGGTAATAAGCTCTAACATATACAGTACTTTACAAGATCTACAAGCTCTACACGTAATAAGCTCCAACATGTACATGCTCTACCAGAAGCTGTATGCTACCTCTTGAGCACTGCGTTGGTTTTCCCTTGAAGAGGAAAGGGTGATGCAGCAAAGTAGCGTAGGTATTTCCCTTAGTTTTTGAGAACCAAGGTATCAATCCAGTAGGAGGCCACGCACGAGTCCCTCGCACCTACACAAACAAATAAATCCTCGCAACCAACGCGATAAGGGGTTGTCAATCCCTACACGGTCACTTACGAGAGTGAGATCTGATAGATAAGATAAGATAATATTTTTGGTATTTTTATGATAAATATGCAAAGTAAAGAAAGTAAAATAAAAGCGGCGCCAGAAATAGCTTGTTGTCGGGAGATTAATATGATGGAAAATAGACCCGGGGGCCATAGGTTTCACCAGTGGCTTCTCTCAAGAGCATAAGTATTTACGGTGGGTGAACAAATTACTATTGAGCAATTGACAGAATTGAGCATAGTTATGAGAATATCTAGGTATGATCATGTATATAGGCATCACGTCCGAGACAAGTAGACCGACTCCTGCCTGCATCTACTACTATTACTCCACACATCGACCGCTATCCAGCATGCATCTAGAGTGTTAAGTTCATAAGAACAGAGTAACGCTTTAAGCAAGATGACATGATGTAGAGGGATAAACTCATGCAATATGATGTAAACCCCATCTTTTTATCCTCGATGGCAACAATACAATACGTGCCTTGCTGCCCCTACTGTCACTGGGAAAGGACACCGCAAGATTGAACCCAAAGCTAAGCACTTCTCCCATTGCAAGAAAGATCAATCTAGTAGGCCAAACCAAACTGATAATTCAAAGAGACTTGCAAAGATAACCAATCATACATAAAAGAATTCAGAAGATTCAAATATTGTTCATAGATAAACTTGATCATAAACCCACAATTCATCGGTGTCAACAAACACACCGCAAAAGAAGATTACATCGAATAGATCTCCACGAGAGAGGGGGAGAACATTGTATTGAGATCCAAAAAGAGAGAAGAAGCCATCTAGCTAATAACTATGGACCCAAAGGTCTGAGGTAAACTACTCACACATCATCGGAGAGGCTATGGTGTTGATGTAGAAGCCCTCCGTGATCGATGCCCCCTCCGGCGGAGCTCCGGAACAGGCCCCAAGATGGGATCTCATGGGTACAGAAGGTTCGGCGGTGGAATTAGGTTTTTGGCTCCGTATCTGGTTGTTTGGGGGTACGTAGGTATATATAGGAGGAAGGAGTACGTCGGTGGAGCAACAGGGGGCCCACGAGGGTGGAGGGCGCGCCCCCTACCTCGTGCCTTCCTGGTTGATGTCTTGACGGAGGGTCCAAGTCCTCTGGATCACGTTCGTTCCGAAAATCACGTTCCCGAAGGTTTCATTCCGTTTGGACTACGTTTGATATTATTTTCCCACGAAACTCTGAAATAGGCAAAAAAAACAGCAATTCTGGGCTGGGCCTCCGGTTAATAGGTTAGTCCCAAAAATAATATAAAAGTGTATAATAAAGCCCAATAATGTCCAGAATAGAATATAATATAGCATGGAGCAATCAAAAATTATAGATACGTTGGAGACGTATCAAACATCCCCAAGCTTAATTCCTGCTCGTCCTCGAGTAGGTAAATGATAAAAACAGAATTTTTGATGGGGAATGGTACGTGCATAATTTCAATGTAATTCTTCTTAATTGTGGTATGAATATTCAGATCCGAAAGATTCAAGATAAAAGTTCAATATTGACATAAAAATAATAATAATACTTCAAGCATACTAACTAAGCAATTATGTCCTCTCAAAATAACATGGCCAAAGAAAGTTCATCGCTACAAAATCATATAGTTTAGTCATGCTCCATTTTCGTCACACAAGAATGCTCTCATCATGCACAATCCCGATGACAAGCCAAGCAATTGTTTCATACTTTAGTAATCTCAAACTTTTCCGGACTTCACGCAATACATGAGCATGAGCCATGGATATAGCACTATGGGTGGAATAGAATATAATGATGGGGGTTATGTGGAGAAGACAAAAAAGGAGAAAGTCTCACATCAACGCGGCTAATCAATGAGCTATGGAGATGCCCATCGATTGATGTTAATGCAAGGAGTAGGGATTGCCATGCAACGGATGCACTAGAGCTATAAATATATGAAAGCTCAACAAAAGAAACTAAGTGGGTGTGCATCCAACTTGCTTGCTCACGAAGACCTAGGGCACTTGAGGAGGCCCATTGTTGGAATATACAAGCCAAGTTCTATAATGAAAAAATCCCACTAGTATATGAAAGTGACAAAACAAGAGACTCTCTATCATGAAGATCATGGTGCTACTTTGAAGCACAAGTGTGGTAAACAGGATAGTAGCATTATCCCTTCTCTCTTTATCATTTTTTTGGGCCTTCTTCTTGTTTTATGGCCTTTCTCTTATATATATATATATATTCCTCACTTGGGACAATGCTCTAGAAAATGATGATCATCACACTTCTATTTATTTACAACTCAATGATTACAACTCGATACTAGAACAAAGTATGACTCTATATGAATGCCTCCGGCGGTGTACCGGGATATGCAATGAACCAAGAGTGACATGTATGAAAGAATTATGAATGGTGGCTTTGCCACAAATACGATGTCAACTACATGATCATGCAAAGTAATATGACAATGATGAATGTGTCATGATAAACGGAATGGTGGAAATTTGCATGGCAATATATCTCAGAATGGTTATGGAAATGCCATAATAGGTAGGTATGGTGGCTGTTTTGAGGAAGATATAAGGAGGTTTATGTGGGAAAGAGCGTATCATATCACGGGGTTTGGATGCACCGGCGAAGTTTGCACCAACTCTCAATGTGAGAAAGGGCAATGCACGGTACCGAAGAGGCTAGCAATGATGGAAAGGTGAGAGTGCGTATAATCCATGGACTCAACATTAGTCATAAAGAACTCACATACTTATTGCAAAAATCTACAAGTCATCAAAAACCGAGCATTACGCGCATGCTCCTAGGGGGATAGATTGGTAGGAAAAGACCATCGCTCGTCCCCGACCACCACTCATAAGGAAGACACTCAAAGAACACCTCATGTTTCAAATTTGTTACATAACGTTTACCATACGTGCATGCTATGGGACTTGCAAACTTCAACACAATTATTTCTCAAATTCACAACTACTCCACTAGCACAACTTTGATATCACTACCTCCATGTCTCAAAACAATCATCAAGCATCAAACTTCTCGTAGTATTCAACGCACTCATAAGAAAGTTTTTACTAATCTTGAATACCTTGCATATTAGGATTATTTAACAAAATTGCCATGCTGTTTAAGACTCTCAAAATAATCTAAGTGAAGCATGAGAGATCAATAGTTTCTATAAAACAAAACCCACACCGTGCTCTAAAAGATATAAGTGAAGCACTAGAGCAAAAACTATATAACTGAAAAGATATAAGTGAAGCACTAGAGCAAAAACTATATAACTGAAAAGATATAAGTGAAGCACATAGAGTATTCTAATAATTTTCGAATCATGTGTGTCTCTCTCAAAAGGTGTGTACAGCAAAGATGATTGTGGCAAACTAAAAAGCAAAGACTCAAATCATACAAGACGCTCCAAGCAAAACACATATCATGTGGTGAATAAAAATATAGCTCCAAGTAAAGTTACCGATGGAAGTAGACGAAAGAGGGGATGCCTTCCGGGCATCCCCAAGCTTTGGCTTTTAGGTGTACTTAGATTATCTTGGGGGTGCCATGGGCATCCCCAAGCTTAGTCTCTTGCCACTCCTTGTTCCATAATCCATCCAATCTTTTACCCAAAACTTGAAAACTTCACAACACAAAACTTAACAGAAAATCTCGTGAGCTCCGTTAGCGAAAGAAAACAAAAGACCACTTCAAGGTACTGTAATGAACTCATTCTTTATTTATATTGGTTTTAAACCTACTGTATTCCAACTTCTCTATGGTTTATAAACTATTTTACTAGCCATAGATTCATCAAAATAAGCAAACAACACACGAAAAACAGAATCTGTCAAAAACAGAACAGTCTGTAGTAATCTGTAACCAACGCAAACTTCTAGAACTCCAAAAATTCAGCAAAAATGGGATGACCTAGACAATTTGTTTATTGATCAGAAGCAATTTGAATCAATATTTTATCAGGTTCTGGTGATTTTTAACAATTGTTTTCGTGAACAGAAAGTTTCTGGAATTTACAGCAAGATCAAAAAACTATCATCCAAGAAGATCCTATAGGTTTAACTTGGCACAAACACAAATTAAAACATAAAAACACATCTAACCAGAGGCTAGAACAAATATTTATTCCTAAACAGAAGCAAAAAGCAAAAAACTAAAAATAAAATTGGGTTGCCTCGCAACAAGCGCTATCGTTTAACGCCCCTAGCTAGGCATAAAAGCAAGGATAGATCTAGGTATTGCTATCTTTGGCTTTCAATTTTTTAGCGGAATCAAGCTCGAATCCGGGAGGTTCTTTACATTTCCCTTCATATTTGGAAATTTTTAGATCTAAAGAATCCAACCGCTTATTGCAAAGTGTAATCAACATATTCATGCGGTGAATATTTCCGCTAACGTTCTTAAGAGGTTCAAGAGACTTTTGTAAAATCTTAGTTACTTCGATTTTTTTTTCAAAAACTTGTGTCTCTTCGTGGGTATGTTGTGGCCCCTTTTGTTGGGGTAGTGTTCCCACTACCCCCTCTATGATTTCATGCGCAACACTGGGATCAATTTAAATAAAATTTCCTTTGGCAACACAATCCAAGAGTTGTCTATGGGACATATTTAGTCCAACGTAAAAACTGCGAAGCAAAATTCTAAAACTCACCTCTAAGGTGCAATTATGATAAGATTCCCTCATCCTATACCAAGCATCTTTTAAATTTTCTCCTTGTCTTTGTTTAAAATGAAGAACTTCAAACTCAGGAGACAAAGGAATAGATAGGGGACTAGCCATAACGACAGGCAAACGGAAAAGAGGCAAACGGAAAAGAGTGGGCGAATAAAACGGCATGGGTGAAGTGGGGGAGAGGAAAACGAGAGGCAAATGGCAAATAATGTAATGCGGGAGATAAGGGTTTGTGATGGGTACTTGGTATGTTGACTTTTGCGTAGACTCCCCGGCAACGGCGCCAGAAATCCTTCTTGCTACCTCTTGAGCACTGCGTTGGTTTTCCCTTGAAGAGGAAAGGGTGATGCAGCAAAGTAGCGTAAGTATTTCCCTCAGTTTTTGAGAACCAAGGTATCAATCCAGTAGGAGGCCACACACGAGTCCCTCGCACCTACACAAACAAATAAATCCTCGCAACCAACGCGATAAGGGGTTGTCAATCCCTACACGGTCACTTACGAGAGTGAGATCTGATAGATAAGATAAGATAATATTTTTGGTATTTTTATGATAAATATGCAAAGTAAAGAAAGTAAAATAAAAGCAGCGCCAGAAATAGCTTGTTGTCGGGAGATTAATATGATGGAAAATAGACCCGGGGGCCATAGGTTTCACTAGTGGCTTCTCTCAAGAGCATAAGTATTTACGGTGGGTGAACAAATTACTGTTGAGCAATTGACAGAATTGAGCATAGTTATGAGAATATCTAGGTATGATCATGTATATAGGCATCACGTCCGAGACAAGTAGACCGACTCCTGCCTGCATCTACTACTATTACTCCACACATCGACCGCTATCCAGCATGCATCTAGAGTATTAAGTTCATAAGAACAGAGTAACGCTTTAAGCAAGATGACATGATGTAGAGGGATAAACTCATGCAACATGATATAAACCCCATCTAGTTAACCATGATGGCAACAATACAATACGTGCCTTGCTGCCCCTACTGTTACTGGGAAAGGACACCGCAAGATTGAACCCAAAGCTAAGCACTTCTCCCATTGCAAGAAAGATCAATCTAGTAGGCCAAACCAAACTGATAATTCGAAGAGACTTGCAAAGATAACCAATCATACATAAAAGAATTCAGAAGATTCAAATATTGTTCATAGATAAACTTGATCATAAACCCACAATTCATCGGTGTCAACAAACACACCGCAAAATAAGATTACATCGAATAGATCTCCATGAGAGAGGGGGAGAACATTGTATTGAGATCCAAAAAGAGAGAAGAAGCCATCTAGCTAATAACTATGGACCCGAAGGTCTGAGGTAAACTACTCACACATCATCGGAGAGGCTATGGTGTTGATGTAGAAGCCCTCCGTGGTCGATGCCCCCTCCGGTGGAGCTCCAGAGAAGGCCCCAAGATGGGATCTCACGGGTACAGAAGGTTGCGGCGGTGGAATTAGGTTTTTGGCTCCGTATCTGGTAGTTTGGGGGTACGTAGGTATATATAGGAGGAAGGAGTACGTCGGTGGAGCAACAGGGGCCGACGAGGGTGGAGGGCGCGCCGAGGGGGTAGGCGCGCCCCCCTACCTTGTGCCTTCCTTATTGATGTCTTGGTGTAGGGTCCAAGCCCTCTAGATCACGTTCGTTCTGAAAATCACGTTCCCGAAGGTTTCATTCCGTTTGGACTCCGTTTGATATTCTTTTTCTGCGAAACACTGAAATAGGCAAAAAAAACGGCAATTCTGGGCTGGGCCTCCGGTTAATAGGTTAGTCCCAAAAATAATATAAAAGTGTATAATAAAGCCCAATAATGTCCAAAACAGAATATAATATAACATGGAGCAATCAAAAATTATAGATACGTTGGACACGTATTAGTGTACAAGTGTTATAACTAGCTACAAGCTCTAAAAGTATGGCAATCACGGTTACAAGCTCCACACGAGTAATAACAAGATACGGTTACGAGCTATGTTCTTCAGCATGGAGCTCTTTCGATAGTGATCGTAAACTAGGCACCTGCTCCTGTCAGAACGGTGATATGCCTTCCACGGTCGCCCTGTTACATATATCAACAGAGAAGAATTACCGTTAAAAAAAATCAGCAGAGAAGAATTAGAAAAACTGGAACCAATATACCAAGAAGAGACCATTCAAAAAATTACAGTTATTTAGATTAGAATGACGACACAAATTCAGCTAGTACCATGCTTTTTGTCCTCCAGCTAGTTAAAATGAGATAGCAGCAGCATCAATTCAAATAATTGAGCAATTTGAAACAGCAGCAACAATTTAGGGGTTGAGCAAAGCTACAAGGCTCTTAAGTTTTGACTTAAACAGCAGTAGCAGCAATTTGGAACAGCAGGAGGGAAGCAGCAGCAGTTTTGACAGGAGCAGCAGCAGCAGTAGGGAAACAACAGCAGTACTAAGAAGCAACAACAGCAACAATTTTGACAGGAGCAGCAGTAGGGAAACAGCTGCAGTAGTGAGAAGCAACAACAACAGCATTATTGAGAAGCAATAGCAGCAGCCATACTGAGAAGCAACAGCAGCAGCCATATTGAAAGCAAAAATAGCAATTGCAGTACCTGAAAGCAACAACAGCAGCAGTACTCTAGCAGAAGTGAACAAATGGTCAGACCATATTGACATGAATCACAAATGTTGGCACCCAGTGTATACTATGTAAGTGATGGTATATTTTTACTACCAAAACCATCACTAATGTGCATGCGTGCTTGGTTTATAAGCTTCATCCATATCGTTGGCACCATCACGGCATACTGTTGCTACCGATGTACACAAGTGTGCACATACACAACATGCTGCATGCATACGCGCGCATGCCAGTATAAAGCTGCATCTCGATGCTTTTCATTGCTGATGAAGAGATTGTACATATCAGCCAGCCCAAAGGAGAGTTGATCAGTAATTCAACATACACTAGCTAGCTAGTAAGCTACTGCTATGTCCTATCCTAGCAGCAGCAACGACTTTTGTTTGTCATGCGTGTAAAGAAATGCATGCATTTCCAGTGAATATAAATGTATGCATGCTGCCATTGGCCTAGACCACACTAGAAGAAAAATGTTGCAGCGACCATTGGCCTAGACCACAAGGGCAAACATGATATTGCATCCCATGAGGCATGGAGGAGGATCTCTTACCATGACCATAGCAGCACTTCATCTTCACCTTGTCATCCTCACCGTTTTTGCATAGACTTCTCCTGGAGCCGCTCTAAGGCGTTCACGTCCAGCTTCCCGCTCGTCGACTTGCCGTGCTTGCGCTGGATCTGCTGCTCCTTGATCGAGTTCCACAACTTCTCCACCGCCTCCCGCTGCCGGGCCGTGAACCGCCCCATGCTGTCATATGCATGCCGCCCCAGGATGTCGATGGTCGTCTGCGTCCTGACAAAACCAAGCCACAGCAAACTGAATTTTTGACAAAACCAAGCCACAGTGTGAATTTTAGAACAACAGACAAAATATGTGGCATGCATATACATGGGGCGTGCACAGGTCTGTCAGAGGACTCACCACGGTATCCTGTAGCGCCGAGCAGCCGTCTCGAGGAACTTCAGGAGGGCTTCGCACCATGACTTCATCGTTATCATCGTCCACTGTTGCCACTGCCAGGGCTGAGATGGCATCTTTGATCTTCCCTACAGCCTTTGAAAACTGTAGAATAAGACACCAATCCATTAGTGCAAAATACACAAGCCAATTAAGCATGTTCCTCCAATATTATGCAATTTCAGATGCAAACAGGTAACAACACCTATTTATATGCATAAACTAACTAATATTTTCTAGCAAGATAGATGTCAGCACAGTTGACGTTGAAGGCAGTAAGAACTTTCATCATCTTATCATTAGTCTGAGAATCAACACTACAAAAAAAGACACATCCGTGACATTTTGGGCCGAACGAAATTTTTTTCTGTCATACATATGACACTTCTATGACGATAATTGTGACAAAACCCGGTATCATCATAGATGTGGTGGGCTCCTACTTCTATGACAAAAAATCATGGCAGAAAATGGGCTTTTCGTCCTGGGCGGGCCGGAGACGCAGTTGCTTGACATTCTTTGGGCCGTCCATGACGGAAAAAACCGTGGTAGAAGCGAGGGGGAGGAAAATATCGGGGAGTTCCCGGTTACGGTGGGAGGTCGGGGGCCGAGCGATGCACGTTTCTCTCGTACACGTACGCGCGTGTGTGCGAGGCGTTGGCTCTAACTGAACCCGAGCGAGGCTTTGGGCTCTAACTGAACCCGAGCGATTGCACTGCAGGCTACGCGTTACTGAACCCGAGCGATCGATCGATGGCTGTTAACTGAACCCGATCGAGCGATTCCTTCGCTGCTGCTGCTAACTGAAGCCGATTGATTGGATGAAAAGTGAGCGTTGCGGGGGGGAGGGGGTTGGATGAACAGTGAGCGGTGCCATTGCCTCTGGATGAACAGGACCCCGTGGTGTGGTGGAGGGCTGGATGAACAGTAGACGGTGGAGGGGTGCCCGTGGAGGGATGGTTGAACAGGACCCCGTGGTGTGGAGGGCTGGATGAACAGTAGACGGTGGAGGGGTGCCCGTGGAGGGGTGGTTGAACAGTAGCCGGTGGAGTAGCGCGCGGTGGAGGCTGGATGAACAAGAGCCCGTGGAGGCTGGAGGAGGTCGACGGTAGCCCGTGGAGGCTGGAGGAGGTCGACGGTGGAGATGAATAGTATCCCGTGGAGTCCCGCTTTGCGGTACGTCACACCCCTCCAGATGAACAGGACCCCCGTTTCGACTGTGGGAGGTCCGTTTCGTCCGTTTTGCGGTACGCCACACCCCTCTCGATCAACAGGACCCCCGTTTCGACCGTAGGAGGTCCGTTTCGTCCGTTTTGCGGTACGCCACACCCATCCCGATCAACAGGACCCCCGTTTCGACTGTAGAAGGTCCGTTTTGTCTGTTTTGCGGTACGCCACACCCCTCCCGATCAACAGGACCCCCGTTTCGACCGTAGGAGGCCGTTTCCTCCGTTTTGCGGTACGCCACACCCCTCCCGATCAACAGGACCCCGTTCCGAACGTAGGAGGTCCGTTTCCTCCGTTTTGCGGTACGCCAGGCCTCGTTTCCATCGCCTGTTCCGTCCAAGCCCTCCTGATGAACACGACCATGCATTCCGTTCCGACCCAGCCGGTTGGCTCCCACGCGTTCCGTCGCCTCCCAATGAACACGACGCATTCCGTTGCCTCCCGATGAACACGACGCATTCCGTTGCCTCCCCATGAACACGACACATTCCGTTGCCTTCCCATGAAAACGACGCATTCCGTTGCCTCCCCATGAACACGACGACGACGCTGTTTCTCCGTTCCGACCCAGCCATGTACACGAGCCCTGGCCGTACGTATGCGCGAGTAGGCGTCCGAGACCCTGCCCGTATGTACACATACGTGGCCATATTTTCTTTCTTGCACCCTGGCCGCTGTACGTACATGTACATGCTACGTGCGCGCCTCTACTACGACACGTGCGCGCCTCTACATCGACCAGTATGTACGTACACGTTCGCGACCAGAATGACAATGCTGCGTACGCTTCGACCAGGTGGGTCCCGACTCTCAGGCACTTCCTTTCCTGCGAAGATGTAGCTGGTGGGTCCCAACAGCCAGGGGGGCGAATCGTTTTGTTTTTTGTTTTGCACGGACGCACTTCCTTGCGTGCGAAGGTGTAGCTGCTGGGTCCCAGCAGTGAGGGGGCGAATCGTTTTTTTTGCCCGACACACTTCCTTGCGTGCGAAGGTGTAGCTGGTGGGTCCCAGCAGTCAGGGCGGCCAATCGTTTTTTTTCGGACGCACTTCCTTGCGTGCGAAGATGTAGCTCGTGGGTCCCAGCAGTCAGGGGGCGAATCATTTTTTCACGAAATATGATGGCCCGTCCGGTGGGTCCCCGCTGTCAGGTGGAGGAATAATTATTTTGCGCGTAATAAGGAGGCACTTCTTGCGGCTGCCGTGGACCCAGCTGTTAGCCTCTCCACGTACAGTCCACGTCTGATGGAAGTCGTTCCTTGACCACGTTGACCACGCCGCGCTGAGAGCACCAGGGCGGTGGACGACGGCGAGGCCTAGGAAGGGGACGACGCGGAGCCGGGGAAGACGCGGCAGTGGATGCATATGCGAAGAGGAGTACGAGGGTTCACTGGTTCGGCTGCGCTGCCGTCGCCGCAGAATAACAGGGGGTGTGGGTGAGTGGAGGGATGGCCTGGCTAGCGGTGGGAGTAGTAGGGGCGGTGAGGCCTCCGCGGCAGCCCAGCCGGCCACGGGAGGCAGGAGCAGGCGGCACGACCGGCGCTGCTTTGGGCAGCTGGAGCAAAAAGACCGGAGGTTGAAGAAGCACGATGGCCGTTGGATGGACATCGTACGGTCACTGCAGCTAGAATCGTTTATATTGACTAAGTTGACAAAGCCCTTGGTACGTCAACTTAGTAGGCCCACAGGTCAGCTTCCGAAACGGTGCGCCCCAGATGTCAGGGGGAGGAATCATTTTTTGGGCGGGTGAAGCTAAAATATCCGAGATTGAAGAAGAAGCACGGCATCCGTTGGATGGCGGCCACTGCTGCTTGAACCGTGTGTTGACTATAAGTTGACAAAGCCTTGCATACGCGTCAACTCTGTTTTTTTAGGGGACGCGTCAACTTAGTAAGGCCAGAAGTGTGTGGCAGAGAACTTATAGCCCATTTGAGATTTGTAAGAATGTGTAGCCCATTTTTGAATTCTAATGGAATTTACTACAACCCATTTACAGTTTGTTAAAAGTACAACCCATTTCAACCAACCGTTCAAAATAGAATTCAATAAAAATTTCCCACATTTTGATGGGATCCGAAATATTTTTATCCCGAAATTTCTAGTCAGATTAAATACAATTTCAATATAAATTTATATTACGTAAAAATCCAACGAAACATTGCACTCGCAACAATTAATGAAATTAAAATTTTCAATATCCAAAAAAATATATTTTATAAAGTAGTCACGTGTTTGGTGCATTTTTTATAGTTACTGCCCAGTTTTTATAATTACATCCCATTTATTATTTCTTAAAGCCCATTTTCTTGTTAAGCCTAATGCATCCCTCATAGGAAAGATTTGCAGCCCAGCGGGGCGGAGAATAACAACTTGACCTTGCCTGGATATTCCTAAAAAAAGTATAGCCGGGCTAGCCATTTTCAGCTTGAAAAAATTTCATATCTGGGCTGGATATCTGGCCTGTGCTAGACGGGCCACAACCCGCCCAGTTAATACCTGTAGTGATGTTTTCGTTGTTGTTCAGAGGAGAAAAATTAATATCTGGGCTAAACATCGAATAACTCTGTAGTGCTCACACCTCAAAAACACAAATATTGCTCGAGCTGCTTGGTTCCCAGCTGTCGGCCGCTTCTTGTGCAATTCTCTCGTTTATTGACTACTACATAGGTTGACAATGGTGTGGGACCGTGATGTCAGGAAACCAGGAGGAAGCAAAATAAATTATAGTTATATATATAATAAGGAGGCACTTGCGCACGTGAGGCTATGGACCTGATGGGTCCCCATTGTCATCCTCTCCAAGTAAAGTCATCTCCTCGCCCGCACGCGCTTTCCGCCCAAAACAGTCAGCGCCGCCCACCCCGCTTCCCGGTGCAGGCGATTGCTCCACCTTCAAACGACACAAGTGTCGTCCGTCCGTCCATCTGCCGCCCACATTAATGATACGCGGTTGCCGAGGCAGCTACTCCGGCGCCACACGTCCGTCCCTCCGCTCGCCCACCATTGCTATATAAACTGTTGCGCCGGCCATAGCCGCAGTCATCCGCATCCGTTCCCTTTCTCCTGTCCACACCACTACTGCCCACCATGGCTTCCTCGCGCTCCAGCGCTCTTCGGGACGGGCGGACGACGGACCACAAGGAGATGGCTGTAACGCCCGGATAATCATGCTACAGTAATCCCACGCTAATCATGCCACGTCACTTTGGTTATTGTTGTTAACCGTGCGATGATTCAAAACCGTTTCATAATTTAAATTCAATTAATGTCAACAATAAAAGTTTTTCAAAATTTAAAACAAAATGTTCGGGAGGTGCCATATTTTGGATAAGTAAATATGGTGTAATAAACACATTTTTATAAAATGCCTAGATAATTTAAAATAAAATAAAATAGAAAAGAGAAATAAATAAAAGAAATGCAAAACAGAAAACAGAAGAAAAGAAAAGAGAAGCCCCCCACTGGGCCAACTGTGGCCCAACTGGCCTGCCCAACTGGGCAAAGGCCCAGCCGGCCGGCCCAGCCCCACTCTCCCCTTATCCACCCCCAGCAAACCCTAGCCTGATCCACCCCCCACTCCCCCACCCCCTCTCGCTCTCTCTTCCCCCCCACTCCCCCGATCCAATCGGGGCGACGCCGCCCCGACGACCCCGTCGCCCCGCTCGCCCAGACGCCCCCCCGTCGGCCTCGTCCCGACCCCGCCACCTCTCCCCGGCGACCGCGCCGCCCCACTCCTTGACGCCGGCGCCTCGCCTCGTCACCGATCCCGAAGCCGACGGATCGAGCCGCGCCACGCGCCTGGACGCCGTCGCCGGAGCGCTCCCCCGCCGGCCTGCTTCACCACCGACGCCGCCGTCCCCGTCTCTCCCTCGCGCCCCACTGCCTTGTCCCCACGACCGCCGGTGAGGCCCCGGCCTCTCCTCCTCTCCCCCCTGCCCGTGTCAGCTCCTCGCGCAGACGTGCACGCGCGCGCCGGCGCGGCCACAACCACGCTCGTCGCCGCACCGTCCCGCCGCTCCCTCGTCCCGTCCGCGCTCACCGCGTGGTGCCGTCGCTGCAGGCGGCGCACCCCCCTCCCCCGGCTCCCCCTGCGACCACGCGCGCCCGCCGTGGCCGCGCTCGGCCACCGCACTCCGCCCTGCCTCGTCGGGTCTCTCCCCCTCGCCCAGGCTCGTCGTCGCCCGCGCTCCTGGGATTGCTGGCCGCGCCCAGTGCCCCGTCGTGCTCACCGCCCCGCCTCGCCCACACTCGGCGCCGTGACCCGCGTCCCCCGCTCGCTCACCGTCGCCCGGGTTCTGCGCCCGCTCCGTGACCCACACCCGCACCCGAGCGCCCGAACCCGATAGGCCCCTATGGGCCTATGACATATGGGCCCCGCCCACAGAACGTAAAAAAAATGATTAAAAAAATTAAATTAATAAAAATAAATAAAGAAATAATAAAGATAATTAATTAACTTAATTAATCCTATTAATATTAACTTATTAAGATTAATTAACTTAATAACTAATTAACCTAATTAACTACTGTTAATTAGCTAACAGTCCCTGACAGGTGGGACCCACCTGTCAGGTTGACCAGGTCAACGGTCAACGTTGACTGCTGACGTCATGCTGACATCATGCTGATGCATTAATTAAATTTCGAATTAAATTAATTTATTAAATTCTAAAAATGATTTAAATCTTTAAAATTTAATATAAAATAAACCATAGCTCGGATGGAAAAACTTTGTACATGAAAGTTGCTCAGAACGACGAGACGAATCCGAATACGCAGTCCGTTTGTCAGCCACACGTTCCTAGCATAGCAAACATGGAACTTTCCCCCTCCGGCCAGTCTGTCCGAAAACGCGAAACATCGGGAATACTTTCCCGGATGTTCCCCCCTTCGTCGGTACCACCTACTGCCGTGTTAGGGCACACCTAGCACCGCTCATTGTCATGTCACGCATCGTCATGCTTATGTTTGCATTGTATTTACTGTTTCTTCCCCCCTCTTCTCTCCGGTAGACTACGAGACCGACGCTGCTGCTGCCCAGTTCGACTACGGAGTTGACGACCCCTCCTACTTGCCAGAGCAACCAGGCAAGCCCCCCCGCTTGATCACCGGATATCGCCTATTCTTCTCTATACTGCTTGCATTAGAGTAGTGTAGCATGTTACTGCTTTCCATTTATCCTATCCTGAGGCATAGCCTGTCCTTGCTTCTACTGTTGTTACCTTTACCTGCAATCCTACATGCTTAGTATAGGATGCTAGTTTTCCATCAGTGGCCCTACATTCTTGTCCGTCTGCTGTGCTATACTATCGGGCCATGATCACTTGGGCGGTGATCACGGGTATATATTTATATACTATATACATGACACCTGTGGTGACTAAAGTCGGGTCGGCTCGTAGGAGTACCCGCAAGTGGATCTTTGTGGCGGAGCGACAGGGCAGGTTGAGACCACCTAGGCGAGAGGTGGGCCTGGCCCTGGACGGCGTCCGCGGTTACTTCGACATAACACGCTTAACGAGTTCTTGGTATTTGATCTGAGTCTAGCCATTTGGTCTATACGCACTAACCAGCTACGCGGGAACAGTTATGGGCACTCGACGTCGTGGTATCAGCCGAAGCCTTCGTGACGTCAGCGACTGAGTGGCGCGCCCCGGATTGTACTGGAACACCACTAGGCTAGGTCTGCTTTTGCCCACGTTCACAACGTGCAGGTGTGCAATGGGCGATGGGCCCAGACCCCTGCGCCATAGGATTTAGACCGGCGTGTTGACCTCTCTGTTGTGCCTAGGTGGGGCTGCGACGTGTTGATCTTACGAGGCCGGGCATGACCCAGAAAAGTGTGTCCGGCCAAATGGGATCGAGCGTGTTGGGTTATGTGGTGCACCCCTGCAGGGAAGTTTATCTATTCGAATAGCCGTGTCCATTGGTAAAAGGACGACCCGGAGTTGTACCTTGACCTTATGACAACTAGAACCGGATACTTAATAAAATACACCCTTGCAAGTGCCAGATACAACCCGGTGATCGCTCTCTAACAGGGCGACGAGGAGGGGATAGCCGGGTAGGATTATGCTATGCGATGCTACTTGGAGGACTTCAATCTACTCTCTTCTACATGCTGCAAGATGGAGATGGCCAGAAACGTAGTCTTCCACAGGATTAGCTATCCCCCTCTTATTCTGGCATTCTGCAGTTCAGTCCACTGATATGGCCCTTTACACATATACCCATGCATATGTAGTGTAGCTCCTTGCTTGCGAGTACTTTGGATGAGTACTCACGGTTGCTTTTCTCCCTCTTTTCCCCCTTTCCTTTCTACCTGGTTGTTGCAACCAGATGCTGGAGTCCAGGAGCCAGACGCCACCGTCGACGACAACTCCTACGGCACTGGAGGAGCGTACTACTACGTGCAGCCCACTGACGACGACCAGGAGTAGTTAGGAGGATCCCAGGCAGGAGGCCTGCGCCTCGTTCGATCTGTATCCTAGTTTGTGCTAGCCTTCTTAAGGCAAACTTGTTTAACTTATGTCTGTACTCAGATATTATTGCTTCTGCTGACTCGTCTATGATCGAGCACTTGTATTCGAGCCCTCGAGGCCCCTGGCGTGTATTATGATGCTTGTATGACTTATTTATGTTTTAGAGTTGTGTTGTGATATCTTCCCGTGAGTCCCTGATCTTGATCGTACACATTTGCGTGCATGATTAGTGTACGGTCAAATCGGGGGTGTCACAAGTTGGTATCAGAGCCGACTGCCTGTAGGAATCCCCCTTTCCACACTCCTTGGCCGAAGTCGAGTCTAGACATTACAAAACTTTTACTAACATGGCTGTGTGTCTTACGGGCCCACGTCGCCATTGGGTGGTACTAGGATCTTTTACTCCTCGACCTTTACTCTGGGACTTGGAACTCTCTTCTACTCGGGTTAAACGAATTTACTAACTCTAACACTAGGATCCCATGACCGCATTCACCCCAAAGTTGGATAAGCCATAGTTATTTCTTAGAATAGTATTTTAAACAATTCACACACTGTCATTTGACTCCTTTGAAACATCTTTGCTTTCAGATGGAACCCACGAGGCAGGTCGTGCGCCACACGACGGCCATTGGTGCCTCGGGATCACCTACTGTGCTAGCTGAGATGATGACCTATCTGGGTTATCGCTGGCACCCTGAGTACACCGTCTACGAGGAGTACCAGGTCTTTAACCAGGAGCAATACCGTGCCATCGTCCACCTCTACTCGCGGGAGTATGACTCCACTACTGTGCTGCACACCGCTCATGGTGTTGGAGTGACCATCGATATGGCTGTCCATGATGCTGCTTATGCTGCTCTGACACGTCTTCGTGGAGAGTATCGGGAGTTGGACACCTCCCCTTTCAGGCACATTGCTATCGCATCTGATGTTGGTGCGGAGGGATACTATACTGCTGCCTACTCCACTGTCACCCGAGAGCCCTTCTACCATCAGAACCTGGTTCTGCATGCTGATGGGCTGGATCGAGCTAACCGAGCTCTTCGCCACGAGTTGTACACCACCCATCAGCACCTTTACCGTGCTCTGACGCTGTTGCACCCCTTTGTCCGATCTAGGGAGCTGCCCCGTTCTGCGATCTACCCAGCCAGGACTGTGATGCCCCAGGGTGTCGGCTGGCCAGATGTGGGAGGCCACTCTCCCGCACTTGGACCTCTTCTGCCACCTGAGCGTCAGGTTCTGCACCAGAGTATTCGCGGACCCCAGGTTGCTGACGTGGAGTTCCCGATGCGACACTACCAGCTTTCAGGCTACACCTACCTCCACAGTACCTCTTGGGACTGAGGTAGGCTTGCTTGTTAGTGTTAGATGCATTCGCCGCGAGCCTGTGTGCCGCCTATGTTGTTTTAGTCTATGTACTGAACTCTATGCATGACCCCTTTTGTAAGTTATGCCGACTACTATGTAGTAGCTATTGTGCTCCTTTCATTATGCATGTTTCATCATGAATGATTCTTGTCTTTGCAAATTTCTCAATGCTGAACTACCCCTGTTATATATTAGCAGGATGGTTAGACCAGGTGGTCGTGGTAGTGGTGGCAATGCCCCACCACCACCTGAGTACATGGCTGGTATGATCCAACAGTTCGAACTGAACCGCCAATTCATGGAAAATATGATGGCTCAGTTTCCTCGCCCCAATATGGACCAGCAACCAACCCCAGTAACTCTGCAGGATTTCATGCGCCTCAACCCAACTGTGTACCGCAGCTCAACTCAGCCTCTGGATGCTGATGACTGGCTCCGTGACGTCACCTATGAGATGGGGTCTGCCGATGTAGCCCCTGCCAGCTATGTCACCTTTGCTTCCTTCTTCCTGAAGGGACCCGCAGCTCAATGGTGGGACAGCCACAGGCGTACTCTGCCAGCTGGAACAATCATCACCTGGCGAGACTTCCAAGCTGCTTTCCGTGCCCGCTTCATTCCTTAGGGAGTCATGGACCGGAAGAAGCGTGAGTTCCGCAACCTCACCCAAGGCAACAAAACTGTTGAAGCTTATCAGCGGGAGTTTCTGGACTTGTCTCGCTATGCTGAAGAGGACATTGCAACTGATGCACGTAGACAGGAGAAGTTCCGTGATGGCCTTCAAGCTGACATCAAGCTCGCACTTCTAGTGCATGACTTTGCTGATTTCGCCACCTTGGTGAACAAGGCCATCAATGTCGAAACTGGTCTGCAGGAATACCAGAACTCTCACAGGCGCAACCGTGACACGGGCTCATCTTCGGGCCCGCCCTCATAGAAGCGTAAGATATGGATCCCGAACAGCATGTACCGTCCAAATGCATCTGCCCCAAGGCAGACCTATGCTGCACCTCGTCTGCCTCCACCACCATCTAGGCAGTCAAGACTTCCAGCTCCACCATCCCAAGCTCCTGTTCCCACTCCCAATAATGGTTTGTGCTTCAGGTGTGGTCAACCAGGACACCGTGCTAGAGAATGCAACCAGAACCAGAATCAACTGGCCCTTCCAGCAACTGGCCATGGAAGCAACCAGCCCCGCAGCAACAAGGCCAAGTCTTATGGTCGTGTTCATGCCAACCACGTTGATCTCAATGAAGCTCAAGACCAGCCTGCTACTGTGATGGGTACACTCCTCGTAAATTCAGTACCAGCATCTGTTTTATTTGATACAGGAGCATCCCATTCATTCATATCAGCAGAATTTGCATTCCTGCATGGCATTAAATACGAAGATATGAACACTCCGCTAGTGGTACACACCCCTACGGGCTAATGTCAAACCTCTATGGTTAGTCACGACGCCCCCGTTGAAATTGAAGGACTAGAATTTCTTGTCTCTGCCATCGTACTGAAGTCTTGTAGCATTGATCTCATTCTGGGAATGAATTGGTTAAAAGCGCATACTGCTTCAATCATTTGCGCTACTAAGACCGTCCATCTGCTACACCCTTCAGATGAAATAGTTACTTACCAAGCTCTTCTGGTGCAAAATGCCGAGGCAAGGCTCTATGCATTGAATGCATTGAACGCTGCACCACTCGAGGGCATTGAAAACATTCCCGTCGTGCGTGAATTCCTCGACGTCTTCCCTGAAGAACTTCCAGGGATTCCCCCTGCTAGAGCTGTTGAATTCATCATCGACTTGAAACCAGGCACCACTCCTATAGCCAAGCGACCCTACAAGATGCCGCCGCATGAACTCCTTGAGCTTAAGGAGGAAATCGACAAATCTCTTCGCAAAGGATTCATTCGCCCAAGTTGCTCTCCTTGGGGAGCACCTTCTCTCTTTGTCAAGAAGAAGGATGGGACAAACCGATTAGTTCAAGACTACCGTCCTATAAACCAAGCTACAATTCAGAATAAATACCCTCTTCCTCGGATCAATGATCTATATGATCAACTGGCAGGTTCATCAGTGTTCTCTAAGCTTGACTTGAGGTTGGGTTACCACCAGATCCGTGTTCGCGAAGAGGATATCCCAAAGACTGCCTTCGTGACTCAATATGGTTCATACGAGTACACCGTCATGTCTTTCGGTTTAACCAATGCTCCAGCCACCTTGTCTCGTCTGATGAACTATATATTCATGGATTACCTCGACAAGTTCGTCGTGGTTTATCTGGATGATATCCTGGTATTTTCCAAAAACAAAGAGGAACATGCTAAACATCTTCGGCTTGTGCTGGAAAAGCTATGAGAGCATCAACTATATGCCAAGTTCTCTAAATGTGAATTCTGGCTACCCGAAGTAGCCTATCTTGGGCATGTCATCTCTAAGGATGGTATTGCCGTCAACCCTGAACGAGTCCAGGCTATCCTTGATTGGACTCCTCCCAAGAACGTTAAGCAAGTCAGAAGTTTTCTCGGTCTCGCCAGCTATTGCCGTCGATTCGTCGAGAACTTCTCAAAGATCGCCAGGCCTCTGACTAACCTGTTGCATAAGGGTGTCAAGTTCCAATGGTCAGACAAATGTCAGGAAAGTTTCTAGGCACTCAAAGACAAGTTGACTTCTGCCCCAGTTCTAGCTCCACCTGATACTAAGAAGGACTTCGTCATTTACTACGACGCTTCCCGTCAAGGATTAGGCTGTGTCCTAATGCAAGACCGCAAAGTGATTGCTTATGCCTCTCGGCAATTGCGCCCTCACGAAGAGAACTACCCAGTTCATGACCTCGAACTTGCTGCTGTCATTCATGCGCTGAAGCAGTGGCGACATTACCTTCTCGATAATCGTTGCGAGTTCTTCACTGACCACCAAAGTCTGAAGTATCTGTTTACTCAGCCAGACCTGAACCTCCGTCAGCAGAGATGGATGGAGCTTGTTGCAGACTTTGACTTGGGTATTTCCTATACGCCAGGCAAGGCTAATGTAATGGCTGATGCCTTGAGCCGCAAGTCTTACTGCAACCACCTCTAGGTTCACAAAGTTCAGCCCTCCGTTGTTGAAGAATTCAGGAAGCTGAACCTCCATATTGTTCCTCCGGGTGCACTCGCTCCCCCTCCTAAGGAGTTTCGCAAGATGAACCTCCGTGTTGTTTCCCAGGGTTCCCTCAATACCCTGGCCGTCGAACCAGATCTCTTGGACTCCATCAAGATAATACAGGGATATGACTCTGAAGCCCACAAGATTAAGCGCTACCTTGCAGAAGGAAAGCCCTCATTCTTCACTATTGCTGAAGATGGCACTTTGTACTTCAAGGGCCGCCTAGTGGTGCCATGTGCAGAGAAAAACCTGGATATGACACAGGAAGTTATGAAAGAAGCTCATGATACGCCTCTATGTATCCATCCTGGTAGTACAAAGATGTACCAAGACATCCGTCAGAGATTCTGGTGGTCTAATATGAAGCAAGACATTGCTCGTTATGTTACTAAGTGTGACGTTTGCCGTCATATCAAAGCAGAACATCAAAGGCCTGCTGGAACTCTGCAACCTATCTCTATTCCTGAATGGAAATGGGACCATGTTGAGATGGACTTCGTCACTGGTTTCCCAAATCACAGAAAGGTAATGATGCTATTCTTGTCGTCATTGACCGGCTTTCCAAAGTTGCACATTTTCTGGCGGTCAAGGAAACGATCACTGCTAGTCAGTTGGCAACGCTCTATATGTCCAGGATTGTTTCACTCCACGGTATTCCATTGGTTATCAGCTCAGACCGTGGCAGCTTATTCACTTCAAGATTCTGGGCAAGTTTCCAAGAAGCTATGGGAACTCATCTGTCATTCAGTACTGCGTTTCATCCTCAGTCGCAAGGGCACGTTGAACGCGTCAACCAAGTTCTCGAAGACATGCTTCGAGCTTGTGTTATTTCCTTCGGCAAGAAATGGGAGGAATCTCTCCCGTATGCTGAGTTCTCTTATAATAATAGCTATCAAGCTAGTCTAAAGATGGCCCCCTTCGAAGTGTTATATGGACGAAAGTGCCGAACCCCTCTGAACTGGTCAGAAACTGGGGAACGTCCACTCTTCGGTCCGGATATTATCCAACATGCCGAAGAACAAGTCCGCATTATTCGTGAGAATCTCAAGACTGCTCAGTCACATCAGAAGAGTCAGTATGACCGTCATCATAAAGACATGGTCTATCAACCTGGCGAAAAGGCTTATCTTCGAGTCACACCAATGAAGGGTGCTCACCGCTTTGGAATCAAGGGCAAACTAGCTCCTCGATATATTGGCCCATTCACTATTCTCGAAAGGCGTGGAAAAGTGGCATACCAACTGGAGCTTCCGCCGAACCTTTCTCAGGTTCACGATGTGTTCCATGTGTCACAGCTCCGCCGTTGCTTCAAGGACCCAATCCGAGCAGTGGATCATGAAGTGCTCGAATTGCAGCAGGACCTCTCCTATAAGGAGCATCCGGTCCGCATTCTCGACCAAGCTGAACGTCGCACACGTCAGAAGGCGATCAAGTTCCTCAAGGTCCAGTGGTCGCACCATTCTGAAGATGAAGCCACCTGGGAACGCGAGGATCGCCTGCGTGATGAATACCCCGCCCTTTTTCCTTCTACCTCCTAAATCTCGGGACGAGATTTCTTCTAGTGGAGGAGATTTGTAACGCCCGGATAATCATGCAACAGTAATCCCACGCTAATCATGCCACGTCACTTTGGTTACTGTTATTAACCGTGCGATGATTCAAAACCGTTTCATAATTTAAATTCAATTAATGTCAACAATAAAAGTTTTTCAAAATTTAAAACAAAATGTTCGGGAGGTGCCATATTTTGGATAAGTAAATATGGTGTAATAAACACATTTTTATAAAATGCCTAGATAATTTAAAATAAAATAAAACAGAAAAGAGAAATAAATAAAAGAAATGCAAAACAGAAAACAGAAGAAAAGAAAAGAGAAGCCCCCCCACTGGGCCAACTGTGGCCCAGCTGGCCAGCCCAACTGGGCACAGGCCCAGCCGGCCGGCCCACCCCCACTCTCCCCTTATCCACCCCCAGCAAACCCTAGCCCGATCCACCCCCACTCCCCCACCCCCTCTCGCTCTCTCTTCCCCCCACTCCCCCGATCCAATCGAGGCGACGCCGCCCCGACGACCCCGTCGCCCCGCTCGCCCCCGACGCCCCGCGCCCCCCCTCGGCCTTGTCCCTACCCCGCCACCTCTCCCCGGCGACCGCGTCGCCCCACTCCTTGACGCCGGCGCCTCGCCTCGTCACCGACCCCGAAGCCGACGGATCGAGCCGCGCCACGCGCCTGGATGCCGTCGCCGGAGCGCTCCCCCGCCGGCCTGCTTCACCACCGACGCCGTCGTCCCCGTCTCTCCCTCGCGCCCCACTGCCTTGTCCCCACGACCGCCGGTGAGGCCCCGGCCTCTCCTCCTCTCTCCCCCTGCCCGCGTCAGCTCCTCGCGCAGTCGTGCACGCGCGCGCCGGCGCGGCCACAACCAAGCTCGTCGCCGCACCGTCCCGCTGCTCCCTCGTCCCGTCCGCGCTCACCGCTCGGTGCCGTCGCTGCAGGCGGCGCACCCCCCTCCCCCGGCTCCCCCTGCGACCACGCGCGCCCGCCGTGGCCGCGCTCGGCCACCGCACTCCGCCCTGCCTCGTCGGGTCTCTCCCCCTCGCCCAGGCTCGTCGTCGCCCGCGCTCCTGGGATTGCTGGCCGCGCCCAGTGCCCCGTCGTGCTCACCGCCCCGCCTCGCCCACACTCGGCACCGTGACCCGCGTCCCCCGCTCGCTCACCGTCGCCCGGGTTCTGCGCCCGCTCCGTGATCCACACCCGCACCCGAGCGCCCGAACCCGATAGGCCCCTATGGGCCTATGACATATGGGCCCCGCCCACAGAACGTAAAAAAATGATTTTAAAAAATTAAATTAATAAAATTATATAAATAATTAATTAAGATAATTAATTAACTTAATTAATCCTGTTAATATTAACTAATTAAGATTAATTAACTTAATAACTAATTAACCTAATTAACTACTGTTAATTAGCTAACAGCCCCTGACAGGTGGGACCCACCTGTCAGGTTGACCAGGTCAACGGTCAACGTTGACTGCTGACGTCATGCTGATGCATTAATTAAATTTCGAATTAAATTAATTTATTAAATTCTAAAAATGATTTAAATCTTTAAAATTTAATATAAAGTAAACCGTAGCTCGGATGGAAAAACTTTGTACATGAAAGTTGCTCAGAACGACGAGACGAATCCGAATACGTAGTCCGTTTGTCAGCCACACGTTCCTAGCATAGCGAACATGGAACTTTCCCCCTCCGGTCCGTCTGTCTGAAAACGCGAAACATCAGGAATACTTTCCCGGATGTTCCCCCCCTTCGCCGGTACCACCTACTGTCGCGCTAGGGCACACCTAGCACCGCTCATTATCATGTCTCGCATCGTCATGCTTATGTTTGCATTGTATTCACTGTCCCCCCCCCCTCTTCTCTCCGGTAGACTACGAGACCGACGCTGCTGCTGCCCAGTTCGACTACGGAGTTGACGACCCCTCCTACTTGCCAGAGCAACCAGGCAAGCCCCCCTCCCTTGATCACCAGATATCGCCTATTCTTCTCTATACTGCTTGCATTAGAGTAGTGTAGCATGTTACTGCTTTCCGTTTATCCTATCCTGATGCATAGCCTGTCCTTGCTTCTACTGTTGTTACCTTTACCTGCAATCCTACATGCTTAGTATAGGATGCTAGTTTTCCATCAGTGGCCCTACATTCTTGTCCGTCTGCTGTGCTATACTATCGGGCCGTGATCACTTGGGCGGTGATCATGGGTATATATTTATATACTATATACATGACACCTGTGGTGACTAAAGTCGGGTCGGCTCGTAGGAGTACCCGCAAGTGGATCTTTGTGGCGGAGCGACAGGGCAGGTTGAGACCACCTAGGCGAGAGGTGGGCCTGGCCCTGGACGGCGTCCGCGGTTACTTCGACATAACACGCTTAACGAGTTCTTGGTATTTGATCTGAGTCTGGCCATTTGGTCTATACGCACTAACCAGCTACGCGGGAACAGTTATGGGCACTCGACGTCGTGGTATCAGCCGAAGCCTTCGTGACGTCAGCGACTGAGTGGTGCGCGCCGGATTGGACTGGAACGCCACTAGGCTAGGTCTGCTTCCGCCCGCGTTCGCAACGTGCAGGTGTGCAATGGGCGATGGGCCCAGACCCCTGCGCTATAGGATTTAGACCGGCGTGCTGACCTCTCTGTTGTGCCTAGGTGGGGCTGCGACGTGTTGATCTTACGAGGCCGGGCATGACCCAGAAAAGTGTGTCCGGCCAAATGGGATCGAGCGTGTTGGGTTATGTGGTGCACCCCTGCAGGGAAGTTTATCTATTCGAATAGCCGTGTCCCTCGGTAAAAGGACGACCCGGAGTTGTACCTTGACCTTATGACAACTAGAACCGGATACTTAATAAAATACACCCTTGCAAGTGCCAGATACAACCCGGTGATTGCTCTCTAACAGGGCGACGAGGAGGGGATCGCCGGGTAGGATTATGCTATGCGATGCTACTTGGAGGACTTCAATCTACTCTCTTCTACATGCTGCAAGATGGAGATGGCCAGAAGCGTAGTCTTCGACAGGATTAGCTATCCCCCTCTTATTCTGGCATTCTGTAGTTCAGTCCACTGATATGGCCCTTTACACATATACCCATGCATATGTAGTGTAGCTCCTTGCTTGCGAGTACTTTGGACGAGTACTCACAGTTGCTTTTCTTCCTCTTTTCCCCCTTTCCTTTCTACCTGGTTGTCGCAACCTGATGCTGGAGTCCAGGAGCCAGACGCCACCGTCGACGACGACTCCTACGGCACTGGAGGAGCCTAATTCTACGTGCAGCCCGCTGACGACGACCAGGAGTAGTTAGGAGGATCCCAGGCAGGAGGCCTGCGCCTCATTCGATCTGTATCCCAGTTTTTGCTAGCCTTCTTAAGGCAAACTTGTTTAACTTATGTCTGTACTCAGATATTATTGCTTCCGCTGACTCGTCTATGATCGAGCACTTGTATTCGAGCCCTTGAGGCCCCTGTCTTGTATTATGATGCCTGTATGACTTATTTATGTTTTAGAGTTGTGTTGTGATATCTTCCCGTGAGTCCCTGATCTTGATCGTACACATTTGCGTGCATGATTAGTGCACGGTCAAATCGGGGGTGTCACAATGGCAGCCATTGCTGCCGACCGGCTGGCCGGCTGGCAGCCGGAGGACGACGACGTCCCAATGGAGAACATGGTAGTCGACGATCGGGCGCCAACCCCCTCCTCCGCGCCATCCTCGCCGGTGCAATGCACCATGACCATCGGCGAGGCCCATGCCCAATATATGGACAGGGTGAGGCAGATGCGTGAGGAGCAGTTCCGGGAGGCGCAGGCCGACGCCGCCTACAACCACCATCTCCTCCAGGAGCACCTGCAGGCGGAGGAGCAGATCGCCGCGGAGCGGGTGGAGCAGGAGGCGTTGCTCGGCTCGTACCGCTCCGCCCGCAAGGGCCGCCTCGAGCGCTGGCGGTACCGCATGCGGGTGGCGGAGGCTGCGGCCGCCTACAAAGAGGCTAGCAAAGAGGGCGATGAAGCGGGCGAGGTGCTGTTTGGCGAGACCGAGGACAAGGCAGAGGACAATGCCGGCTCCGACGAGTCCCCGCTCCGCTGGCGTCGACAACGAGGCAGAGGACACCGCCGGCTCTGCCGAGGCCCCGCCCCGCCAACAACGAGGCAGAGGACATCGCCGGCTCAGCCGAGGCCCCACCCTGCCGGCAACGTGGGGGAGGATTTCCACCGCTCCGCTGAGGCGCCGCCCGCTGGCAACGAGACAGAGGACATCGCCGGCTCCGCCGAGGCCCCGCCCCACTGCCAACGAGGCCGTGCCACACAGAAAACGAGGAAGAGTAGAACATGGTAGGTCGCCGCCGCTCGGGTCCAAGTAAGGCCACCGCTGCTACCCTCCGGTTGAAGCCAAGCTAGGCGGGTTGACCATTGACGGCCGGTTAGCTTCTTGGCGGCGACGTGGAGTCGGAGATCTGCGCTGGAGAAGAATGCTGCTTCTACTTAACTACTGGTGCAATTGGCTGACTGACACATGGGCCCAACAGGCCACATGTCAGTTATGCAACTGCACCTGCAGTTAAGTCACTGAAGCTTCTGTTCGGCTCAGCGGGACACAGGTGGGTAGCTTCGGTTAATTAATTATACCTCCAGCGCACCCCTTTTTAGTTGAAGAATGTATGAAATGTAATGAAATCCGGCATGTTTATATGAAATCCGACCGTGTATGAATGAATTTATTTCGATTAGTTCGAATTCCTGTATCACTGGCATTGGATGAACATGCAAAACAATACGTACTAGCATTATTCACATGTACTCCCTCCGGTCCTTTCTAGCCGTGCATACAAGTTTTGTCTACAGTCAAAGTATCTCTACTTTGACCAATCTTATACAAAAAAGTATGCACTTTCACAATGTGCGAAGTAAAAAGGAACAGAAGGAGTACAAAGAGTTTGAGCAGCTTTTTAGCGTTTCTGTACATTGCAATCAAACACACAGGCCTGGCAATTCATAGAGAACATTCAAAACAATCGATGATTATGCATCTCAGCGACTCACATGTCAGAGGCAATATTTACTTCACAACTAAAGAATAAAGAAAAAATTGATCCACGCTGCTGATAGCAAAGGGCGTCCCATTCGAAAATATCAAACGCATGTCTTGCTAAAATCAATGAGAAAAATTTGACAAGGTTGTCCCATTCCAAAATATCAAATGCCTACGATTGTGGAATGGGCAGGGTTTGCCATCAGTTCGGACTTGACATGGCACCTCGTGCTAAATAAACCAGCTGTTCTTTTTGTGCAGTTCCACCAAAATCAACCAAATTCGCGCGTAGCTTGTATGATTTCGCCCTTGTATGTTCAATGCCTTGAACTTATCGGCACCTCCTTTCCTGTGGTGGAAATGAATGATTCGATGTATTCATGAACATTTTGTGCAGTTCCCATTGAAATCAAGCTGAGCACCCCTGTTTGCAAAAATACAAAAAAGTGATTAATATAAAGCAAACTGTACTATGAATTGACAGTTTCAAGGCACATACATGGTCCATGTAGAGCACACTTTTAGAAAAATGGAACTCACCAGAAAGAATCCTAGAACAACATTGTACAAGCGCATCACAGCAAAAAAATGGAGATTTGTCAGTCCTTCTGAGCTGAAGTTAGTTTGGTCTTGTGGGGAGTAATGTAACCATCCTTCAACTGCTCCTTCTGATGAGAAGATAGACAGGGCTTCTTCATCCTGGCATAATCGGAACTAGTCACTTCACGTACTCCATATTCTTCTTCAGACGAAGATGATCCTGTTGTGCAAAGACAAGAGGACTACTAAATGCTAGCATCCCTGTTTGCTCGAAAAAAAGGAAAGGAAATATTTGAAACTGCACAGATGAAGCACTTCTCAAGGACAATACCAGTTTTTCATGACAATATCTAAACAATAGCACAACACCAATAGAGATGACAAAGCTCAATCATATGGATGAAATCAGTGGGCGAGTACCAACCTTTGTCACGAGGCTTATTGTGTAGAGCATACAGATGAAGCACTTCTCCCGAACCATCTATTGCTATCTACGGTGGTGGCCATGCTTACTATATACTCCTCGATTAGTTTAATGTTTCCAACATCTTCTTGTGCAGTTCCACTAAAATATATGGTATCTTCAAAGAAGATCCCTATTTGCACAAGTAGAGATAATTACATATTACATTAAGAGTGGCATCAAATCAGTGGCAAAACAATTGCTCGTTCCAGCCATAGCAATAAATTAAGATGCAAAACTATATCATTACTTGTGTCATCACAGTTCCAGTGCTTCATTACAGCACCGGGAGTTGATTTTTGTTTTTCTTCCGCTTGTTCTTCCCCTTCATCACTTGGTTCAATAACAGACAAGCTTCGCCTTCAATGTAAGATTTGGCATGTCAATTAGGGAGCACAAGTATAGTACTAAACTTAATTTTCTGATGAAAGTGGCAAAATACAGGCCAGCAGTTGTGAAATATCCTTATCTTACCTCAATGGGATATTACGGTGCACATACATATTGGAAGTCTTGTCTCCATTTGTGCAGTTCACTAAAATCAAGCAACATTATCGTACAAGTAGCACAACATATGAAAGCACACTGCAGAATCATGTGAAAGAAGGCTAGTACTGACCTCTCATGATGCGGAATTCAAACAACTCACAAGAAGAAGATCTGAACCAAATTCGCCTTAACAGATAGGAAGTAAGATCTCCTCTTGTGCAGTTCCACTAAGATCAAGCAATCAAGCAACGTTGTCGGTGTGACATTTTGGTTGAACTGCACAAAACACTCTTAAAACAAAAGTGTTTTGTGCAGTGCAACAAAAGGTCACAATGGCAACGAGGTGAAGTAGATAACCCTGTTTACACAGAGGTGCAAAGGAAACAATTAGTGGTCAATAACGGTGGATGACACAGAAGCCAACAAAAAGAAGCATCTACCTTATCTAAATGGGAAAGAAAGCAAGACAGTAGCATTTCTCAAACGGTGGCATTGATTAATATTAACATAGAGATTATATTAACAATAAAATTCATTAAACATGTAATTTGCTTTTTAACTGTGGCATTGCATCAATTTTCCAGCGGCATTATTAGAGGGTGTCTGTTTACAGGGACATTTTGGTGTAGGGACTAAAAAAACTCCGTGTCAGTCCCATCTAAACCAAACAGGAGGGACTTTTAGGGACTAAAAGTGGGCATTTGGGACTAAAGAAAGAAGACCCCGAGGGAGTCTTTTTGGGACTTTTTCCAACAGTTGCCCCTACCACGCATCGCACCTTGTCTCTATTAGTTCATTACTAGGGGTAACATGGTCTTTTAGCATGTCATTTAATAACCTCTAGTCCATGTTTAGTCCCTGGAACCAAGCAGGTAGGGACTAGGGAGTTTTTAACCAAACAGGGCCTTAGATTAACAACAGCTAATGAGTTGCACGGGACAGTGGACGCACCGGCACCATGTGCATCTACCGATGTACTGTGGTCATGCACAGTCTGTTGCAACAAAGAACAAACAACCAAGGAGCATATTTGTGT
The DNA here is from genome assembly GCF_002575655.3 of Aegilops tauschii subsp. strangulata. NCBI lineage: Eukaryota > Viridiplantae > Streptophyta > Magnoliopsida > Poales > Poaceae > Aegilops > Aegilops tauschii. The sequence continues at coordinate 515,134,111 of NC_053037.3, read as the reverse complement.
TGGTCCCGGTTTTGTTATCTTTAGACACCTTTCCCTATGTGAGCGCAGCAAATCTAGTCCTGCTCAAACTCTACAGCCTTGTCCCTTCCTTTCCTTTTTGAACTAGTACTTTCGCCCCTTCCTTTCCTCTTTGAACCACGTCCTAGATTTATGCGATACAACTTTCCCCACTACTTTCCTCCATTCATTTCCTCTTTGAACCATGTCCTAGATTCATGCTATACAACTTTCCCCCTTCATTTCCTCTTTGAACCACGTCCTAGATTCATGCTATATACAACTTTTCCCACTACTTTCCCCCACTCCTTTCCTCTTTGAACCACGTCCTAGATTCATGGTATACATGCAGCTAGAGCAATGCATGTGGAGTAAGTAAATTATACCTTAAGGTTCTTGGGGCGTGGTTCGGTGGGCGACGGGACGGCGGCGAAGAAGAAGGGGTCGGAGGCCCTCCCGCGCCGCCGCTGGGTGGAAAGTGAACAGCTGCGTCGGTAGTCCCTCGCCGACGGCGACAGCGTTAAGCCTCCTCCCTTCCCGGCGGACGGATCCTGCTGGCTCTTTGAGCAGCAGTGATGGGAGAGAGCGGCCAACGAAGTCTTGTTTAGATCTGGAGAGGGCGAGAGAGTGTGAAGAGAGCAACTACAAGTGTGAGGCTCCAGCGGGAGAGGGCGAGAGAGTGCGAAGAGAGCAACTACAAGCGCTTAGGCTCTAGCATGTATATATATACTAGAGAGAGAGTGTGAAGCGTGCAAACCCTAGAAAACATTTTGACCAGTCAAAGAATCCTCCTGGCACAAATTATGCTCAAGTGTAGTTATCGAACCCGAGACCTCAAGTTTGATGAGCGAACAGGCTAACCTTTTATACATTCCTGCATTTGTGTGACAAGCATGACGTGTTTTTTTGTGTGTGTGGGAGTCATTGGGATTTCAATCATAATCGTGTCATGTGGCTTTGGTGGTAAGACTATCCACAGTGGTGCAGAAATAATGCAGCCTTAGTCACCTTACCTCTCTCCATGTAGTACGTTGGGTCCCACCAGTCAGAGGGTGAAACAAACAAATTGATAAGAAAAATTAAAAGCGCCAGCGGTGTATCTGACCTCACACATCTCGCTACTGCTCGGGAACACTGTCCAATTGATCCCTCTATTCGCTCACGTACTATTTTAAGTGAATCCTTATTATAACATGCACACAAATTTTGGGCACTTGTATTCGACTTAAGTCAGTGTGCCACCGTATCTCGTATACTTACTACTCCCTCCGTCTAGGTGTAATAAGTCACGTTAGAAGGTGCAACAGGACCAAGGTGTGTGCGTGTGCGTGTGTCTGTGTGTGTGTGTTTAACAGCATGTGTGTGTTAGAGAGAGCGACAGATCGACCTACTCCTACAGAGAGATGTTGTTTATGTACGATTTTAGCCGCGAGAGTCGGTGCATCCTCTCATTTCCGGGCGTGTCCAGTAGGGACATGCGGACAGCTGCCACGCCCGCTCCTGACCAACCTAGCCCACCCAAAGCCCCTCCATTGCCCGCGCGCGCTTCCTGCCCGAAACGGTCAGCGCCGCTCCAAAGAATCGGTGCCGCATTCATGCCCGGGCAGAGCGGACGCGACCTCTCACTGGCGCAAGAGTGATGGTTGCTTCGTCCGTCCAACTTACTGCTGGGTCTATGTGATTTGACGGCTCATTGGTCTTTATTACTGAGGTGGTAGTACTGCTGGATGTCCCACGCTTTCGGCGAAAGGAGGTACTACTACTAGATTACAATTTTCTCCATTCTTACAACGGAGGCATGCAAGAGCAGTGAAAACACGCAGGCTCAGTGATTACATGGCCCACCTCACTATCACCGTGCGACACCTAACTCTTTACATAGTACTCCCTCCATTCCTAAATATTACTAGATGAGTCCCCGCGCGTTGCCGCGGAACAGCGGTATATCTCTCTGCGCAAAATTATCGATTTCATAGAACTAAAAAAACTCTATAACCGCATGACAAATGTGGTAGCCAAACTAAATAAACTCCCATCATCATTTAGATCATCCCACGTAAGGAAAAAAGATCAGCCAACTCCTACTGCATAATGGGATTATATTTTTCTTTTTGACACGTTAATGAGACTTAAAAGCTCACGTACATGCATGCTACCGGTGCATGCTTGCATGCAGACATGTTGATGTGATTTAAAACCCACTCACATGCATGTGCCACGGTATTTCTGCATGCTTGCATGTGGCTTAGTGCGGAGCCTCTCAACGTCTAGATCAGACAGCTATTATGGACTGATTTACTTCATCTAACGGCTACATAAATTTTGATGATGTGGCTCAAGGAGAGGGTAGAGAATTCCTAGTGGTGGGGGCTAGCTATTACTAGTAGATAAGTCTTTGTAGAGATTCCACTACATACGGAACAAAATGAATGAATCTACACTTAAAATGCATCTATATACATCTGCATGTGGTTCATGGTGGAATCTCTACAAAGACTTATATTTAGGAACGGAGGAAGTACTAGTATAGTACGTACTGTAAATTATTAGCGAGATAAATTTGTACAATGCTATGAAGCTTCCAGCTTCTGTTACATGTATCTTGCGTCCAAGGTTGCCCGTTGCAACATTTCATCAAATACAAAGGTGACTAACATGCATGCTATTGCATCTCAATGATTGACAGATCATAGCAAATATGTACTCCCTCCGTTCCAAAATAAGTGTCTCAACTTTGTGTAAACTTTAGTACAAAGTTGTACTACTACTAAGGCGGAGCTTGCTTTGGGACTGTGGATACACGACCTTTTTGAGGACAATGTCGCCTTGGAGTTGACAGTTATTTTGGTACAGAGGCAGCTAAAGAAAAAAAATGATCCATGCAGTCCCTAGCCCTTGAACCGTGAACCCTGACCAGGCTTCAATTTGCTGGCAATGTTCGAGCTTCCTAATAAATGAAGTTTGCAACCTTTTGACCATCGGATCATTTTGTGCAGTTTCACCAAAATCGAGATGAGCATCCCTGTGGCAAAGAAATTGAAGAAGCGTGATTAGAATAAGATTACTGGGACTAGTTGATGAGACGTAAACTCATCACAAATACAGTACGTAGAAGCCAGTTGAGGTATGTGCGGGGCAAAGAAGTAGAGAAATATCCACAGGGAGTGATGTGGGCAGCTGGAGTAGTGGTGCAAGCCGGCTGTAAAGGGAGTTGTACCTGAGGGACGTAGCTCAACCTTGAGGAGGGCGGCGGGAGGCGGCAACTGCCCACGTCGCGGCAGTGAGCAAGGGACGAAGGCAGCCTCACCGGCTTTGTGAGAGAGAATGGCGGGGACCCCTGATCGGGACGTGCCGACAGTGGCTTTTCGCCGTCGGTGACGGCCACCGCATCTACACTAAGCATCCACCCCTTCCCCAAGCGGACGTGATCCACCGGGATGTTAGAGATGTGGCCACAGTCGTTTTGTGCGAGCGAGTGTGAAGAGAGCAACCCCAGCAATCAACCGTGTAGGTTGGCCCGTCCTGACTATGTATATAGTGGAGCGGTTTCCTTTTCTCTCCATATGAACCTATCATATTGCGTACGTGCCACTGAAGAAAAAAAAACTTTATTTATAAATGACGCGGCACCTACTACTCGTTCTCCTATAACCTTGCGCTTGGCATCTCCAAAATATTAACCTTGCAATTGGCTCTTCGCCTCTTCGGGAAGTCGAGCAATAATGGTAGTGCAGTATATATCGTTCTGGCTATATGAGACCGAATGAATTGCTGCACGACCACCACGTGGGCGAGGGTCGAGGGGCGAGGGAGAGTGCAACATACGGAGCAAAATGAGTGAATCTACACTCTAAAATACGTCTATATACATCAGTGTATGGAGTATGTACTAGTAGGTCATGTTGAAATCTACTAAAGGACATATATATTCCAAACAATATGATATAATCTCTATAACCAAGGTAGTAGGGACGAGGAGTAAACGGAGGGAGTAGTAAATTTTTCTCCTCGTCCTGCGAGCCACCGCGCGCATGGGCGAGGGAGCGGGTGTATGGCGGAGCAAGCTTCAACTCATCCTGCGAGCCACCGCGCCCGTGGGCGGGGGAGACGGCGTACTAAGCAAGCTTCTCCTCGTTCTGCTAGTTGACGAGACACATCAAAAGTACTCCAGTGTATAGAGCCTTGCCTCTAAGGTAGGCCCCACATGGTTTGCCTCTTTTTTTAACATAACACGTCAAGTCGCAATTTGTTTGTTCACCCGTGGTAGACGATCCTCCCTCCACCAGGTGAACAACCAGTACACGTGCCAAAGTACCACGTGGGCTGCCTTTTTCGTACAGAAATGAGCTCCACCGTGTACCCGCGCGGGTGTGGTTGGGAAAGAGACGGGAGTACGTGCGCCGTGCATGCACCTCTTCTCTTCGTGCACGTCCCCCACCTACGTGGGTGTGTGTGAGAGATACAAACCACGTTTCATGAGTGTTTTTTGTTTTGGGGTGGGGGTGGGGTGGGGGCTTGATTTCGTGAATTATTTGTGGGAATATGTGTCGATGACATCTCAAAAAAAAAATTGCATGCAATGTGTGTGAAATGGAGGCCTATCCATATCATACATAGAGGGTCGGGCAATCCACGAGAAGAGAGGGAGCGGTCATAGCTATCGATAGAGTCGAAGAGAGGATCAAGTGGGTGGGTGCGAGATCGATGAAGAGAGCCATCGAAATTGTGTGTGTGTGCAAGTCAAAGATATAGGGCGACTGGCCTACCGGAACATTAGAGGGCACATGTCAAGTTTGTGTGTGGCAGGGAGACATGACTAGAGTGCTTGATGTATCGGTGTGTGTGTGTGGGGAGGGGGGTGGGGGGAGGGGTAGGCAGAGGCCTAACTATAGAGGTAGAACGACTCGTATATGTGTTGAGAAGGAGAGACCCAGCTATGTCTTGAGGGAGATCGGTCGACATCCATACATAACTGAAGGACGGGAAATATGATGGGACAGAGAGAGAGAGAGGAGAGAGAGAGAGGGAGGGAGAGGGAGGGAGAGGGGTAGAGTGCTGGATGGGTGATGGAGTTGCTTCTCGAAGATGGTGGGAGAGGCCTACTAGACAAACTGAGGGTGGAACTGCAATGTTATCAATAAGAGTGGGGATGTGTTTCTGTGTGTGCCTGTGCGTGATAGATCTGTCGGGACGCATCCATGGATGATGAAGGGGAACCATGTGTTTGCTAAGCAAACCTAACTAGATCGGTAGATCAATTGTTCTTTGTCGGAGGAAGGGAGAGACACAACTAATGAGGTAGATCGATTGACGTGTGGGTAAAAACGAGTTATAAGGACCTAGCTAGCTATATGTATAGCGAGAGATCGGTCGGTGTACGTCCATTTGTTAGAGGCAAATAAGGCCCAGCGAGACGGATAGACAGAGAGAATGGAGCTAGGAGGTGGTGCGAGAGGCCCAACTACTAGCTAGATAGGGGGAGGAGTGTGCGGTTGTGAGATCGATGAAAAGAGGGGCGAGAGTTTACATGTGTGTCTGACCATATGAGAGACACGAGGCAAGGACACATAAAGGAGCAGATTGAAGGTGTGTGTGTATGTTGTAGGCAGGCATCGCTGGAGAGGTTTATCGATCGGTGTGTGTCGGAAAGGAGTTGCAGAGACTTTGGGAGAACGACCTAAAGAAAAAAAAATGAATGTGCCCGGTGGATAGAATGCCGAGGGAGGGGGAGGGCGAGGAGGGCGTGTGCATGCACGAGAGAAATTTAGTGGTAGCTGCAAATGTTAGAGGATTGTGTGGGTGTAAGAGACTAACAAAGATCATAATTTGATATGAAAGCGGATTCATATATTTGAATAGGAGATCATAGTGTTTTAAACATTGCATGCATCAATATAGCGGTGATACACGTGCTGTGCACATGTTATACCATAATGTGATAATGCATGGCGTTTGCAACTCACAGCTAAATGCCGAACAATCTAAACCATACTATACATCAAACAATCTCACATTTTATTTGAATTTGTGATAATGTGTGGCGTTTGCAGCTTACAACTAAATATCGAACAATCTAAAAAATACTATATGTCGAACATTCTCACATTTTATTTGAATTTGTGGTAATGTGTGGTGTTTGCAACTCACATCTAAATACTTGTAGGCGTAGGGGGCGGGGCACCATACATAATGTGATAAACACATTATACATATGAGACATGGTTTAGATTATGAAGATCTAGCTAGAGCTAGAAATGTAATGTGATTTGAAATCAAAATAAAGTGGATTCAAAAAATCTAGTTCGAGTTCATATAGTACACATAGTTCATATGTAACTCGAGACTAATCATGTGGTGTGCTGTGAAGATAATACACAAACGATGGTTTAACTTGATAATAATGATGATTGTAGATCTTATTAAAACAGAGAAATGAATTCAAATGCTTTGACTTCACAACAATCATTACTGTAGATCTTATTCAAATAGAGAAACAAATTCAAATTTAGTTCATATTGAAGCGGTAGTATATACGTTTGGAATGCACTAAAACATTCATTTGAGTAGTAGGTTGCATGCATTATACACGTAGCGAAATATTTTAATTGAACATAACATGAATTCAAAGTTTTGAATGACATTTGTAGTGCGCATTGATTTGGTACAGTAGACGTTAGGCTTGCCCGGAAATTTCAGCCCGCGCCTTGTTAGCCCGAAATATTTAAGATATATCTTTCTCTCGTTGTGTTCCGACAACTCCCTCCATCTCAACCCGCGCCTTGCTATTCCGAAATTACAACGCGCGCGAAAACTCCCACCTCCTGTGAAATCCCGACACGCGAAATGCCCGTGGTACCCCTGAACCGAAAGAACCGCCTCAAATCGGTGGGGGTACTTTCGTAACTTACCCCACATTTTGGAATAGCGCGTCTCTAAGCCATGGTTCCCCACTGCCATCCCAGCCGCCCACCCATTCGTACACCGAGGCCGCGAAAACCCGCGATGAAACCCCACACCCTGCTCCGTCCGCCACCCAGCCGGAGCCTCTTCCCCGACGACGTCGTCCACAGTAATACCTCGACGTCCCTCATCCACCGTACCGGATGAGGATCCATCGTCGATCTCATCGTCCCGCCGGTTCAGCCACCCCGTCCTCCACCTCCAAGGAGCTGCCCCGACGTTCCCCTCGTCTTTTGCGCCACCTCCATTCCCACACCGCCGTCTTCACCTGCACCACTGGAAGAGCATCATCATCACCGTTTCCTCGGATGAAGCTGCGGCCTAATCGGCGCCACCAAAGAGGTTGTACACTAATCGCCGCATTTTCTTCTTGATTCGATCTCACGGTGCTGCCGGCGCTCGGTCCCGAGCCGACCTGGCGCGGCTCCTTCCACGGCGGCGTCGCCGGCCACTTCCTCCACGGCGTCGCTCCCTCGGCGGCGACGTCCACATCAGTAGGAGCTGCTGCTGCTTTAGCTCTCGCTCGCGCTGCTGCTCTGCTCTTGCTCTCGGTCCCCTGCCTGGTCTGCTCTTGCTCGTGCTGCTGCTCTCGCTCTTGCTCTTGCTTGCGATGCTGCTCCGATTTAGCTACACTTCGGTCGACTGAATCGACTTTTGCGTCAGTCGATTTTCTGGGTGGGGGGGGGCTCGCCGGGGTGAAGGAAGAACCAGCCGCAGCGGGGAGGGGGGCTCGCCGGAGAGGTACCCCACTATCTATCTTAGGGTTCAGGATGGGGGCGGTGGTCGCCGGCGGTGGCGGGGCGTTGGCGGGGCGGTGGCGTGGGGATCGCCGGAGAAAAAGCCTGGCACGGGGGGGGGGGGGCTAGAGGGATGGCCGGGCCGGCGGCGGACCGGGCGGTGGGGAGTGTTTTCGGGGCAGGTGGGGCGGCGCACCGCCGGCCGCGGGCGGCGGGGGGGCTGCTGTTTGGCCGGTGGTGGCTGGCGGCTCAGGGGGTGGAGGTTGAAGATGAACTGCAGGCCCTTGATTTCATATCCAACGGCTGCAAAATTGACTGACCAGAGATGAAAAAGTCAGTCGACCGACGTGTAGCCTCACCTTGCTAGTGCGTTCAGTTTTGACGGCAAAATTCAGTTTCGGCAGCAAAATTCAGTTTCTATAGTTAAGTCCAGTTTCGACAGTTAAGTTCAGTTTCGACAGTTAAGTTCAGAGATGAGCGGCTGATGTATTTTATCTCATGTATTGGAGATGCTATTAGAATTCCACTCAGGTTAACGTTGTTTGTTGTCTCTCTTGTCCTGCTTCAGCCTCGGCGTCGTACAACTCACCGGAGCTGCTCCAACGACGAAACCCTCCATCACAGCGGAGTAGTACCTCGGGCTCCATCTCCAGACGCCTAAGATCTTCTTCCCCTCCTCCGACAGCAAAGTCAGCCGGAGCATCCTCACCGGCCAACCCAATCATGCTGAGATCGACATGGCTTCGCCAAAGAGGTTGTACACTTGTTGCATCTCTTTTTTACTCTACATGTTATATATATTGTCCACTGAGCACACGGATTTGTTCCTTTAGTGTCTCCTTTAAAGAAAAAACATAGGAATTTTAATTTTCACTTGTCCTCCTTTTCAAATTCCTATTCATGAAGCACAAGACTAAGAGATAGTAGCATAATAGCATTATAACCGTACATTTTCTTGTGGTTTGACTTAATCTCACCATGCTTCTTTGCATCATGTGATCTTCCAATTGTTGTGAATCAAACACCTAGATTGGCAGAAATCCTGTGTTTTTAAATTCTCTGTTTTGCACGTGCATTCCTATCCTCTTCCTGTCTATTTCCTATCACTGCATTGTTGGAATCCTCCAATTCAAACGAGCCCTTACAGAATTACTTCGCTTACAGATAGTTGTCAAAGAAAACCTTGCGTGGTTTGTCCCGCTCCTGCTGCACCGTCGCCCACCCCAGCTCAGCTGCTCCAACGACAGAAGGGTCCAGCACAGCAGGGATCCGGCCTCCAGACTGTCTTTCGCCGCCTCAGATCTTCTTCCCCGCCGCTGGCAGCCATGAAAACTGCATTACCATCATCAACCGAGCAGATGCCCTCGAGGACTACACAGGTCCACAAGAGAGGTCGCACTCTTTCGTGTCTGCTTACGTTATGCATCGCTTAATATTACATGCTACTTTATCGTCCTGTTCACCGATTAGACTCTGAGTCAGCTCCAAACTAATGGTCAAACTTGAGTTTTTAAATGGTTGTGGGGTACATATCGGGGCCGCTATCAATAGTATCTATCTACTATCTGGTTAATCTCCGGTGTCTACTGTGAGTTTCATGTTGGGTGGGAAACAAACAGTAAAGAAGCCATTATCTGTATTTTTTAACTGAAGCCATTATCTGCCTGCTATTATTGGTTTTGGGTCTATCCACAGGTTGCTACCATCACTCTGGATTTCTGCATGCACTCCTTACATAATCTCACTATGTTTTATTCCTATGCATGACAGTTATTGTAAACAATGGAACTGAACATGTAGAGCAAAAGAGATGAGCCTTGCGTGGCAATAAAATTTCATGCAGACGTCGCTCCATGGTAGGCGCAAAGGCAGCCCCCCCTCCACGCATTTCGGATTGTAATCGAGAGGAAGATATCTGTTCTGAGGGGGATTCAGAAGGAGAAGACAACTTCTATTTACCCCCTGAGGTCTTCGCTCTAACTTGGCATGCTGATGTTGGTTATATCATGCATATGGTGTCTTGCATTGCTTACTTTATACATCAAATATGTCATCTGCTTAGTTTAGACATCCTTTGTGTGAATGCCATTTGTTTAGTTTATTCATCGTTTATGTGAATTACGCAACGCCATCTTGTTTAGCCAGGCATCATATATGTGAATTTTGCAATGACATCCTGCTTAGCTAGTCATCTTATATGTAAATTATATCAGGCCATCCTTTTTTTCGTTACATATTACATTTGTGAACAATGTTAGTACAGTCAACTGCTCTTCGTGTGCATCAGCCATTTGACACGGTGATGGCAAATTCTGGAGTGAAAACAAGGTCTTCAGAGCAGACTATGCTATCTGACAAAGCGCATATCTCGCTGGTTATGGATAGCTCCTCAGAGGAGGATTCAGAGACAGATGACCAGTCCTATCCCCCCCCCCCCGAGGTGTATGCTCTAACTTGGCAGGGTTATGTTGCTCATATCGTGCGTATGGTGTCTCGCATTGCGATGTCATTTGATTAGTTTAGACATGCTTTGTGTGAATTCCACCTGTTCAGTGTCTAATTACCATATATGTGAATTATGCATTGCCATCTTGTTGCAAGACATTATATATGTGAATTATACAATGCTATGTTGTTGCAAAGGCATTATATATGCGAATTATACAATGCCATGCTGTTTAGCCAATCATCATGTATGTGAATTATATCATGCTATCATTTTTTTGTATTACGTGTTCCATTTGTCGACAACGTTTGTATATTCAACTACTCTTCCTGTGCATCGGCCATTTGAAGCAGTGATGGAAGTATCTGGAGTGAAAATAAGGTATTCAGAGCAGACAATGCTACCTGCTGAAGCAGACATCTTTCTGGTTACAGAGAGCTCCTCAGAGGAGGATTCAGAGACTGATGACCAGTCCTATTTCCCCCCTGAGGTCTATGCTCAAACTTGGCAGGGTTATATTACCCATGTCATGCATGTTGTCTTGCATTGCTTAGTTTTTACATCATATATGGATTGCCATCTGCTTACTTGCTTACTATATAAATCATATATTTGAATTATATCATGCCATCATGTTTACATAGTACATACACATCATCTATCTGAATTATGGCATGGCAACCCATTTAATAAAGACATCATATAGTTATATCATCTCATCCTGTTTAGTGTTTACAGTCATCATATTTTGAATTATGGCATTCTATCCGTGAATGTATGTGAATTATGGCATGCCAACCTATTTAATAAACACATTATATAGTTATGTCATGTCATCCTGTTTACATAGTCTCATATTTTGAACTATGTCTTTCCATCTTTTTTAGTTAGCCATCATAATGTGAAATTGTGTCATGCTATCCTGTTTAGTTAGCCATCATATATGTGAAATTGTGTCATGCTATCCTGTTTGGTTAGACAACATAAATATGAATTATTTCATGCCCTCTTTTATTCCCCACTATCCATTGCACCTGTCTACCATACAATGTCTATACTTTCAATTACTTTTCTTGTTTATCAGCCATTTGAATTGGAGAGCGTGATGGCAGTATCTAAGGGAGTAACAACACGGTCTTCAGAAAAGATAGTGCTACCAGTTGATGCAGATAGAACCACGGTTCTACTTGCCCAAGGACCAGATCCACCACACATAACCCAGACTCTCGCATATTGTACCCCTACCCAGTCGGACAGAGAACCAGCTACACCCCTTCTAACCCCAACCCCAGCAGATAGTAACCCAGTTCCAGTTGACACAGCACCGTCTCCACCACAGAGCACCCAAACACGAGCAGTTAGTAAGGGAACTGCAGTGCCCAAAGCACGAGGACCACCACTCCGAATCCCAACTCAACACTTACAGGAGAAGAAGATTTGTTCTCAGGTCAGGTTCTGTAGGTATGGTTCATACTCCTTTGCTCTTGCATTACTGTATTTACTCATACCAACTATTTCAAATTTGAAGGATGGAATTGAAACTCCAATGGCGCAACAGGTATGTTTTAAACCTGTTTCTTTAACTGGTTTGCTGTTGTAACCTGCTCTATGTTGATTTCAGTTTCAATTGAATAAACAGTTATGTTCTCATGTCATGCACATTACAAGTGTTGTTATTGCTCTATAGTTACCCACACTTATATTCTGTCTATTCTGCTTTGTCTTGAACAAATATTATTTGAACTGTGTCTCTATCTTGATTTGGCAACAAAAACTAGAATGATATAGACCATAAAGTGACCATGGTACATAGATATATGTTTGTTCCATGCTGTTATCCTGTCCACTTTACTACTGAACTCATTTACCAAAATGAGTTTCATATACAACATGGTAAGCATGTGATGTGTCTGCTTGTTTCTCATTTAGAATGCGGACAAAATATTGGAGAACAGTACCGCGTTATCCAATGGTAAAGGAAGTAATGCAGATAAGGTTCAAGATAGTGAGACATCCCTGTTGGTCTCCAAGAAAGCTGATAAAAACTATCTTGACGACAGTGAGGGAACCCAAAAGTCCTGTCTTGATGTAGTGTTCGAGTTACTGGCCACTACTGCTGGCACAAGCTCTTCGAACTCGCTGCCTGAATCAGTTCGTCTTCTTGAGTCTCAACTTCAAGTTGAAAGACATCGATCAGATGTGCTGCTACAGGAAGCTGAAGGACTGAGGAAGTCCCTGCAGAATTCAGATGCATATTTTCTGGTGCAACAGCAAGCGCTGGAGGATTTAAGTGTCAAACAAGTGAAAGTTAATAAGCTTGCTAAGCATCTTGCCAGCATTATGGGTACCCAGGATATTGTTTCTTGAGATCTTCTGAAGTGGTTTCAGTTCTGGATTTGTTTTGCTGCGGCGTTTATTTGCGCTGGTCGCCAACTTTGACAACCAGTGTATGTGATATGCTGCTTTGTTACCTATATTTGCACTGGTGGCGAAATTTGATGCCCAATGGATGTAATATGTGTAATAGCCGTGATAGCCTAGCGTTAGTTGCTTGCTTATTTATTTCCTTGTTGTCTTGTTTATTTGTTTGCTTGTAGTCATTGCAGTTCTTTTTCCGCGGTTAGCTAGTGGCTGCAATAACCTATTTTTTAAAACTAGGCCACAATAACCATGGGCTAATATTTACTGTAGTGACACTGGGCCTCCTACTGGCCGTAGAAACAGTGGGCCTTCTACGGGCCGTAGAAACAATGGGCCTTCTATGGGCCGTAGAAGCAATGGGCCTTCTGCGGGTCGTATCATCAATGGGCCTTATACGGGCCGTATGATCGATTGGCCAAACATGGGCCAAACAGACCGCATTATGGCCGTAAACGGGCTAGAGTTGGAATCGTCCGTTCATGGGCCGACCATAACAGGCCATCGTTAATAGGCCATATTTGGTGATGCTATGAAAATGGCCCAACAGACTAACGGTCCACAAACGGGCCGACTGTAACGACGGGCTGAATTTGGCCAACAAGCAGAAAATGACAGTAACGGGCCATAAGTAACCGAATGTTGCAAATGAGCCCAAGAATAAATGGGCCCTCAGAAGGCCGAAAGTTAACTTGGGCTGGAAACGGCCCAACGGAATAACGAGCCGTTAATGGGTATAAAGTGATACACTGTTCATTACGGGCCAGTTTCACCACGGGCCGTTAATGGGTGTAAAGTAATACACTGTTCATTACGGGCCAGTTTCAGCACGGGCCACTAATGGGCCAAGAGTTACAAAGGGACTCATATGGGCCGAAAGACGTCATGGGCTATACATGGGCCAGAAGTGAAAACGGGCTGGAATCATATTGGATGGCCCAGATGACGCTACTGGGCCTAATTCAGATAGGGCATAACGGGCCTTGGGTTAGCGGGCTGTAAATGGGCTATATGCGAACATGCCGTTAACAGGCTTTCCATGGGCCGGCCCGCCAGCTTTTGACCAAGTCAAACGGGCCGGCCTTTTCACATGAATGGGCCACTGTTGGGCCGTGCCACGTGTCGACGTATCATATGCGCCTTCTGTCCAGTGAGTGGATGACATCTGTCCCAACGATGAGCCGACACGTGTTTCCTCTAGCCAATGATAATTTTACACGTGGGAAATCCCCATTGGTCGGGGCTGTTAACGGGTTATCGGATCCAAAACCCGACCCGATAGCTTAACGGCGTTCCGTTACGGTGGATGCCACGTGTCGGTCACCCTTGACGAAAGCACTTCTGTGACGCGCGATTTATCATCATGGAAGTGGACACTTCCGTGATGATAATTTTGGTAATGTCATGGAACACTTCTACGACAGCACAGGTATGACTATCTTGATTCTGTCATAAATTTGTCATGGATGTACATGCATGACAAAAAACGCGACCTACTATGACAAACACGTATCATCACGAAAGTGTATTTTTTTGTAGTGCAATATAGTGTAAAATTTCTGAGAAAAAGATGCATTTTTTAGAAACAAGACAGTGTACAAGAACAAGACACGGTCTGTAGATTAGCCAAAGTGAGATGGGGATGAGGTGGTACCTTCTATTGCTGCTAAACCAGGGGAGGGGAATGGTGGCCACCAGAGTAATAACACCCGGCAGAGAGAAGCATTACCACCCGGACTCCTGGAGCCAGCAACAGAAACACCCGGCAGAAATCACAACGAATCCAAGCAACAAACTAAAACCACCATTGTTACTGCACGATGCCAGTCCTTACAACTATAGACGACAAATGAAAGCCAGAAAAACACCAAAATAAATGGTGAATCAGGGTTGCCTGGATAAAACAACAACAGCTTGCAAGCGCAAATCACAACCCCGTTGCATATATTTATCAATACAACAAACAATAGAACTTTCAAAACAAATGATAAAACTTCAAAAAGACATTATGCAGGGCCAATTCAAATGCACTGTGTGATTCATCTTAGATGCTATTTACAAAACCATGCAATAGAACATAACATTGGTCAGTTGAGTCTGAGATGCAGTGTTGTTTTCTTAGTAGGTTATCTCTGTAAACAATGAATTACAGATCGTCCTTATGGCAGGTGATAATAAAGTTGATGATATCAAATAGAATGAACCACTAACTATAATATGTTTCGTGCGTAATCATGATATTGGTACAAAACACGTGTGATAGACTGAAAGAGAATGAACTTTATGGTCCTATAAGAATCTCACAATCTCTGCAAAGAAATAACATGAAGGGTCACAATTGTAACATGATGACACACATTTGAGGTTACAGTATTTCCCTCACATCTCATAGCTACTATGACCATCACCGACGACCATAAATAGTGGTTTTAGCCCCAAGCCACCAGCTCACCAGAAATGGCAAGACAAGATGGCTTGGGGCTAAAACCAGTAATCAATCGTCTTTGGTCCAGAATTTTATCTTCACAAGATGTCAATCAACCACAACTAAACTGCATAAACTGAGGGATTCAGTGCTAAGTCAAAGGAATCCAAACCAAGCAATTGCGAGCACCAGCTTGGGGAAACGTCAGCCTGACCTGGAGTAAACAGGCATAAGAATGTATGTCAGATGCAGCCAAAAAACAAACAAGATGATTAATCATTGGCAATGAACAGCTGAAACTACACAAACCTTCCATTTCCTTGTATGGCATGTTTGTTTAGGTTCCATATATAGACATAGAAAGCGTATATCAATCAAACTATACAAGTAGTAAAAATAAGATGGTGTGCAAGCAAGCAAGAGATAATGTTCCACTGAAAAAATAGAGTACTGGCAAAGAATAGAGTATACAAGCTACAAGTCTGTATACACTAGATTAGGAAATGAATGAAGATGGGACACCTGAAACTATAAGTGTATGTTTGTAATTTATACACCTGAAACTATACAAGACTAGATTAGGTAGTGGTCCATTGTTTATTTCCATTTGCTTGGTAGGAATAGATAGATACATAGATAGAAAAAGAGCAGCACAGGTATCAAGTGAAAAAATATCAGTGGGTGGATTGATGTGTTCCACATGTTTTCAACCGTGGTAAAACTCCCTATGCTGATCGATTGCGTACAGGTTCTGTGAGGCAATTGGAATAACATTTTCAGATGCACCTAGCTCCTTGATTGAGTGGGGAACCCCGATTAGTTTTTTCCCCATTATACTTCCTTCCTGAGGAATCCCAACTGTTATCCAAATTGAGTGGTGACAGAGTTGTATACAATACTACTAGGAAAATAGTAGTACAGGCAAGTAGTGTGTGTAATCCAAGGACAGCGCATAAAAACAATAAGGATCTGCTTCGCCGGCACGCGCGAGTACTGCAGTCAGTCAGTCATCTGGAGCTGGAACGACAGGGACAAAGCGAGCAGGGGAACAAAATTCGCCGCCTCGGTGACAAGAGGAGGAGGGGAGGCAGACCTGGGAGAGCGGGTTGGTGGAGAACTCCGGGATGGAGAGGAACTCGTCCTCGGAGACGAATCCCTTGGCGCTGCGGTGGGCGACTTCACATGGAGGGAGCACTCTGCACGCGCAGGCAGGAAGCAGAGCAAGTCAGACACCATGAAAGATGAGGCAAAAAACTGACTGAATCGAGGCCGATCTGAGAACCTGCTTGCCAAGGATGAGGAGGCCGGGGGTCTCCTGGAGCGCGAGGGCGTGGAGGATCTTGGCGACGGCTAGCGGGAGGACTCGGGCGAAGGCGTCGGTGATTGAGGGAGTCCTGGATTAGGGGGTCCTCGGACAGCCGGACTATATCCTTTGGCCGGACTGTTGGACTATGAAGATACAAGATTGAAGACTTCGACCCGTGTCCGGATGGGTCTCTCCTTGGCGTGGAAGACAAGCTTGGCAATACGGATATGTAGATCTTCTCCCTTGTAACCGACTCTGTGTAACCCTAGCCCCCTCTGGTATCTATATAAACCGGAGGGCTTAGTCCGTAGGGCAACAACAATCATACCATAGGCTAGTTTAGCCTCTACGATCTCGTGGTAGATCAACTCTTGTAATACTCATATCATCAAGATCAATCAAGCAGGAAGTAGGGTATTACCTCCACCAAGAGGGCCCGAACCTGGGTAAACATCGTGTCCCCTGCCTCCTGTTACCATCCGCCTTAGACGCACAGTTCGGGACCCCCTACCCGAGATCCGCCGGTTTTGACACCGACATTGGTGCTTTCATTGAGAGTTCCACCGTGCCGTCATCATAAGGCTGGATGGCTCGGCTTGTTGTCAAGGACAACATCACCTCTGGGGGAGCCCTGGCTGTAGGCCAAACTCTCCGACTAGGCGGTTATGTCA
Organism: Aegilops tauschii subsp. strangulata; assembly: GCF_002575655.3. NCBI lineage: Eukaryota > Viridiplantae > Streptophyta > Magnoliopsida > Poales > Poaceae > Aegilops > Aegilops tauschii. The sequence continues at coordinate 515,117,151 of NC_053037.3, read as the reverse complement.
TGACTGCCCGTTCGGCCGCTGCGCCGATGATGACTTCTCGGGTCATCGAAAATAGTCTCCACGTCGGCTCGGAATTCACCGAGCAGATGGATCCAATGGAGCTCTCCTCTTTGAACAAGCTCTTGGATCACATCGCCACTTTGGGAGTCGCTACGGACTATGATCGGATTGGACTTAAACCCGACCAACGGGAGATTAACTCTCCGTCGGTCACCCATCAGATAGCGGTGGTGGAAGAGCAATGCGGCGATTCTTCCTCTATCTTGAGGACAAACTATGTCCGGATTCCCAAGCTCTCCGAGCCGGATACCCATCTACGGGAGGACATGGCCCAAACCTTGAACCTAGAACCAGGCAGCGGGCCAGACCTATTGGGCAACAAACCGGAGCCCGAGCTTCCAAGCTCGGAAACTCTTCCGCCCCTGGGTCTCAGATCGGGTCAGGGTTCAGATCTAAATCTACCCACGCACCCAGATATAAGTGATCTTTCCCACATTAGACAAGAGCCCCAGGAGACAGTACACCACTATTGGGCCAGATTCCTCCTTGTAATGAGCAAGGTTAAGGACTGTCGCGAGGAAGACGCAATTTCATTCTTTTGCAAAAATTGCACGGACAGGGGAATCCTCAACGCCATAAGTCGCCGTGACATAGCACACTTCGCCGACTTGGCGGCCATTGTACGAAAGTACTGTGCGATGGAAAGCGCCTGGAAAACCCAAACAAAATTTTGGGATCCTCCGGCTCTGAAAAAACCCCAGTCCGAAGTAAAAGGGTGCACTCTCGTAAGTCACCCGATCCAATTACAAAGAAACATAAGCCCACTGCAGGGCGTGGAACCGTATTGGAGGGATGGCTCAATCGGCCATGCAAAATTCACAGTACAACGGATACAATGCCAACACACAGCCTTAGAGCATGTTGGGTACTCTGGCAGGTGGCCAAGAGCGGTGAGGATCTCCTCATCAACAATATCGCAGAGCATCATCCCGTGGAGAACAACAATACAGTACTGACAGTCTTCGAGACCTTTGCCTCAAATAGTAGGCGTAAGCGAGCACTCCGCAGCCTTGCCGAAGTCTGCCACGTGGCAGCAATAAATCCATGGAGCGATACGGCTATCACCTTCAATGCCAGTGACGAACCTAAATTCTGAACAGCCCGAGCACCAGCCGCTTTGGTCCTTAGTCCAATTGTGGACGGCTTCCGGCTTACTAAAGTGCTCATGGACGACGGCAGCGGATTAAACCTCATCTATGAGGAGACTCTTCGAAAAATGGAAATAGACAGAAGACGCATTGAGCAAAGCAGCACGACCTTCAGAGGAATCATCCCTAGTCGAGAGGCACGATGTGCCGGAAAAATCACACTGGATGTGGTATTCAGCACGCCGGAGAATTACAGGTCCGAAGAAATCACATTCCAAGTGGCCCCGTTCAATAGCGGATACCACGCCCTTCTAGGGCGGGAGGCATTCATGATCTTCCAAGCTATACCCCATTACGGGTACATTAAGCTCAAAATGCCCGGGCCCAATGGAATCATCACTCTAGCTAGTGGTCCGGACCTAGCACTCCGCGCCGAAAATAAAACAGCCGCACTGGCCCTCGAGGCGTTATCCGAAGCACTCGCGACCGAGGAATTAACTACGCTACGCTCCATAGTGGATAGGGACGACGTGATACTCGACAAAAGATCCAAGTCCACCTCTTTTAAACCAGCGGACGAAATAGTCCAATTCCAAGTCCATCCAACGGACCCCACAAAAACAGCATCCATCGGAGCACAGTTAAACCCCACAGTAGACGCCACACTACAGGAGTTCTTGCGCGAGAATTGGGACATATTCGCCTGGCATCCTTCAGACATGCCGGCAATCCCACGCAGGCTGGCCGAGCATAGCCTTAACATTCTAAAAGGATTCAAGCCGGTCAAGCAAACTCTTCGGCGCTTCTCTGAGCCTAAGTGACAAGCTATGGGAGAAGAGCTAGCCAAGTTACTAGAGGCCGGATTCATCCGAGAAATAAAACATCCGGACTGGCTAGCAAACCTGGTGATGGTACCAAAGAAGGACAAATCCTGGCGCCTATGCGTCGACTTCAAGGACCTTAATAAAGCTTGCCCAAAGGATCCCTTCCCCCTCCCTCGCATCGATCAAATTATCGACGCTACCGCAGGACACGACTCACTGTGTTTCCTCGACGCATACTCCGGATACCATCAAATTAAGATGGCGGAGTCCGATCAAGCCGCAACGGCATTTATCACTCCATACGGCCCCTTCTGTTTCACCACCATGCCTTTCGGGCTCAAAAACGCCGGCGCAACCTATCAACACATGATTCTGACATGCTTGGAGACACAGATCGGCAAAACAGTGGAGGCATACGTAGATGATGTGGTCATTAAAACCAAACACGTCGAATCCTTAATAGACGACTTGAGGCTCACGTTTGACAATCTCCAAACATACGACATCAAGCTCAATCCGGAAAAATGCGTCTTCGGCGTGCCCGCTGGAAAACTCTTAGGCTTCATCGTCTCTAATAGATGAATTGAAGCAAACTCGGCTAAAATTCGAGCTTTGTCATAGTTGGCTATCCCAACAGACCTCAAGCAAATCCAGAAACTAACTGGATGTGTGGTTGCCTTAAGCCGCTTTATCTCCCGATTAGGAGAAAAGGCATTGCCCCTTTATCGCCTTCTTCGGCGCACCGAACACTTCGAGTGGACGAATGCTGCCACGGCCGGATTGGAAGAAATAAAAGCCATCCTGGCCACCAACCCAATCTTGGCCGCGCCAAATGTCGGCGAACCAATGCTGTTATATATAGCGGCAACTCACCAAGTTGTAAGCGCAGTGCTCGTCGTCAAACGAGAGATGGACGGACATAAGTTACCACTTCAACAGCCGGTATACTACGTATCCACTGTCCTCACTCCATGCAAATCACGGTACCCACATTATCAAAAGATAGCATACGCGGTCTTCATGGCATCCCGGAAACTACGACACTACTTTCAAGAATGTTCAATCACGGTGGCCTATGAAGTACCACTCAACGGCATAATAAACAACCGCGATGCCACCGGCCGGATTGCCAAATGGGCTATTGAGCTCCTCCCGTTCGACATAATATACCAACCACGGCGAGCCTTTAAGTCACAAGTACTGGCCGATTTTGTCGCTGAATGGACAGAAGCTGAACTCCCTAAAGAGTACGGTGCATACTTCAATTGGATTATGCACTTTGACGGCTCTAAAATGTTGGCTGGTCTGGGGGCTCGCGTCGTCCTGACATCCCCCACCGGAGATACAGTCCAATACGTACTCCAAATACTATACACAGACTCCAACAACGCAGCAGAATATGAGGCCCTATTACATGGTCTCCGGATGGCAGTCTCCATAGGCATTCAACGCCTGGAGGTGCGTGGGGACTCGAACCTCGCGATATCTCAAATAGATGGAGATTTCGACGCCCAAGATCCAAAAATGGCGGCTTATCGCAACGCCGTCCTCAAAATGTCAGCTCGGTTCAAGGGGCTCGAATTCCACCATGTGGTCCGAGAAAACAATCAAGCGGCGGACATCCTCGCCCGCATCGGCGCTAAGCGCGACCCTGTCCCACCCAATATCTTCTTGGAAAGGTTGTTTAAGCCATCCGTGGTATGGGATGGAGAGACCGCCAACAACAGTCCGGACTTGGCCACAACACCAGATACCGAACACTCTGACGTAATCGGAGGCTCCGCCATCGAAATAACACCTTCCGCGCACGTGATTATGGATGTCATCGCCCCGTGGACAGAACCCTTCCTGCCCTACCTAATTAGGCAGGAACTACCTGAGGACCCAAACGAGGCACGTTGCATTGTGTGGCGGTCTAAAGCCTACAAGGTCCATGAGGGAGAGCTTTATAAGAAAAGCGCTACCGGAGTCCTTCAAAGGTGCATCTCCGAAGAGGAAGGGCGGAAACTTTTGGCAGAAATTCATGCTGGACTTGCCGGCCACCACGCCGCAGCTCGGGCCCTTGTAAGCAAGGAATTCCGTACAGGTTTTTACTGGCCGACGGCCCGAGCAGACGCATAGGACCTTGTCCAACGTTGCGTCGGTTGCCAGCTTTTTGCAAACCAAAGCCATATGCCGCCGACCGCTCTCCAAACAATCCCCATTACTTGGCCCTTTGCGGTCTGGGGGCTTGATATGGTCGAACCCCTCAAAGGGGGAAGCCATAAGAAAAAATACTTATTGGTCATGGTGGATAAATTCACCAAATGGATAGAAGCCAAACAAGTTAAAACGGCCGAATCCGGACCAGTGATAGACTTCATATCTGGGGTTGTACACCGTTATGGCGTCCCCCACAGCATCATCACCGATAACGCCTCAAACTTTACAGCCGACGAGGTAAAACTTTGGTGCAGCAACATGGGCATCAAGCTCGATTATGCTTCTGTCTATCACCCTCAAACTAACGGTCAAGTCGAGCGAGGAAATGGTCTTATCATAAGCGGCATTAAACCCAGATTAGTGCAGTCCTTAAAGGAATCCAACACGCACTGGGTAGAGGAGCTCGACTCCGTACTATGGGGGCTGCAGACCACGCCGAATCGCACTACCGGATACACACCGTTTTTATGGTGTACGGCGCAGAGGCGGTACTGCCCTGCGACATAATTCATGACTCACCTCGAGTGCGCATGTATGAAGAGAAAGAAGCCGAGCTTGATCGGCAGGACAGTTTGGACGCCCTGGAGGAGGAGCGTGACGTGGCAAAAGCCCGTTCCGCATTCTATCAGCAACAGGCTCGAAGGTATCAAAGCAGAGAAGTACGGGCCAAAACCTATAACGTTGGCGAACTCGTTCTACGCCTACCGGAGTAGAAAAAGAACAAGCTCAAGCCCAAATGGGAAGGTCCCTTCATTATTGACCAAGTTCTGACCGGTGGAGCGTACCGTCTGCGGGATGCATTGGACAATCGACTCGAGCCAAACCCATGGAACGCAGCCAGACTCCGAAGGTTCTACGCCTAGTGCCGGACTCTATGTGCGTCTCCTTACCTCCGTCAACTTTTTACATATCCGTTATCTGTCTTTTATCTCTTTCTTTTTTCCTTTTTCTTCAAGGCCTTAAAAGGCTAAATTGTGTCTTGACTACACAATCTTGACGCGCTAACCGCGCTCATTATACCTGGGGGCTTCTTATACATAAGCTTAATATAACTATTTTCCGGGCTCTATGCCCCACACATGTGTTATTCTTCCACATGTACCTTTTTCGCCATTATATGCATCGATATGACTTCAGTTTTGGCCAAGCTGGGTTGTCTGGCTCTTGTGTTTATGCCCTACATTCCCGTTAATTCGGCTAGGGCATAAGGGGAGCACCTCTGCGATTGCTACTGCCGGGTCAGCCGGATGTGTACCTCAGACTGGGTGAAGCCGAAAGCTAGCGTTCTTAAGGGAATACTTGGTCGGTGAACAAAAGATAACTTTTATTTATTTTAATACATGCCCCCAGATGTTTATAGCCTGCGTCTCTTTTCGTAGCTCGGACATGCACATTAGGGCATGCGTACCCAGGGAAAGGAACCCTTAACGGAACTATTCTCCCTGGAAGATGTTTCTTACTATCCATGTAATATAACATAGCTAGTTGGGTACTTGTCTGTTCAAGCACTTATGACCCCTACGCCTGGTTTCCACGCGTACCCCGGTTTTTACATAACTGAGCGGGTATTCGGATACACTCCGGACTATCGGGTCCAGAGGTCGAAGCGAAAAGGTCCGCCATGACAAATGATTTACAATCCGACTAGGGACAATATATGTCACTTGAAGTACACAGTCACTTAGACAGACTAAATTCTTCTTCTATACCATCCAACAGGCTCTCTAGCCTACAATCCTGTTGGGAATACTTTGCCGCTAATTCTACTTGGTCATACACCAAACTGACGGGGATCTCTTTCCCATCAGGCCCCACAGGTCCGACCTCGGCCATGTGGTTAGGGTCAGCCTTGGTATACCACGTCTTCACCATGGCCCAGGCTTCCCTCACACCTTGTCGGCAGGCTGATATCTTCCATAATCGAAAGCGCCGCCGCGCTCCCTTGAGCTTCTCTACAAGCTCCCCCATGCCTCTTGGTAGGGAGACGGATGGCCACAAGGCTTGGGCAATGCCCTGCAACACCTGCCGAACTTGTTCGTGCAGTTGTGAGAGCTCTGGCAGAAGATCACCCGCAGACCCGGGCATCTCCTCCTCGGGACGACCCGTCAGCATACCTGCAGATATAACTCTGTTAGCCGGTTTCTTCACCGAACTCTTTAAAAGTTCGTTCAAGCACTTACTAAAAATGTCGCATCGAAGCTGTTGGAAATATGCCCAAGAGGCAATAATAAATTGGTTATTATTATATTCCCTTGTTCATGATAATCGTTTATTATCCATGCTAAAATTGTATTGACAGGAAACTCACATACATGTGTGGATACATAGACAACACCATGTCCCTAGTAAGCCTCTAGTTGACTAGCTCGTTGATCAATAGATGGTTACGGTTTCCTGACCATGGACATTGGATGTCGTTGATAACGGGATCACATCATTAGGAGAATGATGTGATGGACAAGACCCAATCCTAAGCCTAGCACAAGATCGTGTAGTTCGTTTGCTAAGAGCTTTTCTAATGTCAAGTATCATTTCCTTAGACCATGAGATTGTGCAGCTCCCGGATACCGTAGGAATGCTTTGGGTGTACCAAACGTCACAACGTAACTGGGTGGCTATAAAGGTGCACTACAGGTATCTCCAAAAGTGTCTGTTGGGTTGGCACGAATCGAGACTGGGATTTGTCACTCCGTGTAAACGGAGAGGTATCTCTGGGCCCACTCGGTAGGACATCATCATTATGTGCACAATGTGACCAAGGAGTTGATCACGGGATGATGTGTTACGGAACGAGTAAAGAGACTTGCCGGTAACGAGATTGAACAAGGTATCGAGATACCGATGATCGAATCTCGGGCAAGTAACATACCGATAGACAAAGGGAATTGTATACGGGATTGATTGAATCCCTGACATCGTGGTTCATCCGATGAGATCATCGTGGAACATGTGGGAGCCAACATGGGTATCCAGATCCCACTGTTGGTTATTGGCCGGAGAACGTCTCGGTCATGTTTTCATGGTTCCCGAACCCGTAGGGTCTACACACTTAAGGTTCGATGACGCTAGGGTTATAGGGAATAGATATACATGGTTACCGAATGTTGTTCGGAGTCCCGGATGAGATCTCGGACGTCACGAGGAGTTCCGGAATGGTCCGGAGGTAAAGATTTATATATGGGAAGTCCTGTTTTGGTCACCGGAAAAGTTTCGGGTGCTATCGGTAACGTACCGGGACCACCGGGAGGGTCCCGCGGGTCCACCAGGTGGGGCCACCGGCCCCAGAGGGCTGCGTGTGCCAAGTGTGGGAAGGGACCAGCCCCTAGGTGGGCTGGTGCGCCTCCCACAAGGGGCCCAAGGCGCAGGGAAGGGGGAAGGGGGAAACCCTAGGCTCAGATGGGCCTAAGGCCCACCTAGTGGTGCGCCCCCTCTCTCCCCCCTTGGCCGCCCCTCCAAGTCCCATCTAGGGCTGGCCGCACCCCTTGGGGGGGAACCCTAGATGGGGGCGCAGCCCCTCCCCCTCCCCTATATATAGTGGGGGTTTTGGGGCTGCCAGAAGACACGAGAACATCTCTCTCTTGGCGCAGCCCTACCCCTCTCCCTCCTCGTCTCTCGCGGTGCTTGGCGAAGCCCTGCGGGATTGCCATGCTCCTCCATCACCACCACGCCATCGTGCTTCTGCTGGACGGAGTCTTCCCCAACCTCTCCCTCTCTCCTTGCTGGATCAAGGCGTGGGAGACGTCACCGGGCTGCACGTGTGTTGAACGCGGAGGCGCCGTGGTTCGGCGCTTAGATCGGAATCAACCGCGATCTGAATCGCTACGAGTACGACTCCTTCATCCACGTTCTTGCAACGCTTCTGCTTAGCGATCTACAATGGTATGTAGATGCACTCCCCTTCCCCTCGTTGCTAGATTACTCCATAGATTGATCTTGGTGATGCGTAGAAAATTTTGAATTTCTGCTACGTTCCCCAACAGTGGCATCATGAGCTAGGTCTATGCGTAGTTTCTATGCACGAGTAGAACACAAAGTAGTTGTGGGCGTCGATTTTGTCAATTTACTTGCCGTTACTAGTCTTATCTTGATTCGGCGACATCGTGGGATGAAGCGGCCCGGACCGACCTTACACGTACACTTACGTGAGACAGGTTCCACCGACTGACATGCACTAGTTGCATAAGGTGGCTAGCGGGAGTCTGTCTCTCCCACTTTAGTCGGATCGGATTCGATGAAAAGGGTCCTTATGAAGGGTAAATAGAAATTGGCATATCACGTTGTGGCTTTTGCGTAGGTAAGAAACGTTCTTGCTAGAATCCCATAGCAGCCACGTAAAACATGCAACAACAATTAGAGGACGTCTAACTTGTTTTTGCAGGGTTTGCTATGTGATGTGATATGGTCAAAAGGATGTGATGAATGATATATGTGATGTATGAGATTGATCATGTTCTTGTAATAGGAATCACGACTTGCATGTCGATGAGTATGACAACCGGCAGGAGCCATAGGAGTTGTCTTAATTTATTGTATGACCTGCTTGTCAATGAAAACGCCATGTAATTACTTTACTTTATTGCTAACCGTTAGCTATAGTAGTAGAAGTAATAGTTGGCGAGACAACTTCATGAAGACACGATGATGGAGATCATGGTGTCATGCCGGTGACAAAGGTGATCATGCCGCGCCTCGAAGATGGAGATCAAAAGGCGCAAGATGGTATTGGCCATATCATGTCACTTTATGATTTGCATGTGATGTTTGTCATGTTTACATCTTATTTGCTTAGAACGACGGTAGCATAAATAAGATGATCCCTCACTAAAATTTCAAGAGACGTGTTCCCCCTAACTATGCACCGTTGCGAAGGTTTGTTGTTTCGAAGCACCACATGATGATCGGGTGTGATAGATTCTAACGTTCGAATACAATGGGTGTTGACGAGCCTAGCATGTACAGACATGGCCTCGGAACACATGCGAAACACTTAGGTTGACTTGACGAGCCTAGCATGTACAGACATGGCCTCGGAACACAAGAAATCGAAAGGTCGAACATGAGTCGTATAGTAGATACGATCAACATGGAGATGTTCACCGATGATGACTAGTCCGTCTCACGTGATGATCGGACACGGCCTAGTTTGACTCGGATCATGTATCACTTAGATGACTAGAGGGATGTCTATCTGAGTGGGAGTTCAATAATCAGATGAACTTAATTATCATGAACATAGTCAAAAGGTCTTTGCAAATTATGTCATAGCTTACGCTTTAGTTCTACTGTTTAAGATATGTTCCTAGAGAAAATTTAGTTGAAAGTTAATAGTAGCAATTATACGGATTGGGTCCGTAAACTGAGGATTTTCCTCATTGCTGCACAGAAGGCTTATGTCCTTAATGCACCGCTCGGTGTGCTGAACCTCAGCGTCGTCTGAAGATGTTGCGAAACATCTGACATACACGTTTTGATGACTACGTGATAGTTCAGTGCGTAATGCTAACGGTTTAGAATTACGGAACCAAAGACGTTTTGAAACGTCACAGAACATATGAGATGTTCCGAAGACTGAAATTGGGATTTCAGACTAGTGCCCACGTCAAGAGGTATGAGACCCCTGACAAGTTTCTTAAGCCTGCAAACTAAGGGAGAAAAGCTCAATCATTGAGCATGTGCTCAGATTGTCTGAGTACTACAATCACTTGAATCGAGTGGGAGTTAATCTTCCAGATGAGATAGTGATGGTTCTCCATAGTCACTGCCACCAAGCTATTAGAGCTTCGTGATGAACTATAACATATCAGGGATAGACATGATGATCCTTGAGCAACTCGCGATGTTTGACACCGCGAAAGTAGAAATCAAGTAGGAGCATCAATTGTTGATGGTTAGTAAAACCACTAGTTTCAAGAAGGGCAAGGGAAGAAGGGATACTTCATGAAACAACAAATCATTTGCTGCTCTAGTGAAGAATCCCAAGGTTGAACCCAAACCCGAGACTAAGTGCTTCTGTAATAAGGGGAACGGTCACCGAAGCAAAACTACCCTAGATACTTGGTAGATGAGAAGGCAGGCAAGGCCGACAGAACTATATTGGATATACATTATATGAATGTGTACTTTACTAGTACTCCTAGCAGCACCAGTGTATTAGATACCGGTCCGGTTGCTAAGTGTTAGTAACTCGAAATAAAAGCTGCGGAATAAACGGAGACTAGCTAAAGGTGAGATGACGATATGTGTTGGAAGTGTTTCCAAGGTTGATGTGATCAAGCGTCGCATGCTCTCTCTACCATCGAGATTGGTGTTAAACCTAAATAATTGTTATTTGGTGTTTGCGTTGAGCATAAACATGATTGGATTATGTTTATCGCAATACGGTTATTCATTTAAGGAGAATAATGGTTACTCTGTTTATTTGAATAATACCTTCAATGGTCTTGCACCTAAAATGAATCTCGATCGCAGTGATACACATGTTCATGCCAAAAGATATAAAATAGTAATGATAATACCACATACTTGTGGCACTCCCATTTGAGTCATATTGGTATAGAACGCATGAAGAAGCTCCATGTAGATGGATCTTTGGACTCACTCGTTTTTGAAAAGATTGAGACATGCGAACCATGTCTATTGGTATATATGCATGAAGAAACTCCATGCAGATGGATCGTTTGGACTCACTTGATTTTGAATCACTTGAGACATGCAAATCATACCACATGGGCAAGATGACTGAAAGGCCTCGTTTTCAGTAAGATGGAACAGGAGAGCAACTTGTTGGAAGTAATACATTTGATGTGTGCAGTCCAATGAGTGCTGAGGCACACAGTGGATATCGATATGTTCTTACTTCGCAGATGATTTGAGTAGATGCTGAGAATATTTACTTGATGAAACACAAGTCTGAATTATTGAAAGGTTCAAGTAATTTCAGAGTGAAGTTGAAGATCGTCGTGACAAGAGGATAAAGTGTCTATGATATGATCATAGAGATATCTGAGTTACGAGTTTGGCACACAATTAAGACATTGTGGAAAGTGTTTCACAATTAATACCGCCTGGAACACCTCAGTGTGATGGTGTGTCCGAACATCATAACTGCACCCTATTGGATATGGTGCATACCATGATGTCTCTTATCGAATTACCACTATCGTTTATGGGTTAGGCATTAGAGACAACCGCATTCACTTTAAATAGGGCACCATGCAATTCCGTTGAGACGACACCGTATGAACTATGGTTTAGAGAAGCCTAAGCTGTCGTTTCTTAAAAGTTTGGGGTTGCGACGCTTATGTGAAAAAGTTTTAGGCTGATAAGCTCGAACCCAAAGCGGATAAATGCATCTTCATAGAATACCCAAAACAGTTGGGTATACCTCCTATTTCAGATCCGGAAGCAAGGTGATTGTTTCTAGAAACAGGTCCTTTCTCGAGGAAAAGTTTCTCTCGAAAGAATTGAGTGGGAGGATGGTGGAGACTTGATGAGGTTATTGAACCATAACTTCAACTAGTGTGTAGCAGGGCACAGGAAGTTGTTCCTGTGGCACCTACACCAATTGAAGTGGAAGCTTATGATAGTGATCATGAAACTTCGGATCAAGTCACTACCAAACCTCGTAGGTCGATAAGGATGCGTACCACTTCAGAGTGGTACGTAATCCTGTCTTGGAAGTCATGTTGCTAGACAACAATGAACCTACGAGCTATGGAGAAGCGATGGTGGGCCCGGATTCCGACGAATGGCTCGAGGCCATGAAATCCGAGAGAGGATCCATGTATAAAAGCAAAGTATAGACTTTGGAAGAACTACTTGATGGTTGTAAGGCTGTTGGGTGCAGATGGATTTTAAAAGGAAGACAGACAATAATGGTAAGTGTCGCCATTGAGAAAGCTCGACTTGTCGTTAAGATGTTTTCCGACAAGTTCAAGGAGTTGACTACGATGAGATTTTCTCACTCGTAGCGATGCTAAGAGTCTGTTGGAATTGTATTAGCAGTTACTGCATTATTTATGAAATCTTGCAGATAGGATGTCAAAACACTGTTTCCTCGACGATTTTCTAGAGGAAAGGTTGTATGTGATACAACCAGAAGGTTTTGTCAATTCTGAAAGATGCTAACAAGTATGCAATGCTCCAGCAATCCTTCTAAGGACTGGAGTAAGCATCTCGGAGTTGGAATGTACGCTTTGATGAGATGATCAAAGATTTTGGGTTTATACAAAGTTTATGAGAAACTTGTATTTCCAAAGAAGTGAGTGGGAGCACTATAGAATTTCTGATGAGTATATGTTGTTGACATATTGTTGATCAGAGATGATGTAGAATTTCTGGAAATCATACAGGGTTATTTGAAAAGTGTTTTTCAATGGAAAACCTGGATTAAGCTACTTGAACATTGAGCAACAAGATCTATAAGGATAGATCAAAAACGCTTAATAGTACTTTCAAATGAATACATACCGTGACAAGATTTTGAAGGAGTTCAAAATAGATCAGCAAAGAAGGAGTTCTTGGCTGTGTTAGAAGGTGTGAGTATTGAGTAAGACTCAAGACCTGACCACGGTAGAAGAGAGAGAAATGACGAAGGTCGTCCCCTATGCTTTAGACGTAGGCTCTACAGAATGCTGTGCTGTGTACCGCACATGAAGTGTGCCTTGCCATGAGTTAGTCAAGGGGTACAATAGTGATCCGGGAATGGATCACATGACAGCGGTCGAACTTATCCTTAGTATCTAGTGGACTAAGGAATTTTCTCGATTATGGAGGTGAAAAGGAGTTCGTCGTAAAGGGTTACGTCGATGCGAACTTTGACACTAATCCGGATGACTTTGAGTAGTAAAACGGATTCGTATAGTGGAGCAGTTATTTGAAATGGCTCCAAGTAGCGCGTGGTAGCATCCACAAGATGACATAGATATTCATAAAGCACACATGGATCTGAAAGGTTCAGACCCGTTGACTAATAACCTCTCTCACAAGCATAACATGATCAAACCAGAACTTATTGAGTGTTAATCACATAGTGATGTGAACTAGATTGTTGACTCTAGTAAAATCTTTGGATGTTGGTCACATGGTGGTGTGACCTGTGAGTGTTAATCACATCGTGATGTGAACTAGATTATTGACTCTAGTGCAAGTGGGAGACTGTTGGAAATATGCCCTAGAGGCAATAATAAATTGGTTATTATTATATTTCCTTGTTCATGATAATCATTTATTATCCATGCTAAAATTGTATTGACAGGAAACTCACATACATGTGTGGATACATAGACAACACCATGTCCCTAGTAAGCCTCTAGTTGACTAGCTCGTTGATCAATAGATGGTTACGGTTTCCTGACCATGGACATTGGATGTCGTTGATAACGGGGTCACATCATTAGGAGAATGATGTGATGGACAAGACCTAAGCCTAGCACAAGATCATGTAGTTCGTTTTCTAAGAGCTTTTCTAATGTCAACTATCATTTCCTTAGACCATGAGATTGTGCAACTCCCGGATACCGTAGGAATGCTTTGGGTGTACCAAATGTCACAACGTAACTGGGTGGCTATAAAGGTGCACTACAGGTATCTCCGAAAGTGTCTGTTGGGTTGGCACGAATCGAGACTGGGATTTGTCACTCCGTGTAAACGGAGAGGTATCTCTGGGCCCACTCGGTAGGACATCATCATTATGTGCACAATGTGACCAAGGAGTTGATCACGGGATGATGTGTAACGGAACGAGTAAAGAGACTTGCCGGTAACGAGATTGAACAAGGTATCGGGATACCGACGATCGAATCTCGGGCAAGTAACATACCGATAGACAAAGGGAATTGTATACGGGATTGATTGAATCCCCAACATTGTGGTTCATCCGATGAGATCATCGTGGAACATGTGGGAGCCAACATGGGTATCCAGATCCCGCTGTTGGTTATTGGCCGGAGAACGTCTCGGTCATGTCTGCATGGTTCCCGAACCCGTAGGGTCTACACACTTAAGGTTCAATGACGCTAGGGTTATAGGGAATAGATATACGTGGTTATCGAATATTGTTCGGAGTCCCAGATGAGATCACGAGGAGTTTCGGAATGGTCCGGAGGTAAAGATTTATATATGGGAAGTCCTGTTTTGGTCACCGAAAAAGTTTCGGGTGCTATCGGTAACGTACCGGGACCACCGGGAGGGTCCCGGGGTTCCACCAGGTGGGGCCACTGGCCCAGAGGGCTGCGTGGGCCAAGTGTGGGAAGGGACTAGCCCCTAGGTGGGCTGGTGTGCCTCCCACAAGGGACCCAAGGCGCAGGGAAGGGGGAAGGGGGGAAACCCTAGGCTCAGATGGGCCTAAGGCCCACCTAGTGGTGCGCCCCCCTCTCTCCCCCCTTGGCCGCCCCTCCAAGTCCCATCTAGGGCTGGCCGCACCCCTTCGGGGGGAACCCTAGATGGGGGCGCAGCCCCTCCCCCTCCCCTATATAGAGTGGGGGTTTTGGGGCTGCCAGAAGACACGAGAACTTCTCTCTCTTGGCACAGCCCTACCCCTCTCCCTCCTCGTCTCTCGCGGTGCTTGGCGAAGCCCTGCGGGATTGCCATGCTCCTCCATCACCACCACACCGTTGTGATACTGATGGACGGAGTCTTCCCCAACCTCTCCCTCTCTCCTTGCTGGATCAAGGCGTGGGAGACGTCACCGGGCTGCATGTGTGTTGAACGCGGAGGCGCCGTGGTTCGGCGCTTAGATCGGAATCAACCGCGATCTGAATCGCTGCGAGTACGACTCCTTCATCCGCGTTCTTGCAACGCTTCCGCTTAGCGATCTACAATGGTATGTAGATGCACTCCCCTTCCCTCGTTGCTAGATTACTCCATAGATTGATCTTGGTGATGCGTAGAAAATTTTGAATTTCTGCTACGTTCCCCAACAAAAGCCTCTTATTCTCCTTTACGGAGTCAGCAAGCTGGGCCCGAACATCTTTCAGTTCCACGCCCAGCTGGATATTGGCATCTTGGAGATTGTTTTTCTCCTGCCTAACCTTTTTAAGCACGCGCTCACCAGCCTTCAGATGTCGTTGGGCATGCGGCTCATCCCCTATCACGACCTCCAGATTCACTCCGGAGTCATCTGCAGAATCTATTGTTAGATTTGCATGCATGCCGCATATTATCTGGTACCCATCATTCTTTGCAATAGAGACAAGTGTTACCAGAGGGGGCCTTCTCGGACTCCTTCAGCGCGGCAACTGCGGCTCGTAGCTGGGCTTTGCACTCTTCCAGCTCTTGAGACAATTGGGTATTCTTCTCTGTAAGAACCTGCACAAATAATGATCCTTAAATCAGTTGTGTCAACTGTTTCAAGTCTCAGGGGCTACTGACATATATAATTATCAGATTTTCTTACCCGCATATCCTTTACATACTGGTCCGTGGCTCTGGCAAGACCATTTTGAGCAGCTCGGATGTACGCGTCTCCCGAGTTGAAGGCATCGAACGCCTCTTGGGAGAAACAAGCGTCACGGAGTACGGCCCGGCGACGCCTATGATTCATAGCGCTCTCCACTTCGGAATTTGTAGTGGATAGCCTATCCGCATCCTCTGTAGGAGGAACATCCGGCGTTCGCCCCATGTTAGCGTCCGCCTCTATGTCCAGCTCTAGAGCCTGACTGGTGGAGGCGTGACCGGCAGCCCTTCCGGATATAGTCCGGCGAGTGTTTTTCCTACTAGGAAACATGGACATTATTATATTTTAAAAGACGACAACCACGGAGTAGAGTTTTGTTTCATACCTCTTCAACGGCATCTCAGTCCTGACCGCCTTCCTTTTAAGCCTACCCGGCTTCGGTGCCCCTTGTTGGTGAGTCACTGCGGGTTCAGCATGGCGTCCCGAGGGCCTTCCCTGTAAGACACCATATGTGTGCAATAGGTGAAGTGCAGAAAAGGGGATCCTTCTCGGAAGTTGGGACTCCGGTTTTACTTACATGCGACGCAGGGAGTAGTCCAGGATAATCGGCTATGATGACCACCATGGCATCATCGCAGCTCAATTGATAGAACGTCCTGTCAATCAGCTCCACAAATATGTCCGGATCCTCTTCGAGTCCGGGGTCGAGGGCCCGGTCAGGGTCCTCTGGTTGTGGAGGCGGGCTGTGGACCTCCCTCATAGCTTTTCGCAGCTCCTGCTATGAAATAGCAAGGTAAATATTCACGACAAAGAATGCGGGAAGGTTTGGAGTAAAAAGTAGCAGCTCACCCAGCTTGGGGGTTGTACATGGAGAACCCATCCCGTGGCTTGATACGGATGAACTCTTCTTCTTCTCCTTTGTATAAACCGGACAGTATTTTTGCTAGAGCAGCGACGGAGTCCGGACCTTTACGACCGCAGCGGGTGGCATCGTCTTCTCCATTGAAGTGCCACATGGGATGCCCCCGATATTGAAGTGGTTGTACCCCCCGCATTATACATATTGACATAACCTCAATTACTGTCAATCCTGACTGGGCCAGCGTTCGTATCTGACTCATCAGGTAAAGGACTTCCCCGTTATCTTCCTCTTGAGGGCTCCGCAGACGCCAGCTGCGACGTTTCTTCAAGGGAGCATTGTCGAACTCAGGGAGGCCCATCCGAATAGGGTCCGGAAGGGGGACGTCCTCCATATAGAACCACTCCGAAGGCCAGTCCTCGGATGTCTTCTTCGGAGTATCGGACAGGTATCCGGTCCCGGCGATACGCCATATTTCGGCTCCGCCCACTTGGTATATTAACCCCTCCTGTGTGCGGGGTACGAGGCAGAACAACCTCTTCCATAGCTCAAAATGAGCTTCGCAGCCCAGAAACAGCTCGCAAAAGGCGACATAGACAGCGATGTGTAATATGGAGGTGGGAGTAAAATTGTGCAGCTGGAGGTCGTAGAACTCCAGGAGCCCGCGGAGGAATGGATGAATTGGAAATCCAAGCCCTCTTAATAAGTAAGGGACAAGGCATACCCGCTCCCCCTTGGATGGGTCGGGAAAGCTCGCCGCTTGCTCCCCGCCATTGTAGGTGGCAAGCCCGGCTCGAACGGGGACCATATACGCTGGAGGGAGAAATCCCTGGGTCTGTAACTCTACTAATTGACTGTGCGGGACGGAACACTTCTTCCAATTGCCGGGCTTAGGGCTACGGGAGCGAGAGGAGGAGCTACGATGGCCGGCCATGTTGGAGTGGATTTTTTCCGGGCGCGCTCCGATGGATACTCGCTGTGGGAGGATGGTGTGATCTGGATCTGAGAATCCCCGTCTCTTTAGTAGACGATTTATCCACATGGCTAGGGTGGCAAATGTAAAAACGCCCCGACTTCTCACATTCGCTCGACGCGTGGAGGATATCCATTATTAGGCGCGGAAGCCAAGGAGTGCAACATTTATGGGAAGCCGGACACTACTCAAACAGGTATTCAGAATTTGGAGAAGAACCCACCTTGCAATGCCGAAGACAATCTGCGCGCCAGACTCATCGCCATTGAAGCCTGGTTCGGGGGCTACTGAGGGAGTCCTGGATTAGGGGGTCCTCGGACAGCCGGACTATATCCTTTGGCCGGACTGTTGGACTATGAAGATACAAGATTGAAGACTTCGACCCGTGTCCGGATGGGACTCTCCTTGGCGTGGAAGGCAAGCTTGGCAATACGGATATGTAGATCTCCTCCCTTGTAACCGACTCTGTGTAACCCTAGCCCCCTCCGGTATGTATATAAACCGGAGGGCTTAGTCCGTAGGGCAACAACAATCATACCATAGGCTAGCTTCTAGGGTTTAGCCTCTACGATCTCGTGGTAGATCAACTCTTGTAATACTCATATCATCAAGATCAATCAAGCAGGAAGTAGGGTATTACCTCCACCGAGAGGGCCCGAACCTGGGTAAACATCGTGTCCCCTGCCTCCTGTTACCATCCGCCTTAGACGAACAGTTCGGGACCCCTACCCGAGATCCGCCGGTTTTGACACCGACAATGATCCCGCGGTAGGGCCGCGTGAGGGCGCCCCGGCGCAGCATCTTGGCCTGGTTCTGCAGCAGCAGCTTGACGCGCTCCACCGGCGCCGCCCCCGTCTTGGCCAACACCGCCGCTGCGCCGCCCATGGCGAAGTCTGCCGCCACCCTGGCGGGCGACCTGGCGGATGTAGTCATCCCTGTCGAGGATGTAGTCATCCCCGTCGTCCCTGTCGAGGATGGAGCGCTCGGACCCACCATATGGAGCGCTCGGACCTGCCAGGATGTAGTCGTCCCTGTCGATGAGGATGGAGCGCTCGGGCGTGGCGGATCCGGCCCCATTCCCATTGGCGAAGTCGGATCTCCCGGCGGCGGCCTCGGCACCAGCCGTCAGCGTTCATCCCCACGCCCTTGGGCGGGTCCGAGGAGAGCTCCGGTTTCAAGGGGTCGGCGGGCTTGGGCTGCGCGGACTCCTCCATGTCCGCCAGCAGCACGCACGACTGTCGCAGTTGGCATCGGTGGGGCGAGGTGAGGGAAGGGGAGAGGATGGCGGCGGCGGCGTATGGATCTAGGAGAAAGAGGAGGGGACAACGAGTGGTGTGCGGGGCAGAGAGTGGAGCGGCGAATCCCGCCGGGGGAGGGGATGGATCGGGGTGGGTGGGGGAGAGAGGCGGTGGCGGGATGGGGAAGGAGGGGGCGGCGACGGGGGGCCGTCGTCGTCGATCTGGATCGGGGAGAGGGATCTAGATCGTGGCGGATCTGCAGCGAAAGAATGGAGGTGGGGGAGGGAGGAATGAGAGAAAGAATGGAGGCGGGAGGGTGGGTGGAAAATGTCCATGAGGACAGACCTAGGGTTTTGGCTCGGGTGGGTTTGGGCCGTTGGATCCGGAAGCATCCGACGGTGGTTGATGCGTGATCCGATTGATATGCGCATGGTCCAATCAGAACGCAGCAAACCATTTGATGACCTTATGACCATATAAATTGCTCGTGATCGATTCAAGATAAAAAAAATTCATTCATTTTTCAGTGCTCAAAACGAGTTTTTTTGTGAAAGTCCTATCAAATATTTGTTCAAATGATCTCATATTGTGCACAGTGGTGCATCTTGGAATTCCAAACAATGTTGCCTAAGGGAGTTTTCATTTTCTTTGCACGGAAAATTCATTTTCCATTTTTCGAGTGCCCGAAAAGAGGTTTTTTTGTGAAGGACCTACCATATATTTTTTGCAAAATTGTACCAAATCAATTTTATAAAATACTAGAACATATTTAATGCACGATTAACCAAATGGTTGGGTGTAAAACGTTTTGATCCACCTCTCGTGAAAAAGACAAATTTCCGCCGATTCAGCTGGAAGCGGGTCAAAATTGAACTGTAGCTACCTCGTAGTTTGCTCTTTATTTTTTCCAAAAATTATTTCTAGGTACATAAGTATCTATTTAATCAGAGAAACATCAAAAGGTCTCCAAGATTCAACCACTAGCTAGGAACGGTCAAGCCCGCCGTTTTGACCGCATTTTGAAACGGGCATAAAAAATTCAAAAAAAATCAAAAATTGGAAAACCTTCGCATTGTTTCATTATATGTGGCCAAGTTACCAGCAAAAATTATAAACTTGTAATACGGCAATTATTTAAAAAAAGTGTTCTCAGAAACGAGCTATCAAGTGTGAAGATTCATGGCTTTCAAGCCAAATGATCAATCTTATGGCCACATTCATGACATAGTTTGTTCAAATGATCTCATATTGTGCACAAGGGTGCATCTTGGAATGGCAGACAATGTTGCCTAAGGAATTTTTCATTTTCTTTGGACGAAAAATTCATTTTCCATTTTTCGAGTGCCCAAAATGAGTTTTTTGTGAAGGACCTATAATATATTTGTTGCAAAATTGTACCAAATCAATTTTCTAAAATACTAGGACATATTTAATGCACAATTGACCAAATGGTTGGGTGTAAAAAGTTTTGATCCACCTCTCGTGAAAAAGACAAATTTCCGCCGATTCAGTCGGAAGCGGGTCAAATTTGAACTGTAGCTACCTCGTAGTTTGCTCTTTATTTTTTCCAAAAATCATTTCTAGGTACATAAATATCTATTTAATCAGAGAAACATCAAAAGGTCTCCAAGATTCAACCACTAGCTAGGAACGGTCAAGCCCGCCGTTTTGACCGCATTTTGAAACAGGCATAAAAAATTCAAAAAAATTCATAAAATTGGAAAAACTCCGCATTGTGTCATTATATCTGGCCAAGTTACCAGCAAAAATTATAAACTTGTAATACGGCAATTATTTTAAAAAAAGTGTTCTCAGAAACGAGCTATCAAGTGTGAAGATTCATGGCTTTCAAGCCAAATGATCAATCTTATGGCCACATTCATGACATAGTTTGTTCAAATGATCTCATATTGTGCACAAGGGTGCATCTTGGAATGGCAGACAATGTTGCCTAAGGAAGTTTTCATTTTCTTTGGACGAAAAATTCATTTTCCATTTTTCAAGTGCCCAAAATGAGTTTTTTGTGAAGGACCTATAATATATTTGTTGCAAAGTGTACCAAATCAATTTTCTATAATACTAGGACATATTTAATGCACAATTGACCAAATGGTTGGGTGTAAAAAGTTTTGATCCACCTCTCGTGAAAAAGACAAATTTCCGCTGATTCAGGTGGAAGCGGGTCAAATTTGAACTGTAGCTACCTCGTAGTCTGCTCTTTATTTTTTCCAAAAATCATTTCTAGGTACATAAGTATCTATTTAATAAGAGAAACATCAAAAGTTCTCCAAGATTCAACAACTAGCTAGGAACGATCAAGCCCGCCGTTTTGACCGCATTTTGAAACGGGGATAAAATTTTCAAAAAAAATCAAAAAATTCGAAAACCTCCGCATTGTGTCATTATATGTGACCAAGTTTCCACAAAAAATAATAAACTTGTAATACGGTAATTATTTTAAAAAAGTGTTTTTAGAAATGAGCTATCATGTGTGAAGATTCATGGCTTTCAAGCCTAATGATCAATCTTATGGCCACATTCATGGCATAGTTTGTTCAAATGACCTCATATCGTGCACAAGGGTGCATCTTGGAATGACAAACAATGTTGCCTAAGGAAGTTTTCATTTTCTTTGGACGAAAAATTCATTTTCCATTTTTTTCGAGTGCCCAAAATGAGTTTTTTTGTGAAGGACCTACCATATATTTGTTGCAAAATTGGAACTAATCAATTTTATAAAATACTAGGCCATATATAATGCACAATTGACAAAATGGTTGGGTGTCAAAAGTTTTGATTCACCTATGGTGAAAAAGACAAATTCCCGCCGATTCAGCAGGAAGCAGGTCAAATTTGAACTGCAGGTGCCTCATAGTTTGCTCTTTATTTTTTCCAAAAATCATTTCTAGTTACATAAGTACCTATTTAATCATAAATACATGGTTTGGTGGCGATACGTCGAGGTTTGGACGGTGGCCGAGGGCCCCAACTCTAGAGCGCGTAAACTCGCATGCCCGTCGCGTGGTCACCGCGTGACCGTGGCGTTGCCATCTGTTCTGGGCGGCCTAGGCATGTCTAGTAGGTTGGGCACTCCCCAGGTAGGTGCTAGGAAGAAAATCACAACATAAGATTCTCACGAGGAGACCGATCGATGCTCAAACATGAATAAGCAGCCAAGTGTTTGATTAGCGGTACGGGAAATGCACATGGCTAATGGGCGTGATTTTTGGATGAGGATGATCAGTTACTAAGAAGACCGTCTTCACAAATTTTCAGCTCAAAAGAAGGACCCTAGGTGGTACTTGCTTTGCAAAGTACCACACTGGACATAAATACGAATGTTGAAGCTGGGCTCAAAATAATGAATGGATTGAGCTGGCATTTGGTGGAGGATGGTTATTTGGGCAAAGGAAAGCACTGTAGAAAATGGATACCATTTGGACATGCCAAAGTGGTACTTCCTTCACAAAGTGTTTTTCTGAACAGAATAGGAAAATGAATATTTTTGAACTAGGCAAGGAAGGTTTTTTACATATTTGACGAAGATATGACCCAAAGAATTTATGAGATTTTTTTGGGAATTTTGGGAATGACAGAAATATAGGTTGCTTCACAACCTAGGGCAAAAACTGCCACATGGACAGACACATAGGCAAAACCGATGAGGTGGCGCCTAGTCATAGCAACCCACCACAATTTACAAGGTTATGACCATCTATATTGGTCATGATCAGCTAGAAATAAGGCAGCGGACCAGTGCTATCTGCTTTATGACCATTTCGTGTAAGGAAATTACGACATTTCTGACAAAAATGGTCGTTATAGTTTAGGGTTTGGAGCCCCCCGAACAGCGTTTGACCAATTGGTATCAAATGGTCATAGATTTATGACCAATTCTTCCAGGGTCACTGACAGAAGGTCACTAGTTGACATATTTCTTGTAGTGCATCTTCACTAGGAAGGCCAGAGGATTGATCTTTCATGACAAGATTCAACAAAGCAACATTAATTTCACAAGATTCAGCATCGGTAAGAGGAGCAATCGGAGTGCTAAGAAAATCATTATTGTTGGTATTGGAAAAGTCACAAAATTTTGTATTGTCTTGAGCCATCATGACAAACGATCCAACAAACAAGCACACAAGAAGCAAGCGAAAAGAGGGCGAACGGAAAAAGAGGGCGAACGGAAAAAGAGGGCGAATACAACGGCAAGGGTGAAGTGGGGGAGAGGAAAACGAGAGGCAAATGGCAAATAATGTAATGCGAGGGATAAGAGTTGTGATGGCTACTTGGTATGTCTTGACTTGGCGTAGATCTCCCCGGCAACGGCGCCAGAAATTGGTTAGTTGACGGGAGATCAAATCTTGACTTGACTTTGCGTAAGCCTCCCCGGCAACGGCGCCAGAAATCCTTCTTGCTACCTCTTGAGCACTGTGTTGGTTTTCCCTTGAAGAGGAAAGGGTGATGCAGCAAAGTAGCGTAAGTATTTCCCTCAGTTTTTGAGAACCAAGGTATCAATCCAGTAGGAGACTACACGCAAGTCGCCTCGTACCTACACAAACAAATAAGAATCTTGCAACCAACGCGATAAAGGGGTTGTCAATCCCTTCACGGCCACTTGCAAAAGTGAGATTTGATAAAGATAATAAGATAAATATTTTTGGTATTTTTTATGATATAGATTGGAAAGTAAAGATTGCAAAATAAAATACGGAAGAAATAGTAAATTGATAGGAAAATAATATGATGGAAGATAGACCCGGGGGCCATACGTTTCACTAGTGACAGCTCTCAAGATAGCATAATCTACGGTGGGTGAACAAATTATTATCGAGCAATTGATAGAAAAGTGCATAGTTATGAGAATATCTAGGCATGATCATGTATATAGGCATCACGTCTGCGACAAGTAGACCGAAATGATTTTGCATCTACTACTATTACTCCACACATCGACCGCTATCTAGCATGCATCTAGAGTATTAAGTTCATAAGAACAGAGTAACGCATTAGGTAAGATGACATGATGTAGAGGGATAAACTCAAGCAATATGATATAAACCCCATATTTTTATCCTCGATGGCAACAATACAATACGTGCCTTGCTGCCCCTGCTGTCACTGGGAAAGGACAGCGCAAGATTGAACCCAAAGCTAAGCACTTCTCCCATTCCAATAAAGATCAATCTACTAGGCCAAACCAAACTGATAATTCAAGGAGACTTGCAAAGATAACCAATCATACATAAAATAATTCAGAGAAGATTCAAATATTGTTCATAGATAATCTTGATCATAAACCCACAATTCATCGGATCTCGACAAGCACACCGCAAAAAGAATTACATCAAATAGATCTCCAAGAAGATCGAGGAGGACTTTGTATTGAGATCCAAAGAGAGAGAAGAAGCCATCTAGCTAATAACTATGGACCAGAAGGTCTATGGTAAACTACTCACACATCATCGAAGAGGCTATGGTGTTGATGTAGAAGCCCTCCGTGATCGATTCCCCCTCCGGTGGAACACCGGAAAAGGCCCCAAGATGGGATCTCATGGGTACAGAAGGTTGCGGCGGTGGAAATGTGGTTTTGTGGTGCTCTCAGATGTTTTCGGGGTATATGGGTATATATAGGAGGAAGAAGTAGGTCGGTGGAGCTGCGAGGGGCCCACGAGGGTGGGGGGCGCGCCCAGGGGCAGGCGCGCCTCCCTGCCTCGTGGCCACCTTGCTTGTTTCTTGACTGTCACTCCAAGTCCTCTGGATCATGTTTGTTCCAAAAATAACTCTCCCGAAGGTTTCATTCCGTTTGGACTCCGTTTGATATTCCTTTTCTGCGAAACACTGAAATAGGCAAAAAAATAGCAATTTGCACTCGGCCTTCGGTTAATAGGTTAGTCCCAAAAATAATATAAAAGTGCTTAGTAAAGCCCATTAAATATCCAAAACAGATAATATAATAGCATGGAACAATCAAAAATTATAGATACGTTGGAGACGTATCACCAATCCTCTCACGAGGGCGACGACGACGACGACGACGAGGAGGAAGAAGAAGATCCTCCCCGCAAGGGCAAGAAGAGGGCGGCCTCCGAAGACCTGGAGGCCGAAGCCTCCAAGAGGGACATAATTGCCCTCCCCGATGACTCGGAGTCAGATGCCGAGGCCATCCCGAAGCATCGTTGCTGGACCAAGCCCCAAGCTGACTCATAAGTAGCCCGGGATTCTTCACACTCATCTAATCTCTTTAAACTACAGTGATAATTCTAAGTTCTATCTTTTAGTTCGGCCCGTAATCTCCCCAGCTATCCTCATCCTCGGGGGACCTGCCGCCAGAGATGATGGAGAGCGAGTCGCCTCCCCTAGCTTCCCCGCCGCATAGGGCGGATGACCCCGAGGTTGTTGGGGGAACGCAGTAATTTCCAAAATTTCGTACGCACACGCAAGATCCATCTAGGTGATGCATAGCAAGGAGAGGGGAGAGTGTTGTCCACGTACCCTCGTAGACCGAAAGTGGAAGCGTTAAGTAACGCGGTTGATGTAGTCGAACGTCTTCGCGATCCAAACGATCAAGTACCGAACGCACGATACCTCTGCGATCTACACACGTAAAGCTCGATGACGTCCCTCGAACTCTTGATCCAGCAAAGTGTCGAGGGAGAGTTCCGTCAGCACAACGGCGTGGCGACGGTGATGTTGTAGTAATCCACGCAGGGCTTCGCCTAAGCACTACGTGAATATGACCGGAGGCGTAAACTGTGGAGGGGGGCGCCGCACACGGCTAACAATGTTTGTTGTGTGTTCTAGGCGCCCCCTCCCCACATATATATAGGTGGGAGGGGGAGGGGAGCAGCAAGGGCGCGCCCAAGTAGGAGGAATCCTACTTGGGGGCCTTGTCCAATTTGGCCTCCCCCCTTCCAAAAGTGTTGGAGGGGGAAGGAAAGAGAGGGGGGAGAGAAGGGAAGGGGAGGCCGGATCCTCCTCTTTCCTTTCTCTCTTCCCCTCCTTCCTTCTCCTCCTATTTGGCATATATGGGGCGCACCAGCCCACTAGGGGCTGGTCTGTCCCGCCCTTGGCTCAATAAGGCCCATATCTTTGCCGGCGGGTGCCCGGAACCCCTTCCGGTGACCCGATACGTACCCGGTAACCCCAGAACACTTCCGGTGTCCGAATACTATCGTCATATATATGAATCTTTACCCCTTGATCATTTTGAGACTCCTCATCATGTCCATGATCTCATCTGGGACTCCGAACAACATTCGGTCACCAAATCACATAACTCATATAATACAAATCGTCATCGAACATTAAGCGTGCGGACCCTACGGGTTCGAGAACTATGTAGACATGACCGAGACACATCCCCGGTCAATAACCAATAGCGGAACCTGGATGCTCATATTGGCTACATATTCTATGAAGATCTTTATCGGTCAAACCGCATAACAACATATGTTATTCCCTCTGTCATCGGTATGTTACTTGCCCGAGATTCGATCGTCGGTATCATCATACCTAGTTCAATCTCGTTACCGGCAAGTCTCTTTAATCATTCCGTAATGCATCATCCCGCAACTAACTCATTAGTCACATTGCTTGCAATGCTTATAGGGATGTGCATTACCGAGAGGGCCTAGAGATACCTCTCCGATACACGGAGTGAAAAATCCTAATCTTGATGTATGCCAACCCAACAAACACCTTCGGAGATACCTGTAGAGCATTTTTATAATCACCCGGTTACGTTGTGACGTTTGATAGCACACAAGGTGTTCCTCCAGTATTCGGGAGTTGCATAATCTCATAGTCAGAGGAACATGTATAAGTCATGAAGAAAGCAATAGCAATAAAACTAAACGATCCATATGCTATGTTAACGGATGGGTCTTGTCCATCACATCATTCTCCTAATGATGTGATCCCGTTCATCAAATGACAACACATGTCTATGGTTAGGAAATTTAACCATCTTTGATTAACGAGCTAGTCTAGTAGAGGCTTACTTGGGACACGGTGTTTTGTCTATGTGTCCACACATGTATCAAGTTTCCAGTTAATACAATTATAGCATGAATAATAAACATTTATCATGATATAAGGAAATATAAAATAACAAATTATTATTGCCTCTAGGGCAGATTTCCTTCAGTCTCCCACTTGCACTAGAGTCAATAATCTAGTTCACATCGCCATGTGATTTAACACCAATAGTTCACATCACCATGTGATTAACACCCATAGTTCACATCGCTATGTGACCAACACCCAAAGGGTTTACTAGAGTCAGTAATCTAGTTCACATCGCCATGTGATTAACACCCAAAGAGTACTAAGGTGTGATCATGTTTTGCTTGTGAGAGAGGTTTAGTCAATGGGTCTGCCACATTCAGATCCGTATGTATTTTGCAAATTTCTATGTCTACAATGCTTTGCATGGAGCTACTTAGCTAATTCTCCCACTTTCAATATGTATCCAGATCGAGACTCAGAGTCATCCAGATCGGTGTCAAAGCTTGTATCGACGTAACTCTTTACGATGAACTCTTTATCACCTCCATAACCGAGAAATATTTCCTTAGTCTTCTAAGGATAATTTTGACCGTTGTCAGTGATCTACTCCTAGATCACTATTGTACTCCCTTGCCAAACTCAGGGCAGGGTATACAATAGGTATGGTACACAACATGGCATACTTTATAGAACCTATGGCTGAGGCATAGGGAATGACTTCCATTCTCTCTCTATCTTCTGCCGCGGTCGGGCTTTGAGTCTTACTCAACTTCACACTTTGCAACACAGGCAAGAACTCTTATCTTTGACTGTTCCATTTTGAACTACTTCAAAAACTTGTCAAGGTATGTACTTATTGAAAACACTTATCAAGCGTCTTGATCTATCTCTATAGATCTTGATGCTCAATATGTAAGCAGCTTCACCGAGGTCTTTCTTTGAAAAACTCCTATCAAACACTCCTTTATGCTTTCCTGAAAATTCTACATCATTTCCGATCAACAATATGTCATTCACATATATTTTATCAGAAAGGCTGGAGTGCTCCCACTCACTTTCTTGTAAATACATGCTTCACCGCAAGTCTGTATAAAACTATATGATTTGATCAACTCATCAAAGTGTATATTCCAACTCCGAGATGCTTGCACAGTCCATAGATGGATCGCTAGAGCTTGCACATTTTATTAGCACCTTTAGGATTGACAAAACCTTCTGGTTGCATCATATACAACTCTTCTTTAATAAATCCATTAAGGAGTGCAGTTTTGTTATCCATTTGCCATATTTCATAAAATGCGGCAATTGCTCGGACAGACTTAAGCATCGCTACGAGTGAGAAAATCTCATCGTAGTCAACACCTTGAACTTGTCGAAAACCTTTCGCGACAAGTCGAGCTTTGTAGATAGTAACACTACCATCAGCGTCCGTCTTCCTCTTGAAGATCCATTTATTCTCAATGGCTCACCGATCATTGGGCAAGTCAATCAAAGTCCACACTTTGTTCTCATACATGGATTCCATCTCAGATTTCATGGCCTCAAGCCATTTCGCGGAATTTGGGCTCATCATCGCTTCCTCATAGTTCGTAGGTTCGTCGTGGTCATGTAACATGACCTCCAGAACAGGATTACCGTACCACTCTGGTGTGGACCTTACTCTGGCTGACCTACGAGATTTGGTAGTAACTTGATCTGAAGTTTCATGATCATCATCATTAACTTCCTCACTAATTGATGCAGGCATCACTAGAACTTATTTCTGTGATGAACTTATTTCCAATTCGGGAGCAGGTACAATTACCCCATCAAGTTCTACTTTCCTCCCACTCACTTCTTTCGAGAGAAACTCCTTCTCTAGAAAGGATCCATTCTTAGCAACGAATGTCTTGCCTTCGGATCTGTGATAGAAGGTGTACCCAACATTTTATTTTTGGGTATCCTATGAAGACGCACTTCTCTGATTTGTGTTCGAGCTTATCAGGTTGAATCTTTTTCACATTAGCATCGCAACCCCAAACTTTAAGAAACGACAGCTTAGGTTTCTTGCCAAACCATAGTTCATACGGTGTCGTCTCAACGGATTTAGACGGTGCCCTATTTAACGTGAATGTAGTTGTCTCTAATGCATAACCCCAAAACGATAGTGGTAAATCGGTAAGAGACATCATAGATTGCACTATATCCAATAAAGTACGGTTATGACGTTTGGACACACCATTATGATGTGGTGTTCCAGGTGGCATGAGTTTGTGAAACTTTTCCACATTGTTTTAATTGAAGGCCAAACTCGTAACTCAAATATTTGCCTCTGCGATCAGATCAAAGAAACTTTATTTTCTTGTTACGATGATTCTCTACTTCCACTCTGAAATTCTTTGAACTTTTCAAATGTTTTAGACTTGTGTTTCATCAAGTAGAAATACCCATATCTGCTCAAATCATCTGTGAAGGTCAGAAAACCATGATACCCGTCGTTAGCCTGAACACTCATCAGACCGCATACATCAGTATGTATTATTTCCAATAAGTCAGTGGCTTGCTCCATTGTTCTGGAGAATGGAGTCTTAGTCATCTTGCCCATGAGGCATGGTTCGCAAGCATCAAATGATTCATAATCAAGTGATTCCAAAAGTCCATCCGCATGGAGTTTCTTCATGCGCTTTACACCAATATGACCTAAACGGCAATGCCACAAGTATGTTGCACTATCATTATATTGCATCTTTTGGCATCAATATTATGTGTATCACTACGATCGAGATTCAATAAACCATTTATATTAACTGTATGACCATAAAAGGTTTTATTCATGTAAACAGAACAACAATTATTCTTTGACTTAAATGAATAACCGTATTTCAATAAACATGATCCAATCATATTCAAAGCAAACACCAAATAACATTTATTTTAGGTTCAACACTAATACCGAAGGTAAAGGGAGTGTGCGATGGTGATCTTATCAACTTTGGAATCACTTCCAACACACATCATCACCTCACCCTTAACTAGTCTCTGTTTATTTTGCAACTCCCATTTCGAGTCACTACTCTTAGCAACTGAACCAGTATCAAATACCGAGGGGTTGCTTATAAACACTAGTAAAGTACACATCAATAACATGTATATCAAATATACCTTTGTTCACTTTGCCATCCTTCTTATCCGCCAAGTATCTAGGGTAGTTCCACTTCCAGTGACCGTTCCCTTTGTAGTAGAAGCACTCAGTTTCAAGCTTAGGTCTAGGTTTGGGCTTCTTCACGGGAGTGGCAACTTGCTTGCCATTCTTCTTGAAGTTCTCTTTCTTTCCCTTGCCCTTTTACTTGAAACTAGTGGTCTTGTCAACCATCAACACTTGATGCTTTTTCTTGATTTCTACCTTCGCAGATTTCAGCATCCCGAAAAGCTTGGGAATCGTTTCCGTTATCCCTTGCATATTATAGTTCATCATGAAGTTCTAGTAACTTGGTGATAGTGACTAGAGAACTCTGTCAATCACTATCTTGTCTGGAAGATTAACTCCCACTTTATTCAAGTGATTGTAGTACTCACACATTCTGAGCACATGCTCACTGGTTGAGTTATTCTCCACCATCTTGTAGGCAAAATACTTGTCAGAGGTCTCATACCTCTCGACTCGGGCATGAGTCTGAAATACCAATTTCAGCTCTTGGAACATCTCATATGCTCCATGTCGTTCAAAACATTTTGAAGTCCTGGTTCTAAGCCGTAAAGCATGGTGCACTAAACTATCAAGTAGTCATCATACCGAGCTTGTCAAACGTTCATAGCGTCTGTATCTGCTCCTGCAATAGTTCTATCACCTAGCGGTGCATCAAGGACATAGTTCTTCTATGCAGCAATGTGGATAATCCTCAGATCATGGACCAAGTCCGCATCATTGCTACTATCATCTTCAACTTATTTTTCTCTAGGAGCATATCAAAATTAAACAGGGAGCTACATCGCGAGCTATTGATCTACAACATAGTTATGCAAATACTATCAGGACTAAGTTCATGATAAATTAAAGTTCAATTAATCATATTACTTAAGAACTCCCACTTAGATAGACATCCCTCTATTCATCTAAGTGATCACGTGATCCATATCAACTAAACCATGTCCGATCATCACGTGAGATGGAGTAGTTTTGAATGCTGAACATCACTATGTTGATCATATCTACTATATGATTCACGCTCGACCTTTCGGTCTCAGTGTTCCGAGGCCATATCTGCATATGCTAGGCTCGTCAAGTTTAACCCGAGTATTCTGCATGTGCAAAACTGGCTTGCACCCGTTGTATGTGAACGTAGAGCTTATTGCTACCTCTTGAGCATGCGTTGGTTTTCCCTTGAAGAGGAAAGGGTGATGCAGCAAAGTAGTATAAGTATTTCCCTCAGTTTTTGAGAACCAAGGTATCAATCCAGTAGGAGGCCACACACAAGTCCCTCGTACCTACACAAACAAATAAGAACCTTGCAACCAACGCGATAAAGGGGTTATCAATCCCTTCACGACCACTTGCAAAAGTGAGATCTGATAGAGATGATAAGATAATATTTTTGGTATTTTTATGATAAAGACTAAAAGTAAAGATTGCAAAATAAACGGCGAAAGAAATAGCTAGTTGACGGAAGATTAATATGATGGAAAATAGACCCGGGGGCCATAGGTTTCACTAGTGGCTTCTCTCAAGATAGCATAAGTATTACGGTGGGTGAACAAATTACTGTCGAGCAATTGATAGAAAAGTTCATAATTATGAGAATATCTAGGCATGTTCATGTATATAGGCATCACGTCCGCGACAAGTAGACCGAAACGATTTTGCATCTACTACTATTACTCCACACATCGACCGCTATCCAGCATGCATCTAGAGTATTAATTTCATAAGAACAGAGTAACGCATTAGGCAAGATGACATGATGTAGAGAGATAAACTCAAGCAATATGATATAAACCCATCTTTTTATCCTCGATGGCAACAATACAATACGTGGCATGCTGCCCCTGCTGTCACTGGGAAAGAACACCGCAAGATTGAACCCAAAGCTAAGCACTTCTCCCATTGCAAGAAAGATCAATCTAGTAGGCTAAACCAAACTGATAATTCAAAGAGACTTGCAAAGAAAACCAATCATACATAAAGGAATTCAGAGAAGATCCAAATATTGTTCATAGATCATCTTGATCATAAACCCACAATTCATCGGATCTCGACAAACACACCGCAAAAAGAATTACATCGAATAGATCTCCAAGAAGATCGAGGAGAACTTTGTATTGAGATCCAAAGAGAGAGAAGAAGCCATCTAGCTAATAACTATGGACCCGAAGGTCTGTGGTAAACTACTCACACATCATCGGAGAGGCTATGGTGTTGATGTAGAAGCCCTCCATAATCGATTCCCCCTCCGGCGGAGCGCCGGAAAAGGCCCCAAGATGGGATCTCACGGGTACAGAAGGTTGCGGCGGTGGAAATAGGGTTTCGTGGTGCTCCTGGTTGGTTTCGGGGTATATGGGTATATATAGGAGGAAGAAGTAGGTCGGTGGAGCTGCGAGGGGCCCACGAGGGTGGGGGCGCGCCCAGGGGGCAGGCGCGCCTCCCTGCCTCATGGCATCCTCGCTTCTTTCTTGATGTCCACTCCAAGTCCTCGGGATCACGTTTGTTCCAAAAATAACTCTCCCGAAGTTTTCATTCCGTTTGGACTCCGTTTGATATTCCTTTTCCGCGAAACACTGAAATAGGAAAAAAAACAGCAATTTGCACTGGGCCTTCGGTTAATAGGTTAGTCCGAAAAATAATATAAAAGTGTATAATAAAGCCCATGAAACATCCAAAACAGATAATATAATAGCATGGAACAATCAAAAATTATAGATACGTTGGAGACGTATCAAGCATCCCCAAGCTTAATTCATGCTCGTCCTCGAGTAGGTAAATGATAAAAACAGAATTTTTGATGCGGAATGCTACCTAGCATATTCTTCAATGTAATTTTCTTTATTGTGGCATGAATGTTCAGATCCGAAAGATTCAAGACAAAAGTTTAATATTGACATAAAAATAATAATACTTCAAGCATACTAACAAAGCAATCATGTCTTCTCAAAATAACATGGCCAAAAAAAGTTATCCCTACAAAATCATATAGTCTGGCTATGCTCTATCTTCATCACACAAAGTATTTAATCATGAACAACCCCGATGACAAGCCAAGCAATTGTTTCATACTTTTGATGTTCTCAAACTTTTTCAATCTTCACGCAATACATGAGCGTGAGCCATGGATATAGCACTATATGTGGAATAGAATGGTGGTTGTGGAGAAGACAAAAAAGGAGAAGATAGTCTCACATCAACTAGGCGTATCAATGGGCTATGGAGATGCCCATCAATAGATATCAATGTGAGTGAGTAGGGATTGCCATGCAACGGATGCACTAGAGCTATACGTGTATGAAAGCTCAACAAAAGAAACTAAGTGGGTGTGCATCCAACTCGCTTGCTCACGAAGACCTAGGGCATTTTGAGGAAGCCCATCATTGGAATATACAAGCCAAGTTCTATAATGTAAAATTCCCACTAGTATATGAAAGTGACAAGATAGGAGATTCTCTATCATGAAGATCATGGTGCTACTTTGAAGCACAAGTGTGGAAAAAGGATAGTAACATTGTCCCTTCTCTCTTTTTCTCTTATTTTTTTATTTGGGCCTTTTTTGGCCTCTTTTTTTCCTTTTTTTTCTTTCGTCCGGAGTCTCATCCCAACTTATGGGGGAATCATAGTCTCCATCATCCATTCCTCACATGGGACAATGCTCTAATGATGATCATCACACTTTTATTTACTTACAACTCAAGAATTACAACTCGATACTTAGAACAAAATATGACTCTATGTGAATGCCTCCGGCGGTGTACCGGGATATGCAATGAATCAAGAGTGACATGTATGAAAGAATTATAAAGGTGGCTTTGCCACAAATACGATGTCAACTACATGATCATGCAAAGCAATATGACAATGATGAAGCATGTCATAATAAATGGAACGGTGGTAAGTTGCATGGCAATATATCTCGGAATGGCTATGGAAATGCCATAATAGGTAGGTATGGTGGCTGTTTTGAGTAAGGTATATGGTGGGTATATGATACCGGCGAAAGGTGTGCGGTATTAGAGAGGCTAGCAATGGTGGAAGGGTGAGAGTGCGTATAATCCATGGACTCAACATTAGTCATAAAGAACTCACATACTTATTGCAAAGATCTATTAGTTATCGAAATGAAGTACTACGCGCATGCCCCTAGGGGGATAGATTGGTAGGAAAATACCATCGCTCGTCCCCGACCGCCACTCATAAGGAAGACAATAAATAAATAAATCATGCTCCGACTTCATCACATAACGGTTCACCATACGTGCATGCTACGGGAATCACAAACTTTAGAATAAGTATTTCTCAAATTCACAACTACTCAACTAGCATGACTCTAATATCACCACCGTCATATCTCAAAACAATCATCAAGTATCAAACTTCTCTTAGTATTCAATGTACTTTATATGAAAGTTTTTATTATATCCATCTTGGATGCCTATCATATTATGACTAATTTTATAGCCAAAGAAAATTACCATGCTGTTCTAAAGGACTCTCAAAATAATATAAGTGAAGCATGAGAGATCAATAATTTCTATAAAATAAAACCACCACCATGCTCTAAAAGATATAAGTGAAGCACTAGAGCAAAATTATTTAGCTCAAAAGATATAAGTGAAGCACATAGAGTATTCTAATAAATTCTGATTAATGCGTGTCTCTCCCAAAAGGTGTATACAACAAGGATGATTGTGGTGAACTAAAAAGCAAATACTCAAATCATACAAGACGCTCCAAGCAAAACACATATCATGTGGTGAATAAAAATATAGCTCCAAGTAAAGTTACCGATGGACGAAGACAAAAGAGGGGATGCCTTCCGGGGCATCCCCAAGCTTAGGCTATTTGGTTGTCCTTAGATTTTACCTTGGGGTGCCTTGGGCATCCCCAAGATTAGGCTCTTGCCACTCCTTGTTCCATAGTCCATCAAATCTTTACCCAAAACTTGAAA
Organism: Aegilops tauschii subsp. strangulata; assembly: GCF_002575655.3. Classification (NCBI taxonomy): domain Eukaryota; kingdom Viridiplantae; phylum Streptophyta; class Magnoliopsida; order Poales; family Poaceae; genus Aegilops; species Aegilops tauschii. The sequence continues at coordinate 515,082,373 of NC_053037.3, read as the reverse complement.
ACTTCACAACACAAAACTTAACAGAAAATCTCGTGAGCTCCGTTAGCGAAAGAAAACAAAACACCACTTCAAGGTACTGTAATGAACTCATTATTTATTTATATTGGTGTTAAACCTACTTTATTCCAACTTCTCTATGGTTCATAACCTCCTATACTAGCCATAGATTCATCAAAATAAGCAAACAACACACGAAAAACAGAATCTGTCAAAAACAGAACAGTTTGTAGTAATCTGTATCTAACGTAAACTTATGGAACTCCAAAAATTCTAAAATAAATTTCTGGACGTGGGGAATTTATCTATTAATCAGCTTCAAAAATAATCAACTAAATATAACTCTCCAAAAAAAGTTTTAGCTAACTCATGAGCGCTAAAGTTTCTGTTTTTTACAGCAAGATCAAAAAGACTTCGCCCAAGTCTTCCCAAAGGTTCTACTTGGCACAAACACTAATTAAAACATAAAACCACATCTAACCAGAGGCTAGATGAAAGACTTATTCCTAAACAGAACCAAAAAGCAAGAAACAAAAATAAAATTGGGTTTCCTCCCAACAAGTGTTATCGTTTAACGCCCCTAGCTAGGCATAAAGGCAAGGATAGATCTAGGTCTTGCCATCTTTGGGATGCAATCCATAAGTGGCTCTCATAATAGATTCATAAGGTAATTTGATTTTATTTCTAGGAAAGTGTTCCATGCCTTTCCTTAACGGAAATTGGAATCTAATATTCCCTTCTTTCATATCAATAATTGCACCAATCGTTCTAAGGAAAGGTCTACCAAGAATAATAGGACATGAAGGATTCCAATCTATATCAAGGACAATGAAATCTACGTGCACATAGTTCCTATTTTAAACAATAATAACATCATTAATTCTTCCCATAGGTTTCTTAATGGTGGAATCCGTAAGGTGCAAGTTTAAAGAACAATCATCAAATTCACGAAAACCTAGCAAATCACACAAAGTTTTTGGGATCATGGAAACGCTAGCTCCCAAATCACACAAAGCATAGCATTCATGATCTTTAACTTTAATTTTAATAGTAGGTTCCCACTCATCATAAAGTTTTCTAGGGATAGAAACTTCCAATTCAAGCTTTTCTTCATAAGATTGCATTAAAGCATCAACGATACGTTTAGTAAAAGCCTTATTTTGACTATAAGCATGTGGAGAATTTAGCACGGATTGCAACAAGGAAATACAATCTATTAAAGAACAATTATCATAATTAAATTCCTTGAAATCCAATATAGTGGGTTCGTTGCTATCTAAAGTTTTGACCTCTTCCATCCCACTTTTACCAAATTTTGCATCAAGATCTAAAAACTCCGTATCATTGGGACGCCTTTTAACTAAAGTTGACTCATCTCCAGTCCCATCATTATCAAGATTCATATTGCAAAACAAAGATTTAATAGGGGATACATCAATCACTTTTAGATCATCATCTTTATTATCATGAAAACTAGAAGAACACGCTTTCACAAAGCAATCCTTTTTTGCACGCATCCTAGCGGTTCTTTCTTTGCACTCATCAATGGAAATTCTCATAGCTTTGAGAGACTCATTGATATCATGCTTAGGTGGAATAGATCTAAGTTTCAAATAATCAACATCAAGAGAAATTCTATCCACGTTCCTAGCCAACTCATCAATCTTGGGCAATTTTCTTCAAGCAAAGCACTGAAATTCTTTTGAGAAATCATAAATTCTTTAACACTAGTATCAAAATCAGAGAGCATCTTATTAAAATTTCCATAAGAGTTGTTGTAGGAATTACCATAATTATTAGAGGAATTACTAGGATAGGCCTAGGATTAAAATTTCCTCTATAAGCGTTGTTACCAAAATTGTTCCTACCAACAAAATTCACATACATAGATTCATCATTATTATCAATCAAAGTAGACAAAGGCATATCATTGGGATCAGAAGAAACATTCCTATTAGCAAACAATTTCATAAGTTCATCCATCTTTCCACTTAAAACATTAATCTCTTCACTTGCATACACCTTTTTACTAGTAGATCTTTCAGTGTGCCATTGAGAATAATTAACCATAATATTATCTAGCAGTTTAGTAGCTTCTCATAAAGTGATTTCCATAAAAGTGCCTCCCGCGGCCGAATCTAAAAGATTTCTAGAAGCAAAATTCAATCCGGCATAAAAATTATGTATAATCATCCATAAATTCAAACCATGTGTAGGGCAATTACGTATCATTAATTTCATCCTCTCCCAAGCTTGTGCAACATGTTCATGATCAAGTTGCTTAAAATTCATAATATTGTTTCTAAGAGAGATGATCTTAGCGGGAGGAAAATACTTAGAGATAAAAGCATCTTTGCACTTATTCCAAGAATCAATACTATTTTTAGGCAAAGACGAAAACCAAGTTTTAGCACGATCTCTAAGCGAAAACAGAAATAGCTTCAATTTGACAATATCATTGTCCACATCTTTCCTTTTTTTTCATATCACACAAATCAACAAAGCTATTTAGATGGGTAACGGCATCTCAACTAGGAAGGCCGGCGAATTTATCTTTCATGACAAGATTCAGCAAAGCAGCATTAATTTCACAAGATTCAGCATCGGTAAGAGGAGCAATCGGAGTGCTAAGAAAATCATTGTTGTTGGTGTTGGCAAAGTCACACAATTTAGTATTATCTTGAGCCATCGTGACAAGCAAGCAATCCAACACACAAGCAAACAAGAAGCAAACGAAAGAAAAAGAAAACGGAAAAAGAGGGCGAATAAAACGTTAAGGGTGAAGTGGGGGAGAGGAAAACGAGAGGCAAATGGCAAATAATGTAATGCGAGGGATAAGAGTTTGTAATGGGTACTTGGTATGTCTTGACTTGTGCGTAGATTCCCCGGCAACAGCGCCAGAAATCCTTCTTGCTACCTCTTGAGCATGCGTTGGTTTTCCCTTGAAGAGAAAGGGTGATGCAGCAAAGTAGCGTAAGTATTTCCCTCAGTTTTTGAGAACCAAGGTATCAATCCAGTAGGAGGCCACGCGCAAGTCCCTCACACCTACACAAACAAATAAGAACCTTGCAACCAACGCGATAAAGGGGTTGTCAATCCCTTCACGACCACTTGCAAAAGTGAGATATGATAGAAATGATAAGATAATATTTTTGTATTTTTGTGATAAAGACTAAAAGTAAAGATTGCAAAATAAACGGAGAAAGAAATAACTAGTTGACGGAAGATTAATATGATGGAAAATAGACCCGGGGGCCATAGGTTTCACTAGTGGCTTCTCTCAAGATAGCATAAGTATTACGGTGGGTGAACAAATTACTGTCGAGCAATTGATAGAAAAGTGCATAATTATGAGAATATCTAGGCATGATCATGTATATAGACATCACATCCGCGACAAGTAGACCAAAACGATTCTGCATCTACTACTATTACTCCACACATCGACCGCTATCCAGCATGCATCTAGAGTATTAATTTCATAAGAATAGAGTAACGCATTAGGCAAGATGACATGATGTAGAGGGATAAACTCAAGCAATATGATATAAACCCCATCTTTTTATCCTCGACGGCAACAATACAATACGTGTCGTTTCCCCTTCTGTCACTGGGATCGAGCAACGCAAGATTTAACCCAAAGCTAAGCACTTCTCCCATTGCAAGAAAGATCAATCTAGTAGGCCAAACCAAACTGATAATTCGAAGAGACTTGCAAAGATAACAAATCATACATAAAAGAATTCAGAGGAGATTCAAATATTGTTCATAGATAATCTTGATCATAAACCCACAATTCATCGGATCTCAACAAACACACCGCAAAAAGAGTTACATCGAATAGATCTCCAAGACAATCGAGGAGAACTTTGTATTGAGATCCAAAGAGAGAGAAGAAGCCATCTAGCTAATAACTATGGACTCAAAGGTCTGTGCTAAACTACTCACACATCATCGGAGAGGCTATGGTGTTGATGTAGAAGCCGTCCGTGATCGATTCCCCCTCCGGTGGAGCGCCGGAAAAGGCCCCAAGATGGGATCTCACGGGTACAGAAGGTTGCGGCGGTGGAAATAGGGTTTCGTGGTGCTCCTGGTTGGTTTCGGGGTATATGGGTATATATAGGAGGAAGAAGTAGGTCGGTGGAGCTGCGAGGGGCCCACGAGGGTGGGGGCACGCCCAGGGGGCAGGCGTGCCTCCCTTACTCGTGGCCTCCTCATTGATTTCTTGACGTCCACTCCAAGTCCTCGGGATCACGTTTGTTCCAAAAATAACTCTCCCGAAGGTTTTATTCCGTTTGGACTCCGTTTGATATTCCTTTTCTGCGAAACACTGAAATAGGCAAAAAAACAGCAATTTGCACTGGGCTTTGGGTTAGTAGGTTAGTCCCAAAAATAATATAAAAGTGTATAATAAAGCCCATTAAATATCCAAAATAGATAATATAATAGCATGGAACAATCAAAAATTATAGATACGTTGGAGACGTATCACTTATCACACCCGATCATCACGTGGTGTCTCAGCATGAAGAACTGTCGCATCGGTGCATACTCAGGGAGAACACTTATACCTTGAAATTTTAGTAAGGGATCATCTTATAAAGCTACCGTCGTACTGAGAAAAATAAGATGCATAAAAGATAAACATCACATGCAATCAAAATATGTGGCATGATATGGCCATCATCATCTTGTGCTTTTGATCTCCATCTCCAAAGTACCATTATGATCTCCATCGTCACTGGCATGACACCATGATCTCCATCATCTTGATCTTTATCAATGTGTCGTCACATGGTCGTCTCACCAACTATTGCTTTTGCAACTATTGCTATCGCATAGCGATAAAGTAAAGTAATTATATGGCACTTGCATCTTATGCAATAAAGAGACAACCATAAGGCTCCTGCCAGTTGCCGATAACTTCAACAAAACATGATCATCTCATACAATAATTTATATGTCATCACGTCTTGACCATATCACATCACAACATGCCCTGCAAAAACAAGTTAGACGTCCTCTACTTTGTTGTTGCAAGTTTTACGTGGCTGCTATGGGCTTAGCAAGAACCTTTCTTACCTACGCATCAAAACCACAATGATTTTTTGTCAAGTGTGTTGTTTTAACCTTCAACAAGGACCGGGCGTAGTCAAACTCGATTCAACTAAAGTTGGAGAAATTTACACCCGCTAGCCACCTGTGTGCGAAGCACGTCGGTAGAACCAGTCTCATGAACGCGGTCATGTAATCTCAGTCCGGGCCGCTTCATCCAACAATACCGCCAAATCAAAGTAAGACATTGCTGGTAAGCAGTATGACTATTATCGCCCACAACTCTTTGTGTTCTACTCGTGCATATAACATCTACGCATAGACCTGGCTCGGATGCCACTGTTGGGGAACGCATTAATTTCAAAAAATTCCTACGCACACGCAAGATCCATCTAGGTGATGCATAGCAACGAGAGGGGAGAGTGTTGTCCACGTACCCTCATAGACCAAAAGCAGAAGCGTTAAGTAACGCGGTTGATGTAGTCGAACGTCTTCGCAATCCAACCGATCAAGTACCGAACGCACGGCACCTCCGCGATCTGCACATGTTCAGCTCGATGACATCCCTTGAACTCTTGATCCAGCAAAGTGTCGAGGGAGAGTTCCGTCAGCACGATGGCGTGGTGACGGTGATGGTGAAGTAATCTGCGTAGGGCTTCGCCTAAGCACTACATGAATATGACCGGAGGCGTAAACTGTGGAGGGGGCGCCGCACACAGCTAACAATGTTTGTTGTGTGTTCTAGGCGCCCCCTCCCCACGTATATATAGGTGGGAGGGGAGGGGAGCAGCAAGGGCGCGCCCAAGTAGGAGGAATCCTACTTGGGGGCCTTGTCCAATTCGGCCTCCCCCCTTCCAAAAGTATTGGAGGGGGAAGGAAAGAGAGGGGGGAGAGAAGGGAAGGGGAGACCGAATCCTCCTCTTTCCTTTCTCTCTTCCCCTCCTTCCTTCTCCTCCTATTTGGCATATATGGGGCGCACTAGCCCACTAGGGGCTGGTATGTCCCGCCCTTGGCCCAATAAGGCCCATATCTTTGCTGGGGGGTGCCCGGAACCCCTTCCGGTGACCCGATACGTACCCGGTACCCCCAAAACACTTCCGGTGTCCGAATACTATCGTCCTATATATGAATCTTTACCTCTCAACCATTTCAAGACTCCTCGTAATGTCCGTGATCTCATCTGGGACTCCGAACAACATTCGGTCACCAAATCACATAACTCATATAATACAAATCGTCATCGAACGTTAAGCGTGCGGACCCTACGGGTTCGAGAACTATGTAGACATAACCGAGACACATCTCTGGTCAATAACCAATAGCGGAACCTGGATGCTCATATTGGCTCCTACATATTCAACGAAGATCTTTATTGGTCAAACCGCATAACAACATACGCTATTCCCTTTGTCATCGGTATGTTACTTGCCCGAGATTCGATCGTCGGTATCATCATACCTAGTTCAATCTCATTACTGGCAAGTCTCTTTACTCGTTCTGTAATGCATCATCCGCAACTAACTCATTAGTCACATTGCTTGCAAGGATTATAGTGATGTGCATTACCGAGAGGGCCCAGAGATACCTCTCCGATACACGGAGTGACAAATCCTAATCTTGATGTATGCCAACCCAACAAACACCTTCGGAGACACCTGTAGAGCATATTTATAATCACCCAATTATGTTGTGACGTTTGATAGCACACAAGGTGTTCCTCCGGTATTCGGGAGTTGCATAATCTCATAGTCAGAGGAACATGTATAAGTCATGAAGAAAGCAATAGCAATAAAACTAAACGATCAATATGCTATGTTAATGGATGGGTCTTGTCCATCACATCATTCTCCTAATGATGTGACTGTTCATCAAATGACAACACATGTCTATGGTTAGGAAACTTAACCATCTTTGATTAACGAGCTAGTCTAGTAGAGGCTTACTAGGGACACGGTGTTTTGTCTATGTATCCACACATGTATCAAGTTTCCGGTTAATACAATTCTAGCATAAATAATAAACATTTATCATGATATAAGGAAATATAAAATAACAACTTTATTATTGCCTCTAGGGCATATTTCCTTCAGAGGTGTCGTCCCATAGGCCCTCCCCGAGCCTTGAAGAGACACGGGGGGGACTTAACGGCGCCTGAGGGCAACACCTCGGCTGCCGAAGGATCGAGGGGTACGGCCCCCACGAAGACCTACGACGGGGGCCCCGGTCAATCCGATCCCCAGCCGCATACTACTCCGGAGACCCACAAGGCTCCGGAGTCTAATGAGCGACCTCCTGCGGGAGACGGGGGAGCGGTGGCCTTTGCTAATCCGGAGGCGTCAAATTCCATGGCGAACATACTGCAAAGTGCATCCGTCCTAGATGAGCACCGCATCCTGATGGGTATGGTGGCTGAGAAGATTCAGTCCGCCAAGAGCGAGCTGAATGAAGCTTTTTCCAGCCTGCTGGCGGGCTTCGAGGTACGCAATGTAATTTTTTTAATCGTTTTTATGATAAATATGCCTGTATATAGATAGTAGCTGATACATCTCCAACGTATCTACAATTTTTGATTGTTCCATGCTATATTATATTCTGTTTTGGATGTTTAATGGGCTTTATTATACACTTTTATATTATTTTTGGGACTAACCTACTAACCGGAGGCCCAGCCCAAATTGCTGTTTTTTTGCCTATTTCAGTGTTTTGCAGAAAAATAATATCAATCGGAGTCCAAACGGAATGAAACCTTCGGGAACGTGATTTTCGGAACAAACGTGATCCAGAGGACTTGGAGTCCACGTCAAGAAAGCAACGAGGAGAGCACGAGGCGGGGGCGCGCCTACCCCCCAGGCGCGCCCTCCACCCTCGTGTGGCCCATGTTGCTCCACCACCGTACTTCTTCCTCCTATATATACCTACGTACCCCCAAACCATCAGAGGCATCCACGAAAACCTAATTCCAACACCGTAACCTTCTGTACCCGTGAGATCCCATCTTGGGGCCTTTTCGGGCGTCCTGCCGGAGGGGGCATTGATCACGGAGGGCTTCTACATCAACACCATAGCCTCTCCGATGATGTGTGAGTAGTTGACCTCAGACCTTTGGGTCCATAGTTATTAGCTAGATGGCTTCTTCTCTCACTTTGGATCTCAATACAAAGTTCTCCATGATTCTTGTGGAGATCTATTCGATGTAATCTTCTTTTGCGGTGTGTTTGTCGGGACCGATGAATTGTGGGTTTATGATCAAGTTTATCTATGAACAATATTTGAATCTTCTCTGAATTCCTTTATGTATGATTGGTTATCTTTGCAAGTCTCTTCGAATTATCAGTTTGGTTTGGCCTACTAGATTGATCTTTCTTGCAATGGGAGAAGTGCTTAGCTTTGGGTTCAATCTTGTGGTGTCCTTTCCCAGTGACAGCAGGGACAGCAAGGCACGTATTGTATTGTTGCCATCGAGGATAACAAGATGGGGTCTATATCATATTGCATGAGTTTATCCCTCTACATCATGTCATCTTGCTTAAAGCGTTACTCTGTTCTTATGAACTTAATACTCTAGATGCATGCTGGATAGCGGTCGATGTGTGGAGTAATAGTAGTAGATGCAGGCAGGAGTCGGTCTACTTGTCACGGACGTGATGCCTATATACATGATCATACCTAGATATTCTCATAACTATGCTCAATTCTATCAATTGCTCGACAGTAATTTGTCCACCCACCGTAATACATATGCTCTTGAGAGAAGCCACTAGTGAAACCTATGGCCCCCGGGTCTATTTTCCATCATATTAATCTTCCAACACTTAGCTATTTCTATTGCCTTTTATTTTACTTTGCATCTTCATTTCTCTTTATCATAAAAATACCAAAAAATTATCTTATCATATCTATCAGATCTCACTCTCGTAAGTGACCGTGAAGGGATTGACAACCCCTTTATTGCGTTGGTTGCGAGGTTCTTATTTGTTTGTGTAGGTGCGAGGGACTTGAGCATGGTGTCCTACTAGATTGATACATTGGTTCTCAAAACTGAGGGAAATACTTATGCTACTTTACTGCATCACCCTTTCCTCTTCAAGGGAGAAACCAACGCAATGCTCAAGAGGTAGCAAGAAGGATTTCTGGCGCCGTTGCCGGGGAGATTCACGCCAGGTCAAGTCAAGTCAAGACATACCAAGTACCCATCACAAACTCTTATCCCTCGCATTACATTATTTGCCATTTGCCTCTCGTTTTCCTCTCCCCCACTTCACCCTTGCCGTTTTATTCGCCCTTCTTCCGTTCGATCTTGCTTTACCATGTGCCTTCTTTTTGCTTGAATCTTTGCTTGCTAAGAGTTTATGGATCCCCATCCACTTGCTAATATTTTTAAGAGATCCAATTATGATGAACCTATTGCTAGTGAGTTGAGTGCACTAGATTATCTTTATGAGGTTTTGCTTGAAATTCGTGAATCTGAAAATTGTGATGAAGAAATTTATGAAGAGATTCACGATAGTTCTTTGAATAAAAAGCATGATTGCAATGATTTTATTATAAATTCTATTGATGTAAATTGTGCTAATAATATGCAAAACCCTAAGGTTGGGGATGCTAGTTTTGCTATGTCCACTACTTGTTACAATGATCATGATTGGGGTGATTCTTCCTATGATCTTGAAAATTTATTTAAGCCCCATGATGAATATGAGATTGATAAATAGTATTTGCAATAATATTGAAAGTGGGTTTGGAGTAGTGTCAACCTTAGATCCCACATATTTGGAGAATGTTCAATCTTATGTTTTTGATAAAAGTGGGTTTGGAGAGGTCATGACTTTAGTTAATTTTAATCCCACTATTTTGGAAGAGTGTCAACTTTGCATACATGTGGATCGTGTTAAGAATATGATTTGTGATAGCTATATTGTTGAATTTGCTTATGATCCTACATGTAATTATTATGAGAGAGGAAAATATGGTTGTAGAAATTTTCATGTTACTAAATTACCTCTCATTATGTTAAGATTGCTATTGTTTCTTTCCGCTTCCTTGCATGTGCTAGTTTTTGCTTGCCTTGATAATTTGTTTGCCTATAAGATGCCTATGCATAGGAAGTATGTCAGACTTAGATGTGTTTGTCACGTGTTTTATGATGCTCTCTTTGTGCTTCAATTCTTGTCTTTCTTGTGAGCATCATTGAAATCTCAATGCCTAGCTAAAAAGGCTTTAAAGAAAAGCGCTTATTGGGAGACAACTCAATATTTTTACTTTCTGTTTAGGAATAAATATTTGATATAGACTCTGGTTAGATGTGTTTTTATGTTTTAATTAGTGTTTGTGCCAAGTGAAACCTATAGGGTCTTCTTGGATGATAGTTATTTGATCTTGCTGAAAATTCCAGAAACTTTCTGTTCACGAAAACAATTGTTAAATATTACCAGAACGTGATAAAATATTGATTCCAATTGCAGAATATCAATAAACAAATTATTTAGGTCTTCCTATTTTGGCTGAATTTGTTGAGTTCCAGAAGTTTGCGTTAGTTACAGATTACTACAGACTGTTCTGTTTTTGACAGATTCTGTTTTCGTGTGTTGTTTGCTTACTTTGATGAATCTATGGCTTGTAAATTAGTTTATAAACCATAGAGAAGTTGTAATACAGTAGTTTTAACACCAATATAAATAAATAATGAGTTCATTACAGTACCTTGAAGTGGTGTTTTGTTTTCTTTCGCTAACGGAGCTCACGAGATTTTCTGTTAAGTTCTGTGTTGTGAAGTTTTCAAGTTTTGGGTAAAGATTTGATGGAGTATGGAACAAGGAGTGGCAAGAGCCTAAGCTTGGGGATTCCCATGGCACCCCAAGATAATCTAAGGACACCTAAAAGCCAAAGCTTGGGGATGCCCTGGAAGGCATCCCCTCTTTCGTCCTCATCCATCGGTAAATTTACTTGGAGCTATATTTTTATTCACCACATGATATGTGTTTTGCTTGGAGCGTCTTGTATTATTTGAGTATTTATTTATTAGTTTGCCACAATCATCCTTTCTGTACACACCTTTTGAGAGAGACACACTTGATTCGGAATTTGATAGAATACTCTATGTGCTTCACTTATATCTTTTGAGCTATATAGTTTTTGCTCTAGTGCTTCACTTATATCTTTTAGAGCACGGCGGTGGATTTGTTTTATAGAAACTATTGTTCTCTCATGCTTCACTTAGATTATTTTGAGAGTCCTACAAAACAGCGTGGTAATTTGCTTTAATTATGATAGGCAATCAAGATTAGTAAAAAAAATTCTTATGAGTGTGTTGAATACTATGAGAAGTTTGATGCTTGATAATTGTTTAGACATATGAAGATGGTAATATTAGAGTCATGCTAGTTGAGTAGTTTTGAATTTGAGAAATACTTGTGTTAAATTTTGTGATTCCCGTAGCATGCACGTATGGTGAACCGTTATGTGATGAAGTCGGAGCATGATTTATTTATTGATTGTCTTCCTTATGAGTGGCGGTCGGGGACGAGCGATGGTCTTTTCCTACCAATCTATCCCCCTAGGAGCATGCGTGTAATACTTTGTTTCGATAACTTGTAGATTTTTGCAACAAGTATATGAGTTCTTTATGACTAATGTTGAGTCCATGGATTATACGCACTCTCATCCTTCCACCATTGCTAGCCTCTCTAATACCGCGCACCTTTCGCCGGTATCATAAACCCACCATATACCTTCCTCAAAACAGCCGCCATACCTACCTATCATGGCATTTCCATAGCCATTCCGAGATATATTGCCATGCAACTTACCACCGTTCAGTTTATTATGACACGCTCCATCATTGTCATATTGCTTTGCATGATCATGTAGTTGACATCGTATTTGTGGCAAAGCCACCGTTCATAATTCTTTCATACATGTCACTCTTGATTCATTGCTTATCCCGGTACTCCGCCGGAGGCATCACATAGAGTCATATTGTTGTTCTAAGTATTGAGTTGTAATTCTTGAGTTGTAAGAAAATAAAAGTGTGATGATCATCATTATTAGAGCATTGTCCCAAGTGAGGAAAGGATGATGGAGACTATGATTCCCCCATAAGTCGGGATGAGACTCCGGACTAAAAAAAAGAGAAAGGCCATAAAAAAGGGCCAATGAAAAAAAATGAGAGAAAAAGAGAGAAGGGACAATGCTACTATCCTTTACCACACTTGTGCTTCAAAGTAGCACCATGATCTTCATGATAGAGAGTCTCTTATGTTGTCACTTTCATATACTAGTGGGAAATTTTCATTATAGAACTTGGCTTGTATATTCCAATGATGGGCTTCCTCAAAATGCCCTAGGTCTTCGTGAGCAAGCGAGTTGGATGCACACCCACTTAGTTTCTTTTGTTGAGCTTTCATATACTTATAGCTCTAGCGCATCCGTTGCATGGCAATCCCTACTCACTCACATTGATATCTATTGATGGGCATCTCCATAGCCCGTTGATACGCCTAGTTGATGTGAGACTATCTTCTCCCTTTTTTTTCTTCTCCACAACCACCATTCTATTCCACATATAGTGCTATGTCCATGGCTCACGCTCATGTATTGCGTGAAGATTGAAAAAGTTTGAGAACATCAAAAGTATGAAACAATTGCTTGGATTGTCATCGGGGTTGTGCATGATTTAAATATTTTGTGTGATGAAGATAGAGCATAGCCAGACTATATGATTTTGTAGGGATAACTTTCTTTGGCCATGTTATTTTGAGAAGACATAATTGCTTAGTTAGTATGCTTGAAGTATTATTATTTTTATGTCAATATTAAACTTTTGTCTTGAATCTTTCGGATCTGAACATTCATACCACAATTAAAATAATTACATTGAAAATTATGCCAAGTAGCATTCCACATCAAAAATTCTGTTTTTTTCATTTACCTACTCGAGGATGAGCAGGAATTAAGCTTGGGGATGCTTGATACGTCTCCAACGTATCTATAATTTTTTATTGTTCCATGCTATATTATATTCTGTTTTGGATGTTTAATGGGCTTTATTATACACTTTTATATTATTTTGGGAACTAACCTATTAACCGGAGGCCCAGCCCAAATTGTTGTTTTTTTGCCTATTTCAGTGTTTCGCAGAAAAAGAATATCAAACGGAGTCCAAACGGAATGAAACCTTCGGGAACGTGATTTTTGGAACAAACGTGATCCAGAGGACTTGGAGTCCACGTCAAGAAAGCAACGAGGACAGCACGAGGCAGGGAGGCGCGCCCTCCACCCTCGTGGGGCCCACGTTGCTCCACCGACGTACTTCTTCCTCCTATATATACCTACTTACCCCCAAACCATCAGAGGCATCCACGAAAACCTAATTCCACTGCCGCAACCTTCTGTACCCGTGAGATCCCATCTTGGGGCCTTTTCCGGCGTCCTGCTGGAGGGGGCATTGATCACGGAGGGCTTCTACATCAACACCATAGCCTCTCCGATGATGTGTGAGTAGTTTACCTCAGACCTCCGGGTCCATAGTTATTAGCTAGATGGCTTGTTCTCTCTCTTTGAATCTCAATACAAAGTTCTCCACAATTCTTGTGGAGATCTATTCGATGTAATCTTCTTTTGTGGTGTGTTTGTCGGGACCGATGAATTGTGGGTTCATGATCAAGTTTATTTATGAACAATATTTGAATCTTCTCTGAATTTCTTTATGTATGATTGGTTAGCTTTGCAAGTCTCTTTGAATTATCAGTTTGGTTTGGCCTACTAGATTGATCTTTCTTGCAATGGGATAAGTGCTTAGCTTTGGGTTTAATCTTGCGGTGTCCTTTCCCAGTGACAGCAGGGGCAGCAAGGCACGTATTGTATTGTTGCCATCGAGGATAACAAGATGGGGTTTATATCATATTGCATGAGTTTATCCCTCTACATCATGTCATCTTGCTTAAAGCGTTACTCTGTTCTTATGAACTTAATACTCTAGATGCATGCTGGATAGCGGTCGATGTGTGGAGTAATAGTAGTAGATGCAGGCAGGAGTCGGTCTACTTGTCACGGACGTGATGCCTATATACATGATCATACCTAAATATTCTCATAACTATGCTCAATTCAATCAATTGCTCGACAGTAATTTGTCCACCCACCGTAATACTTATGCTCTTGAGAGAAGCCACTAGTGAAACCTATGGCCCCGGGTCTATTTTCCATCATATTAATCTTCCAACACTTAGCTATTTTCTATTGCCTTTTATTTTACTTTGCATCTTCATTTCTCTTTATCATAAAAATACCAAAAAATTATCTTATCATATCTATCAGATCTCACTCTCATAAGTGACCGTGAAGGGATTGACAACCCCTTTATTGCGTTGGTTGCGAGGTTCTTATTTGTTTGTGTAGGTGCGAGGGACTTGAGCGTGGTCTCCTACTGGATTGATACCTTGGTTCTCAAAACTGAGGAAAATACTTACGCTACTTTACTGCATCACCCTTTCCTCTTCAAGGGAAAAACCAAGGCAGTGCTCAAGAGGTAGCAGTAGCCCCTGATACTCTGTTCGGTTCTTTGAAAGGAAAATGAGCAGAGGATCAATAACCAGTTGTCAGGTGGTAACATACTTTTTATCTGGATTAACATAGGCTTCTCTGTTAGCGGCGACTGCCCAATCAGCGGAAGTTTCTGAACTCAAACGAAAACTAGAACGAGCCGATGAGGACCTAGTCCTTGTTAACACGCGGCTCGACCAGGCGCAAGGTATAAGATACATCTTACTGTATGCCTGTTTATGTCCGTATTTTGTGGAAGTTCAAGAGTTGAAATGCGCGTATTTGTATAGATGGCGCCGCCGCGGTGGAGACCCTCAGGGGTGAGCTTTCCCAAGCCAAGGAGAAAGCAAGGGTAAGCAAGGCGGCTGCTGATAAAGCGGCTGCGAACTTAACGGCCGAACAGGCCGCTCGGCGCCGTTTTGAGGAACGGGTGACCGAGATGGAGCAAAAGCTCAAGGACACCGCCGCCAAGTGCGAGTCCTTAGAAAAGGAAAATAAGGCGAACGAGACCGAACTTGCCAAGGCCCTTCAAGAAGCTTCGGGGGCGCGGTCCGAATCCCTGCAGCGCGCGAGGAAATCCGTCAAGCCGGACAGATAGCGGCTGGTAAGCCCTTTCTTTTCAGGCTAAATTTGGGGACCGGAAGTATGCCTTGCTTAATCGACTATGGAGTTCTCTAGACGCATATACGGATCTGCCGAAGAGTGCTACGAACGCCGCCCAATTCTTCCAGGCCCAGGAGGGGTACGCGAAGGAGAAGCTCTTCTGGTCGCAGTTTGCGGGGCAGGAGCATCCCGTACTGCTAAATGACCAGATGGCACAATGGGCGGAGCTGCAGAAGATGTCCAGCGCGGCCATGAAGGACGTCATAGTCCGGTTGTGGCCGGCCGAAGCCATTCCAGACAGCTACTTCGGCCTCGTGCGGCGTCTCGTTGATGCGCTGCCCCGAATTAACGCTGTCAAGAGGTGGTCTTGTATAGAAGGGGTGTGAATGGCCTTCACCCGTGTCAAGATGTACTAGGGGAAGATGAAGGCCGAAAAGGTGGCAGTCGAGGGTCCGCCCGAAAGCAAGGACCATCGCACACCGGAGCGCTACTTTGAGGAAGTTCTCAAAGGTGCCCGCCTTGTAGAAGGCCAATGCTCTAAGGATGTAGTGTTCGAATGAACGAGTCCACACTGTTCGGGAGTTTGTATTATGAACTAAGTCTTCTGTAATATATTCCTTCTTTTATGAAGAGTTTTATCCTCCTGTGTGGCCGTTTTATATCCGAGAGTTCCCAGTCGTCGGCTTCAACCCCCTTGTAGATACTATTGGGGTGTTCGGAATTGCACATGACTACACTTAACGCAACGTCTTGGTCCATGAAGGAGGTGTCAGTGCGGTGAACCAGACAATCAGACTATGCGGTTTAATTGCTCTCACTTAGCCATAGGAGTTTGAGGATGGGTCTACAAAGTAGCCCCTGGTATGTATGTGGCTATCCTAATGCGGATGCGTTACATATGTGACCGAAAAACAGTCCTTCGTGTAATACGGAAGAAATCGCTAAAGATTTTAATAAGTCACCGAGTGGCTGACCAGCTCTCACCGCATCATGACAGTTAGTTTTCGGCTTTCTCTACTGAGGTGCTTAACCGGGCGAACCAGAAACACAATCGCAGTAGTTCTCGCTTTACCCTAGCCGACCAGACAGAACGTAAGGTAGCAAACACAGGAGCCGGGCAACCCAACTATTGACCAAAGACATGATTCGGAGCCGATGCATATAATGCCAAGCTCGGGATGCGCGAATTGTGCTTTAAAGCTGTTCGGACTTTTTGTTTGGCAACACATGTGTTGCCATATAGAGCCCTTGGTAATTTGTGCCGAGGTGTGTGCGTGAGAGAACTGAAGAGACGAAATAAAGTCTATAAGTGAAGACGATATCGAGGAAGAATTTGCTTCACTGGAATCTGATTGATACGTCAAAACGTAGTATTACAGAGGGTACCATAATAACCAAGGCTATTTTACATGCCGGGGGTCTTAAGGCTAAAGATAAAAGCTCTATACAGGTTCTTTGAGTGAGGTTATGGTCTACAAAATCCTTTGCACCTTCCTGCCGCACGTCTGCGCCGCTTTCGCCTGAGTAAGAAAGATTCCTTAAGAGGAATGGTCTTCGACTATTTGTACGGAACCGGGCTCGGAGAGAGTCCTTGTGAGTCCGTAGGATGAGGAGGTTTTAATTCACTTGTGGTAAAAGATAAGAAATAAGTAAAAACCGAGGGGGAGACCATATAGGGTCGAATCGTACTATAGGCATGTCCGTATTTTGCCTCCGCTGATGCCCAAGGTACTTTGAGTGCGTAATTGTGCACGCGCGGTACAAATTTCGCTGATGTACGTGGCAGTTGACGGAGACGAAACTGCTAATCCCGCCCTGGGATTGCCGGGCTGCCAGCATGCAGAACTGACCGGACTTGCGTAATAAAGTCCGGCGGCTTAATAGCCGATGAGGTGTGCGGCTTGACAGGGCCGCTTTGTACTTCGGCCACGGTATGCTCCTCGGTACGGAGGGAGCGTTCCATGTTTCCGTTGATTGTAATGACGCCACGTGGACCGGGCATCTTAAGCTTTAGATAGGCGTAGTGCGGGACCACGTTAAAGCGGGCGAAAGCGGTTCGTGTGAGCAGTGAGTGATAGCCAGTGCGGAATGGGACGATATCAAAGATCAAGTCTTCGCTTCGGAAGTTGTCCGGTGAACCGAAGATGACTTCCAGCATGATTGAGCCCGTGCAGCGGGCTTCTACACCAGGTATTACTCCTTTAAAGGTGGTTTTAGTGGGCTTGATTCTTGACGGATCGATGCCCATTTTGCGGACAGAGTCTTGATAAAGTAGATTGAGACTGCTGCCGCCGTCCATGAGGACTCGCGTGAGGTGGAATCCGTTGATGATTGGATCGAGGACCAGAGCTGCCGAACCTCCATGACGGATACTGGTTGGGTGGTCCTTTCGATCGAAGGTAATTGGACAAGCCGACCATGGGTTGAATTTTGGGGCGACCGGCTCTATGGCGTAGACGTCCCGTAGTGTGCGCTTGCGTTCCCTATTAGGGGTATGTGTAACATATATCTTATTCACTGTTTTTATCTCAGGAGGAAATTGCTTCTGTCCTCCTGTGTTCGGTTGACGAGGCTCTTGGTCATCGTCGTCGCTGGGCGACCCTTTCCCCTTGTGTTCGGCGTTGAGTTTGTCGGCTTGTTTAAAGACCCAACAATTGCTATTGGTATGATTGGCGGGCTTATCGGGGGTGCCATGAATCTGGCAAGGCCAGTCAAGTATTCTGTCTAAACTGGATGGCCATCTCTGTTTGCTTTGAATGGCTTCTTCCGTCGACCGGGTTTGGAGCCCCTGAATCTGGCGTTGACCACTGTGTCCTGGGTTTCTTCGTTATTGTTTCGACGCTTGTGCTTGTTGCGTCGTGGCTTGCCATTGCCTTCCCTAGGTTCGGAGGTGCCAGGGTCGCTGGTGCTATTGCTTCTACGAGTAGGCCAGCTATCCTCTCCCGCGCAAAAGCGGGTCATAAGTGCGGTGAGGGCTGCCATAGATTTTGGCTTTTCTTGGCCGAGGTGTCGGGCGAGCCACTCGTCTCGGACGCTATGTTTGAAGGCCGCGAGGGCTTCGACATCCGGACAATCCACAATCTGGTTCTTTTTGATGAGGAACCTGGTCCAGAGCTACCGGGTCGATTCCCCGGGTTGCTGGATTATGTGACTAGGTCATCGGCGTCTGGGGGCCGAACATAGGTGCCTTGGAAGTTTTCTCTAAATGCGTCCTCCAAGTCTTCCCAGCTACCAATAGAGTTTTCTGGTAGGCTGTTCAGCTAGTGCCGTGCTGGCCCCTTGAGTTTTAGGGGGAGGTACTTGATGGCATATAGATCATCACCGCGTGCCATGTGAATGTGGAGAAGAAAATCTTCAATCCATACTGCGGGATCTGTTGTGCCATCGTATGATTCGATGTTCACGGGTTTAAACCCTTCTGGGAACTGGTGCTCC
The DNA here is from genome assembly GCF_002575655.3 of Aegilops tauschii subsp. strangulata. NCBI lineage: Eukaryota > Viridiplantae > Streptophyta > Magnoliopsida > Poales > Poaceae > Aegilops > Aegilops tauschii. Next base: position 515,063,743 of record NC_053037.3, on the reverse strand, counting down.
ATTACCTCATCGGTGAAGCATAGGGGGTGTGCGGCGCCTCTGTATCAGGCAACATCACGGCGTAGTTCGGATGAAGTCCGTATGCGGTTTTCGGCCCTGGTGAGGTTGTGTTTGTTGCGCCTGGCCTGATGGCCATCCTCTCTCGCCTGGGCACGCCCCCTTGATCCGTAGATTGACCTGGTCTGGCCGGCTCTATTGTCCAGGTCCTTACGTAGGTCATAAGTGTATCCCCGAGCTGTTGTTTCTCTGCTTTTATGGCGAGGTGGTGCAGGCTGGTGTTCGGCTTGAGTTATCGTTCTGTCTCGGCCACGTGGTGGTCGGTCAGGTCCGTCAGCCGCGTTACGCGCGGGTGGTATGGGCTCCAGCACCTCATCGTTGAATTGGGGTAGCATCTTACGCTTCGGGTAACTCCTTGTTGGGCGTTCGAGGCCGTATTCTTCGGCTGCCAGGACGTTAGTCCATCTATCGTTGAGCAGATCTTGGTCAGCTTGCAGCTGCTGCTTCTTATTCTTTAGGCTTCTTGCAGTGGCTATTAGCCGGCGTTTGAAGCGCTCTTGTTCGAGGGGTTCCTCTGGCACGATAAAATCTTTGTCGTCGAGGCTCACGTCGTCCTCGGAGAGTAGTAATAGTTACTATCCTCTGAGTCTTTGTTCCCTGCTAGCTCGTCAGGGTCAACTTGCCCGTCCTCCCGATCATCCTGTTCGGATGTTGGTTCGATGGGTCTTCTTGGTCTTCGGCGTTCTCTGGAGTATTATTGTCTCCGGTGCCGGTATTACTATCTTTTCCGCGGCGCGATTTAGAGCGGCGCCGCTGACGTCGACGCTTTGGTGGTACCTCAGGAGGTTCGTCCTCGACTAGATCCTTCTCATCATCGCTGTCGCCTTCTTTAGGTGTGTCCACTATGTACACGTCGTATGAGGAAGTGGCCGCCCAGCGTCCGGTGAACGGCGGGTTTTGGGCCTACTCTTCTCCAGCATCGTCGTCCATACCGTCGATGTCTTCGGAGGTGTAATCGAGCATGTCGGTTAGATCCTCGACAGTAGCTATGAAGTGGGTGGTGGGTGGGGAGTAAAATTCCCTATTTCCAACCCCTAGTCTGGGCTGGGCGCAATTCGGAAGCGGTTCCTCTGCGATGGCGAGGGAGCGCATTAAGTCCAAAGCCTCGTTTAAGAGTGAGGCCTGGACGGGGACAGAAGTTCCCCGGCCGATCTCGCATGACGTGGACTTCGGGGGTTCGGAGCTAGTGTCCGGAGGAGAGTCTGGCTTTGTGATAATTGCCGGGGACACTATTATCTTCGATTCTCCGGTGTTGGGCTCTATAGCTGCAGAGAGTCCGGCGAGCTCCAGACTCCCGTCTTCGGACCTGATGACGCGCTCCGGATCTAAGGCCGGGGCGGTGGTTGGGGCCGCGAACCCTTGGAAGATCAAGTCTCCTCAGATATCAGCAACATAGTTCAGATTTCCAAAACTGATCTGGTGACCAGGGGCGTAGCTGTCGATCTGCTCTAGGTGGCCAACCGAGTTGGCGCGCAGTGCGAAGCCGCCGAATACGAAGATCTGGCCGGGGAGAAAGATCTCCTTCCCGGCAGCATTGTTGCAGATGATTGACGGAGCCATCGAGCCTTTCGACGACGGCACAGTGGAACTCTCAATCAAAGCACCAATGTCGGTGTCAAAACTGGCAGATCTCGGGTAGGGGGTCCCGAACTGTGCATCTAAGGACGAAGGTAATAGGAGGCAGGGGACACAATGTTTACCCAAGTTCGGGCCCTCTTGATGGAGGTAATACCCTACTTCCTGCTTGATTGACTTTGATGAGTACAGAGGTTACAAGAGTTGATCTACCTCAAGATCGTAATGGCTAAACCCTAGATGTCTAGCCTGTATGATTATGATTCCCTCTACGGACTAAACCCTCCGGTTTATATAGACACCGGGGGGGGGGGTTAGGGTTGTACAGAGTCGGACTACAAAGAAAGGAATTTTCATATCCGAACGCCAAGCTTGCCTTCCACGCCAAGGAGAGTCCCATCCGGACACGGGGGAAAGCCTTCCATCTTGTATCTTCATGGCCCATGAGCCCGGCCCATATCACATAGCCCGGACGCCCGAGGACCCCGTAATCCAGGACTCCCTCACCGGGAAGCCTAAAATAAATACATGAAATATGCGAGTGCCCGTGCCAAGTCTACGATTTGAACCCGGGTAGGTTGGTTCCACCCGAAGGAACCTAATCTTCTAATTTAAGCTTAGTTCACGATTAGCATGGTATTTGTGTATCCACTAGTGAGGGGTTGGGCAAACTTCATTTTGCTTAGCTTAATTTGATGCTGGGTAGTCAATATGACCAAGATCAAGGACATGGTCCTTTGTTTCTTTTTCTAGTTGTTCAATATGCCAACGACATGCTCATGAAGTCATGATCTGTCAAGAGTTCCATTGACGGATGCAAAAGAGTTGCCTCATGCATTGATTAAGAAAAGCATAATTGCATGGTTAATTAATAGAAAACTGGGCAAAAATCGTCACAATTCGATGAGTGGCACACACAAGATACTCCACACACACACCGTTGTGAAGGAAGTCGTCGACCATTCTTGTGTATCAAAGGTCTCCCTGAATCTTTGGGGCGGTTAATGGGTGTTCGAGTTAACTTTGAAAAATTATTTCTCCTCCCAGTCATTGTCTAGAAGATTAAACTCAACATATGGTCAATATCTTAGATTGTTGGATTGGTTGATTCCCCTCCACTAACCTTGGGTTTTCCCCTTGGTACAACCAGGGCGAGCATAAGAGACTTTGCTCCCCTCATTTATAGAATTGAGACATGCCTTACTTCCTGATATCTTCTCTTTCTCTTGGAGATTGTATCACCGGTCATCAAAGCTATCTTCTACCTTTGCTCCATGAAGCTCCCTAAAGGTGGTGGAAGACAAAATAGATAAAAACCCAGGCGCGTATGCTTATGGGGAAAATCTGAGCTCTCCGGTTGAGCTAAACGGCCTAGGAAAAATTGTGCAAGTTGGAGAAATGTGGATGTCTTGGAACCAATAACCTTTATATCCATAATGAAGGCATCCTTATGAAATATTTCACAAATTATACAATAACAATGACATCCACTTACTTCAATGAGTTACTAGTGCGTCATGCTGCTACACATGTGGGATCTTTCTGGTGGTGTGATGCAATCAAACTTCACTCCAACTTTTGAAACTTTTTACTTCTTGCTCCACTAGAAAACAAAAACTTTGTTTTCTAATGGTATGGTCATTGGATAGATCGCACTATGGCAATAATTTCCTAAATTACACTCCTTTGTTGTTGATGATAATATATTTATCAAGATTGTGTTGGAATATTTTCCATCTAGCCCTCTTTGAGCAAGTTTTTAACAAATTGATGTCTTGTCGGTTCTTGAAGTGCTTGGGGGGGGGGGGGGGGGGGGGGTAAGGGGGTAACACTTGTTCCTCGATGAAAGTTTATACACATACCACTTCCCTCATTAGCAGGCCCTTGTTTCTTGCAAAAAGGATTTTGTGTTCCAACTTCAAATGCTCCGGTACTTTTTATGGTCTCAGTTTCGGTTCGTATGATATAGTTTATGTTGTTTGTTCAGCACATTGAGAGCAATTCAAAATTCCTAGTATGGTTGAGTCTCGAGTAAGAGGAGGGGCGGATACCCACAATGCTATTCTCTTGGGAGCAAGCCGCATCGGAAAATTGTCAAGGCATATCTTGCAAATTAACAGAGCGGCGAAACCTTGAAGAAAATCCCTGGATGATTGCACACCTAAAAATCCTGCTCTGCCTAAACATTCCTGGTATTCCATAACATAGCATATTCCTTTTTTTTGAACAGAGCATGTTGAGATCTAATAAAAGAGGAAAAAGCAGAGCATAGGTCCAGTTATGTCCACCTAGGACCACCGATCATGCAAGAGTTGGTTCGCTGGATTGAACACCGAGGACCGGCCCCCCGTGCTGTGCAGTTGCGGTACGTGTGAACTCCTCCGTGCATGTGCACGGATCACTGTCGCATGCAGCTGGGCGGAGGACGAGCAGAGAGGGTGCAACGTAGCCATCGTGCCCTCTGGCACCATACAACACGGAACAGAATCACGTGGTTGCAAAATGTGGTTGTTCGCCGGCGTCCTGCGTGTGGCCGGCCGAACGTGCCGGCGACCAAAATAAGCGGCCAGGGATCGGCTTGGGTGCTGACTTGGATCACGGCGGCCTCAGAGCATCTTTAGCAGACCCCGTAAAACGCCGCGACACGCAAAATTCCGGCGAGTATACGGGCTCGTCCTAATTTTCTGGTCAGAATAGAGCCCGTATACTCGCTCGGCCTGTAATCTTTTTTCCGTGACCCTCAAGCCTCACCCCCGAAGCCGTATAAATACTGGTTTGCGGGGCGGATACGGGTTGAAACCCTATCCCCCCGCCGCCGCGTTTTGCCGCAATTCCCCACTCCCTCCCTCGCATTTCTCGCCGCCGGTGAGCCCACTTCCGCCTCAGCCGCCATGTGGGGCCGTATGTGGAGCTCCGGCCGCAGCTCCAGCGGGGGCGGCGACCCCGAGCGCGAGAGGTGTGTCCGCGCGGACGGCGCGAGGAAGCGCGCGGCCAAGAAGTAGACCAACCAAGGCCTCGAGCCGCCGGCGTCGAGGAGTACGACCACCGGCACGGGCGGACGCCCTCCTCGGCCACAGGCTCTTCCTCTTCCCGCGCGGCTCTTCTCCCCGTGAAGAGGGAGTGGGCGGAGCTCGTCGCCGTGAAGCAGGAGCCGGAGGAGGGCGAGCTCGTCGCCGTCAAGCAGGAGCCGGAGGAGATCGCACGCCGAAGCGTCGTCGGGCCCGATGATTTCGTCGGCGATGTTGACGCGGTCGCGGCCGCCATTGATGAACGGAGCTTGCGAGAGGAGGAGGAGCGCCGCCTTCAAGACGAGGAGCTCGAAGACCTCCTTTTCAAGCAGGCGGTCGCGGCCAACCTCGTCGCAAAGGACAAGGACGACGAGTGGCGGCGCATTCGCGAGGAGCAGAGGGAGAAGTACGTCGACCTCGTTAGCTCCGACGAGGAGGATTGAGCTCCTCCACCGCGTCGGCCTCGCCGCCGCGAGCTCGTCCATTTTGGTAGCCGCCTCGAGCCCGCAGATCCCCATCCCCCTCTAGTAGTAGTAGAATATATGTATGATCATGTAGTAAGTGATAAACTATGAATGATCAGTGTGATTGCAATTTCTTCCGCCAACGTTTTTCATTCAAATTATGCAGTTTCATATACGGGCTTTATTCTGCAGCACAAGATTTCGCCCCGCAAAACAGTTCCTCCTCAAACTGTAAACGTGTTATGTGGGTTGAAATTATATGGGTCAGCTAGAGATGCTCTCAGCCCAACGCCACAGCCCAACGCCACAGGATTGATTCCGTGAGGGCGCACGCCACAGGGGGCGCCGGCGCTCACCGATGGCTCCTCCGCCACAAGTCCTTCCCTGCTTTCTTGCCGTTAGTAGGCGCGCATGCGGGGCAATAAGGCCACCTACGTACGAGACGAGAGGATCGTTCATTCTGCAGGCCCCATGACGACAACGTCTTAGTGCACGTAATTTTCGGTCCACTCCACTCCCCTATCCATCATTTACGCTTGATCCTGTCACGTAGCCTGAGAACGCAATACCGACACCACCACCAGCAAGAGAGTGACATTTACTCATCAGTCGTCACTAAAGACACATTAGCACAAAGGCCATGCTTTATTTCATCCTTGTCCGACACACAGGACTGCCGAGGAAAAACTCGTTCAGACCATGATGTAGATCAACGAATTATTAAGCATGCGCCCTCTTTTAGTTGGGAAGAAAAGGCTGCCAGGCCATTAGTGTTCGGACGTGTTCGGACTTTTAGAGTAACTGGTTGGAGCATGAATTTAATATGACATCTGAGCCGAAAAGTCTCGAGTCAGCTGGAGCATAAATTCAATAATTATGACTTGTATAAACAGCCTTACATAAACTGCCTGTAAAAGATGCCACATATGATGTTAAGTGGTGGAGGTCTAGAGGAAAGAGAAACAAGAAAGATTATGTATGTAACATTACCGACATGGTTCATAGGATTTTTATAGACATCTTACAGTCACTGCAACCGGTGTGGATAGTTTTATAATTTATACCCAGCTATGGTTTAATTCGATTTTTTTTATATAAATGCTTATCAATGGTGATTTACTAAAAAAAAGAGAATATTGCAGATAGACTAGTGTATGAATTGTTGTTTGTCTTATCTAAGCAACCTGGGTAGTTACTAGTAAGTATGCACGTGCAACGCACGTCTATAATATAGACAATAAGTAGTAAAGTTCATCTATTACGAGCCTGTTCGGTAATCCACTGGCTCCAGGAAATCCTACGCGCCGGCTCCTCCAAGCGAGCTCTAGCTCAAGATGTGGTAGGACAGAAAAGGCACAAGACATAACGTGAACCAATGGGTACGCCACTTATCGGTGGCAGTGTGCTGTAAATTTGACGAACTCCTTCGTTTCCAGGATCTACGGAGCAGCTCATTCCTAGCTCTGCAATTTCCATCTACAGATCGCTCTGCTCTGCTCTGTCGACTCCAGGAAGTTGCAGCGTTGTGGAGTGGAGTGGATCCAAACAGGATCTAAGCCGGCATTTGTCTGTTTGATGACAGGTCACCACTGATGGTATTAGGAGTTCGTGTTACAAGATGTGTTTGGTCTTGTGACCTCTTCTAGAACGGCTGTCCAAAATCACACGATATAAGTGTTCACTGTTGTGCTCATCACTTTCATATTTCTACTTCTCACCATATCATCATTCAATTCTGAGTCCACTAAAATGGTAAATAATTTTGTACTGAAGTGTGTCATATATTACTGCCAAATAGGTAGTACTCCAAATTACCGAAAATATAGTAATCAGAATTAATTGTAAAATAATAGTCTAATATGCTTTTGCCAAGTATTAATCAGAATTGGTCCACAAAGAACAATGGTGGCAATTTTGAGTGAAATATACATGCTCAAAATAGTCAAATGAAATATTCCTATCCATAAACCCCAATATAATCCACCTATGTGATTACAAAACGTTGATTAGACATTTTAATTTGATCAGATGAAAGATAAATAAACATGAATAATTAAATAGCTTTATGGTGTTTCAGCTGAAACACCACACATGGTGGGCAGCCTGACCGAAACTGACACTATACCAATGCCCAATTCCATTCACGTTCCCTTCCTTCTCTGTGCAGTGCTCTCCATCCCTAGAGAGCTTGCTGCCACAGTCATCGCTCTCCTGCGAGCAAATTACTGAAGATATGAGATTTCATGAAAATCTAGTTATTTCTCACTGAATGATAAAAGTATTATTTCCACTGCTTCTATAGATCAGAACAAACGCAGATGTCAAATACTCATGCATCTAGACATTCTATTGACAATCAATTGGCAATAACTACTCTTTAGAAGGCAAAATATATATGGAGAAATAAAGTTGTGGGGTTTTCAGCTAGGTCCATCGACATTCTCACGGGCCACCACAACTTTCTCTTGCTAGCAGGATATGTATTCCTTCTTTAGGTATTCTGCTTTCTTCTTATCAGATGGTCATGGCATATCAGTATATCATCCTTGACTACTTTGTAACTTCAGGTAAGATTGCGTTTCTGTGAACTGATGGTTAGTAATTGCTCCGTTTGTGGCTCCATATTTTAGCCTAACAATGCAGGCAATGAAGTTAGTTATGAGTATTAGATGGTTGGGACAAATAGCAGCACTACAAGGTTAGACCCTGCAAATTGACTGACCTTCTACCCTGTGTTTATACATTTACATATCCTAGCTCTGGATAATACTAAAGAACTTGGGTTACTTTTATACTACCAAAATTACATAAACCCTTTCTAAAAACTTTTAGCACCAGGACATGTGTGCGGTCCCCTTTTCAGAAATTAATGTAAATCAATTTATTAACCAGCAATGCTCATGTTTGAAAAAAAATTAGAACATATAGAATTTTATTGCATTTTCAAATTGATTTTGATTAACACTACACGGGAAGTTGACGTGCGAATAATAAGTTCTGTATTACGATGGATAGTGTAAAACCAAAAAATCACAAACCACTTTATTGTATAATTTATCCAATAAATTAAGATCAGTGCGAAAGACACGATTCAACCAAAAATTAATTTAACTACAACCATAGTAAATTAGAGCAGAAGTTCCTACCCAACCTATCTATCACCCTATACATACTATAAACTTCGTTCAAAATACACACTCCCGAATGAGCGTTGATATACGGACGACACCCCCGGGACGATTTCAAGATGACACCCCCGGGACGATTTCAAGACGACACAGCATATCCCACCGTCCACTGGAAAGGCAAAACTGCAGAGCACTATTGGATAAGCCATCGTCCTAGAATCGTGAGAGCAATTGTCGTGTGTGAAGTATTTTCGCTCCCGAATCACAACCATCAAATACTCCTAGTCTTATACATGCTGCATATATTATCACTTGATTTTGTGAGGGATAACTAACCAGATAACGATGAGAAAATCAAGTAATCTCCAATTATACATATAACTTACTAAAAGGGTCCACTCCCTAGCCCATTGAACATTTTTCAATAGAAAGTAATGGAAGCACTAACAAAAAAGTAAGATTGTGATCAGAAGACTCTATCTTACCAAGATTAATCTTTTTTCCTGCCTATAGTGGGGTCCTGAACTTCTGATCGTCACGGCTGTAGTACAAACAACAGAGAAGCTTACACTTAATTAGATTTAGAAATTAGAACTGATTGCCATTAGCCCCCCTGCGTTGTAGGTACCATGTTACCTTGAAGGTAATATGAACAAAATAAATGTCTTACTCTAAAGTCTCGATGAACATAATAAAGATATATGTAGGGAATATAGAGTAACCAAACAAGGAGAAGTGATCCAATTGAAAGGGGTCATGTGAGGAAAGAAATAACTCCATTAACACGTCAGACCAAGATGAACCAATCTAACAACAGTCAGATAAATAGAGGAGAGGGTATACCTGAATTCCACTGCAGAAACAACACGTGATTAGTTTTCATTCTTATTCCCCAATAGTTATTTTTATCAGATGGATCAAATGAACTCCGTTTTATTAATCATTGCTCACTACTGGGGCAGTTTAGTTGTGTTTCAGGCCAAAAGATGAGCTCAAAAGAGTTTATTAAATCTGTCTAGCACTCTAGCTAGCATGGGATTACACCACCCATCATTCTTCACATGGTTTGTGGAACAGGATGGCGCTGTCGCACTCCTGCAATTGACGTGTGGTTAAAGCATGACCAGCAGCTACATTCACCTCAAAAGACAAACAATAATTGGCAGAGACCTAGAGGAAATGGGGTGAGAGATAGGTCAGATTAAGCATCCGTATTTGGTTTTCCAATAATAATAACATGGTTAGAACATAAATTACCTAAGACTCTGTTGTACGGAATTGTTCTAACTCCATCGACGAATTGGATCTGGGGCAAGTGTCTCCTAATGTAGGAAGTCTGCCACAAGATTGAGCATCAATTTTATGCCAACAATGTATGAATAAAGTAATCCTTACTGAATACAATTAAGAAAAAAAAGTAGTACATCAATTTTGTGTTTAAATATGGATAAATCTACACCCATGAGGGCACCTCGTGTGCCAGACTTACTTCAGAAAACGCAAACAGTTTCAAGAATCGAGTGAAGGATAGACCAAGGTTGCAACATCTGAAATAAAATGTGGGAAAATAAAATTCGTTAGATGGCATAAGAACTGCAAAAACACGACACCATCATGTTTCTAATAGAATTTCATATTCAAACAAAGGAGGTGCATGACAGCTGCATTTGATATTGATCCAATTATCAAATTCAGTTGTACTTTCTACAATACTAATAGGTGGCATGTAATGACTTGCAGAAGTGTGAGCTGTTGAGGCAGCAGACAAATTATATTGCTAGGGGCAGGACTGATAGCGTACAAGCAGACTTTGCACAACTGGAATCAGACATGTCATGTCTCACGTGTTCACCAGCTCGTCACGGATGAGACTAATGGTGGTAGCATGGTGGAGTGCCTGCCATGCCTCCAGGAACAACAGGTTCTTCTCCATTAGCACTAATCGTGATTGGTTGGGGTCTAAAAACCACAAACCAGCGAGAATTGAAGAGCAGGTCGGTCTGGACAAAAAAATAGTTTTCGAGCATTGGATAATTACATGGGGGCGGAGAGCAGCAGTAGCCGGCGCTTACAGGGACATGCTGAGCGTCATCCACACAATCACGCGACGGCCGAGACTAGCAGCGTCCGGCACCACCAGGTTGGCCCGCGCCATCGTGGAGACATGGTTGACCTGCCTGAACTGGAGCACGGATTGGCCGCACCCATGGCAGTTCACCGTGGTTGCCGCCGCAGCTCGCTAGAATCCGAGGGAGGAGATGTGTGGGTGGACGGCAAGGCAAGACCGGCCTGCCGGGCGCGTCGTGCTGGCGCATCGGGTGGAACATGGGGGCGGCGGCAGAGCGATGGTGGGAGGGGGAGCAGGACGGATGGCGGATGAAGGTATGGGGCAGTGCGGCAGCGCCCTAACCCTAACTTCCATCGCTAACCATGGGTCCTGCACGTTCGGATTGTATTTTCCTTCGGGATGGTATTTTTTTAGGTAAGGGAAGCGATGTATTGGGTGGACGCGGGGCGCGGGACGTTTCATTGGCAGAGTTTTCGTCCGCCCCTGAACATGTTTGCTTGTTTAATAGTAGTATAGATTAGAGAACTATTGCACATGCCTATAACATAGCGTGGCAAAAATTGAATCAGTTTTTTCTTCTGTTTTGTATAGAGAAACGGCAATCACACTCCAAAAACAAAACTGCTACATCTACAAAAACTCTATGAAGATTACATGATCACATAGGTAAGTTTTGTAGCTTAATTTACGAAAGTGTAGCAAAGCTCCTCCAAAAATGTTTTCTTGGCAAAATTAGCCAGGAAAGGTAGGCATCATGAGTTACTACGAGTACCTAGGAGTACCAAACAAATCCAAAAGTAAACTTTGTTTCTTCCAGTACAGCTAGTTCTCCGGCCTGTCTATAAATAAGCCGGAACGCAGGCCAACCTGAGGCACCGCAGCATCAGAACCACAAGGTCTCAAGAGAAAGAGAGAATGGCGGCCATCTCCTCCACCTCCTACTTCTCCTCGCAGCCGGAGCTGCCGGCGTCCAGCGCCACCGCTACAGCCAGCATCAGCAAAGGCCGGCAGCCGCGGAGGCATCGGACGAGCGGCTGCGTCATGCTCGAGCCGGCCTCCGGTGGCGGCGCGGTGGGGAGGAGGACCAGGAGCCTCACGGAGGAGGACCTGGAGGAGCTCAAGGGCTGCCTCGACCTCGGCTTCGGCTTCTCCTACCATGAGATCCCGGGCCTCTGCGGGACGCTCCCTGGGCTGGAGCTCTGCTACTCCATGACGCGGAGGTTCCTCGACGAGCAGAGGACTCTGGTCGGGCAGCTGGAGCCCGCCGCGTCGGCGGCGCCGCCCATCCCGGACTGGAAGATCTCCGGCCCTGGTAAGACTTGTTTTTTGCACACATGTAAAGCTTGTTATGGAGATCTGTTTAATTTCTTCTTCACATGATCTGCTGCTCATGGCTGATCAATTACCGTTGGCTTTGATAGGTGATGATCCAGACCAAGTGAAAGCTCGGCTCAAGTATTGGGCACAGACAGTGGCATGCACAGTCAAACTCTGCAGCTAGTGGAGGTCCGGACAAGGGAGTCTGCCGATTCATCCCATGACATGGCGCTATGATTTAAGGTGCCTGAAGCTGAAAAAATCTGCTTATATGGCTGAGACATGTCGTGCGAACACTAAGGAGACGCTTCTGATGCGTGCCGTCGGGACAACATAACAGATCGGTGCTTTTCAAAAGCTTCGGAAAGAGAGACGACTTATGACACCACGGAAGAGTAAGAACTCTCGACGCGATATGTCGTCGGAGCTTTTCTGAAAGCGTCAGATGCTTGCCACTCTCATTCATCATGGGTGATCTAAGTAGCATGAAATTCTAGAGACCTGCTAGTGATTCTGCTCTTCCCTGTAAAATGATGACTAGGTGCTCCACTTGGGTTGTGCTACGCCGGGTTGAGCTTTAAAACCTGTCGGTAGATTTGCTCAAGTATGGCTTTGTTCTCATACTCCTTCGACTTTGATTTGCTTTCAACTAGTAGACACTGTATAGGACTTTGATGAACATATGTGTTGATCGTGTTGTACTGCACTGCACTGCAGAGGTGTGGAAACAGTCTATCCTAAAACAAATTTCGTTGTCCAGCTCATCAACGAGTTGTGGCTGTTGTTATTGTGGATATCAATATCATATGATCCCACTGAGCTGAATATAAGAAGTGTCAAGACTGCGAAGAAAAACATTGGCCACCTAACTAACTGAGCACTGTTGACCGAAGTATGATAATCAGACTAAGAATGCAGGGGATCCCATGAACACATGTATTTCATGATTTTATTGGATTTACATCGGTGCCAAATGGAAAATAAGACGTGATTCCGAACAGATGACAAGTATCGTTTGTATATATATAAGAAAACTTAGAACCTGATCATAACAGGAAAAGACAGAGACACTAGTTTTCATCATAATTTCAGTTTAGCAAGTTCTCCCTCTGTAAACAAATATAAGACGTTTCAGATCACTATGTAAACAAATATAAGATGTTTTAGATAATTTTTCTAAGACATCTTATATTTGTTTACAGGGAGAGTAGTAAATAAAACAAAAGTTATAACCTAATAAACATATTTATCTGGGGCTACAGATAGTGTTGGTACTTGCTATCTGAATGTATGGCAAGCAATTTTCCTTCTCCAACTCTTATAGCTACGAGACCAATGGAGACAAAATGTATTAGCTGCTGAAAAAAATCATATACAGAAAACAAAACCGATACAACAAATCACCGTTGTCATCGGTGCGGAGCTCTCTTCAACAGATACCACTAGGTGCCTATTCATCTTGAGAAACTTAACGACCTCCATTATTTGGTACAGTCACTCACCAGGAAGGCATAGAGGCAAGACAGAAAGTAAATACAGCAGGAATCAAAAATAGGAATAGTAACATGAGTATTAAAAGCGCTACCGGAAGGCGGGCTTCTCTGAATAAATAGTATACCCTTATAGGGTCTTCTTCCAACTTTTTCATCCTCCGTGAGCCTTTCTTCCAAGCAGACGGCCACTATCTTATCAGTTCTTAAGGTGAAAAATAATTTAGTTTTCTCTCAATGTCGCTCATAGCTCCATTACTTCAAAGGGAGCTCCATTAGAAGGGGTTCCTAATATATAACTCGGCATGTTGTTGAGGGTTCCGTCATAGGTTGGGTTGGTCTGTGGATCAGGAGGTTTGGGTGTCACTCAGAGTATTTTGTGGGTTCGGCTCACCTGCAGGGCTCCCTGCAGGAGTTACTGTGCAGGGCCAGTAAGACGGCGCCACGTGCCCATTGTGGACCAACTCCAGTTAATTATATTTACCCTTTCTACATATTCAAAAATAATAATTGCTTTGAAGCTTCAATCTTCTTCCTCGCCTCGCCTATGAGAACGAGATTTGTTTTTCCCCTCGCTCCGCTATCTGATACAGAAAGAAACACAGGCATGAGACTCGTTGCTAGCTCCGGCGAGGCCGTCTACGGCCAGTCGACCATGATTTGGATGCTAGTGCGGCTGCGATCGGTCGCCGCCGGGCACCGGCATCCAAAACCATGGTTGCGAAATAGGTGCACGGGAGCATGGCGATGCAGTTGAGAAACATGATGTTGCAGATCTTTCGTTCCCTGGCCTAGAAGTAGTTGTTGTCTCGATCTAGAGTTGGCTGGGTGTATTTGTACATGAATCCGAAGAGGAAAACTGAATCTCGCTGATATCAACACGGTGGCGCTCACCTCCACCGAACTCGAAAAAGATGGCTTCCAATCTTCCAATTAAGAGCGCTTCTTCTCAATTCCATCGACGGTGAAGCGGACTGGGAGGAGGGAACGCCGACGGCATGGGGCAGGAGATAAGCGGTGGTGGCGGACATGACATGGGACGTCGGCGGTGACGGGCGCTTCGTAGTGGCGAAGAAAAAAAAGGAACCGCAGGCGTCATTCAACTACACAGCGACACGGTATGGTCCTCGACTGCTTCCCAGAAAAGGATTGTACTCAACTCGTCGTAGATTAGCCGGCCGGCGAGCACCCGTTCCCACTAGAATTACAATTAAAATCTAATTAAGCAGAGCTGCTGGTCCACAATGGGCACGTGGCGCCGTTTTACTGGCCCTGCACAGTAACTTCTGCAGGAGCCCTGCAGGTGAGCCGAACCCGTATTTTGTACTCCCTCCGTTTTTATTTACTCTGCATATTAGAGTTTGACTGAAGTCAAACTTCTTAAAGTTTGACCAAGTTTACAGAAACAAATATAAATAGATATCATAACAAATTTATACGATGTGAAAGTAGATTCAATAATGAATCTAATGGTATTGAATTGTTATTGTATATGCTACTAATATTTTTGTCTACAAATTTAGTCAAAGTTTATAAAGCTTGACTTTGACCAAAGCTAATATGCGGAGTAAATAAAAACGGAGGGAGTATATCCCTTAGGTAATAGACTTAATGAACTAATTGATTGTTTCTTAGTTAGGATTTTCTTCACACATATTGGGCTGTCCCAAATAGAGTCTCCTTGTGAACTTTATTATATTATAAAACCCTTTAACAGTCGCGGTAAGGGTGCCCCCTCGCTGCATCCACGTCATCACCTGCTACTGTGCGCTTTTTTACTGGACCCGCTCGATTGACGCGTTGGCTTCTCCCCCTGGTCCACATGTGCTGAGAGAGAAAGGGATCGCCCAACCCCCTCCATCCCCCGATTCCTCTCCCTCTCCCTTGCCTGCCGCCGCCACCACTCACCAGCGCCATCTCCCACAGCCGCCGTCAGCACGGCGCCCTCCCCCGGGAGGAAGAAGGGTGCAGAGGCAGCAGCCAGCCGCGACTAACCACCGGCGTCCTCCCCCGACAGGAAAGAGGAGGCCGCGACTCATCACCGGCGCCCTCCCCCGGCAGGAAGAGGAGGGCAGAGGCAGCAGCCAGCCGCGACTCGTCCGTGTCGCGTTTTGGCCCAGATGTGGCCGCCCCGTGCTCTGCCCGTCGACCTCGATCCGACCTCGGCAGTAGGAGCTCAAGCCGATGAGCGCGGCCTCAATCCGGACTCGGCAGGAGGACATGCGCCATCTCATTCCCCTTCACTTTTGGTCGCACCTCCCCGTGAGTTCCTCTTTCTAATCCCCTTCCGCTCTAATTTAATTCTCGTTTTAACTGTTCCTGCTGCCTATGGCTGCTGTAGGTATTTTCGTCTTCCCCACTTCTACTCTTATACTCCATTTGACTCAGTCCTGATTTCTACATCTTTCACAAGTAATCTTTTTTATTTCCTGAATTCTGTATGTGCTCATTGGACTGCAACAGCCAGGGTTGCTAGAGATGGAGACTTTCATGACATCTTGTCACCTCCAAATAAATAGAGAGGAAAAGCAGATGAGAATATTGGTTCGAAAATTCAAAGTATCAAAGAATTGGTCTGGCCTTTGGTCATGGTAAGTGAACTCAGATTTATAAGGTCAGCTGAATGATATCATTGTTGTTTTAAAGTTGATTACATCGAATAGGATTGAAAGGCTGAAATGTTGTTGCTTTTTTTTCCTTCTCTGAAGAAATTAATTAAGCTGTTGTTTGGCCTGTGATATCTTGTGGTTGTTGGAGGGCTCCCATCTAGCACTATCTGCTGGTCTACAAAGAGTCAGGAGGCACATGTATGAATGTTTAATCAACCCCGTGAGGAGAGCAGGTTTTAATTAACTAATCATGGGTTGATTAAAGTAATTCAAATATACTCTTTTGCAGGCTGGGTTCACTTTGATGGGTGGTACTTTCATGTCATTACTGGCTGATTATTGTGATTATTTCACCAGAAATCGGGCATACTTCTGCTAATGTTGCAGAGGTGGTTTGTTATTCGGAACATAGTGCTGTCAAACATATCACTATGACATTTCAGACGGAAGGTTCATTCAACATTTGTCCATGATTCTTGGATGCATTTGAAAATTCCCTGTGATTTTTCCCCTGAAACATCTAATTGGTCTTTTAATTCCAGGAAACCTGATTATTGCTTGGGGCTTCATCTTTGGCAAATGCTATCTTATGGATGTATCCGCTTTCACATTTGTGTTCAGAGTACAAACAGAGGCCACACAATAGTTGTTGTTGCTGATTGTTTTTCTTCTACAAAAGATGTTGTTTAAGGTTATTGCTCATCGACCCTCTAATTAGTCTTGTTGAATTAACTTCCAGAACATTTGGTTCATTTAATAAAATGAGGTGTCTTTCTAGCTTGAGTTATGATTTGCACAATTGTCCTAATACATCATGATTTACCTATTGATAAGTGGTTGCACGATGATGCCAAATTTAATAATGCCGGAGTTGAGAGAGATATGAAAACGACTATCAGGTCAAAGTAAGCACCACCTGCTACGCAAGCGATGTACGGCGATGGCGAGCACCACTGAGTGTGCACGGTGCAGAAGTCTCTATGGGAAGGGGGGCGGCTGTCGGGTAATATCTTTCTTCCCATCTCTCCCTTTTTATCATTTGCGGTCTTGCCAAACATTGGATGTCACATCTCCAAAGAAGTTTAGTACTGATCTGAATGGAACATATGTTCAGTTGCAATTCTGGATATTTACACAATTGTCTTTGTTTCTCTTCCAGATTTTATTGAAGCAAAAAATTGGTTTCTGATGCATTCAAAAATCAATAATCATCAGCGGCAACAAAATTTACAAGACCGGCCAGTGGATGGTGACTATCTCCACACTTGATCTTTCTATTTGACACTGCATAACATATTATGGCGTCATAAGAACAGTCTTATGTGACGCCCGCAAGAGGGACGTGGTCTACATTGAGCAGTACTACGATGGCGCCGATGAACATCTGCTCAAGCAGGCGATGATGAACGCGAGCGTCGGCTCAGTGGGGGCAGTGGAGGGTTGTCGAAGTAATAAGAGTAGTCTGTAATACATTTTCTATGCCATCATGGCTACCATAAGAAGGAAGGGCCTCGGCCGAAATCTCCATCAGGTTGCGCCCTCGACCAGCATCTCCATCAAATCCCGTCGACGTTGCAACTTCCGACGACACATCCAGTGTCGTTGCCGAGTTCGCCGGCGGAAGAAGAACATTCGTCGAGCCGTCCAATGTCACCTGCGCGGCTGCTACACGAGAGGTAGTATCCCCTTGAAAGCAAAGCAATGAATAGAAGCCCCTGTTTCAGTTATTGTTTCTGTCCCCTGGCTGGCTGGCCTTGTCTGCCACACAAGTGGGAAGTGCAAATCATTCTGAAAGTTGATTCAAGTTTGTAGTGCTTCAACTAGATTCATAGATGCTACACTTCTGTTAGTATGTTCAATATTTTTGCCTTCTGAGACTAAACAGTGTAGCTGCTCTGCATCCAGTACACCTGCTCAATACTTGTAATTTCATTGGTTCAGATTATCATAGGTAATTCGCTTAATGGATTGTCATAAATAATTTGCATCATCTTGTACCAACAGCCAAAGGGAGTGCATGGTTCTAGTAGCTTATTTGTGTTCGAGCCTCCAACAGGCTATGCACGCCCCAAGATTTGAAGCGTGACTGACTTTTTATGTCGACTGAATTCTTTTGTTACAATCATCAGTGGAGATTTCTCAAAAAATATGTGGATTGGTAAGACTAAGTTCGAATATCATATTTAATGGGTCATAATTTCTTATTCCAAAAGCAGACGTTACACAAAAATACATGATTGATTTGATAAATTTAGATGTTACCAATGGTCATGCACGTCGCTGCTGCATGAGTTCATGTCGTCGGCAGTGGCTCGCTCATCAACAAGGCCGATGAAATCAGGGGGAGCATGAGCGGGTCCGGGGATGGGCACACTTGATGCTTCTTTAATTCACTAGAGCAAAATACTAACAGCGTCAACATCGACAGCGTTCGTCACTCCCCTGACGGCATCTCCGATACTTCGGCCCCAGATTAATTAGTTGCAGCATCACCATAGATTGCCCTCCTGTAGAGCTATATAGGTTAGTGTGAGCTTGGTTTGATTTGGCCTGGTTTTGATGTCTACTGTGTGTAGGTGCCAAAGGTGTCCGATTGAACTCAGTTGGAGGCCAAACAGGTTCGGCTCTCGGACATGCCACCAATAATGCTCGATGACACCGATGCGTAGACTGTAAGTTGACCCCCTCAGCCCTGATATATTGGTGCGAGACACCGTGCATTTACATGATATTGCTAGGAACGCGTGCAAATTGCATAATTTGTTATACATGCTGCTTAACTTGATCACCGGTGTGCTGTTAGTTGGACCTCAAGAATAGAGATCACATCTTACCATAGGCAGCTCTTAATTATGTGCGCGTTAATTCAATTCTGAAAGTTGATTCAAGTCTGTGGTGCTTGAAGTAGTTCATAGAAGCAATTCCGTTAGTATGTGAACAAAAAGCTCATCTTATATGTGTGACCGGAGTTCAGAATATGAATAGGGGAATGATCATAGATACCAACACCTACAGTGTGATTTATCTTGATAGAGGTGCAATGGATTCGTAAGTAGTTTTAATGTTTTTTCTAGATAGCAAGTACTTAAGCTTCTGCAATCATGAAAAACAAAAGAAGGGACCAGTAGTCAGGTTCCATTAATCCTTCTATAGGTGTTCTCTTTGATGCCTTTCCCCCTTCATTACCAGTACAATGATGCTTTCTCTGTTAACCTTCTGGGTGGTGTTGGGCGCTATGCTCTTGACCTTGAAAGTGTATTTGCAACTCTACTCATAATACTTTTGTGTGATAGTAATGCTTTTGTGTGATAGTGAGGCAATTTAGTCGCATGCCTTCAGTTACAAAAAAAGTAACAAGAGTTGTTAAAAATACGAATGGGTCATAAATGGTCATAGAACAGGGGAGCAATTTGAATGGGCAATGGAAAACATGAGTAAAAGAAGCAGCTAAACGAAAGCCGCTCGCCCAGAGTGTCTCGGAGGAGGGTGTCACTGCCGCTGGATTGGCGAATGACTACTTCTTGGTGGCGTATGGATGTCGCACTGTATGCATCTTGATCTGTAGTTGGATAGTTCCTGACCTCATTCCAGGAGGCTGATTGGAGCCTGGTACATCACTTTTCTCCTTACTGATAAATGCTCTAGCTCATTAATTTGGTAATGCTCATGACATTGCACATGAGTTGCTGCGAGCCAAGCGATAGAAAAGTTTGAAACTGATGCTGCAGATGATCTTTCTTTTCTTCTTCTTCGTGACATTTTTTGGGTTCAGCATGTTGATAAGAAACTACTCCCTCTGTTTCCAAATATAAGTCTTTTTAGAGATTTTCAGTGTGGATTAGATACAGATGTATATAGACGGATTTTAGAGTGAGATTCACCCATTTCCACCATATGTAGTCCATATTGAAATCTTCTAACAAGACTTATATTTAGGAATGGAGGGAGTACTTTGTTTGTAGTCCTTGTACAACCTGCTTTGTTCAGAAGAATGTTCTATCAGGCAGCCATGTCTGATATGTTCACATGACTTCTTTCATGTGGCCGTTCCTCACATTCCTTTGCTTCCAACTATTCCAGCCAACTGCAATGAAGTCCTCCATAGAGAAGGGTTTGCAGAAAATGATCTTGGCATCCCAGATAAGTAGGTCGGGGTCAAAGCCAGTGCCAAGGGGGATTCCAATGGATCACCAACACGAGAAACTAAAATGGCAGGACCAGAAAAGATGGTCCCAGATCTCACTGCAGCCGGATGTGCAAGAACACACCAATGATCATCTGTGAGACTAACACTGAATTTTTTTCGATGGAGCATTACCGCTGCTATTTAGCTTCTAGAGTACAATCACTTGCACGTACAACTATAACAGCTAGCAGTATGGTTTATCCCCTTCTGGTTCTACTATTTCTCTAGAGTGATGGCATAGGAAGAGCATGTGTATATGTTGAGGTTAGTCTTCTGAAACTAATGCTGCAGATGTTCATTGTAGACTCAGCATGTGTATTTATTTTATTTTTACTTCTTTGTGATGTTTGTTGGTTTGGCATGTGGATAAGATTTTTTTTTTAGTTTATGACTTCTTTCATGTTAGCGTTTTTATGCTGAGCTGTAGATGTCAAATATTATCGATCCATGCATCTTAAGTTAATCGACTGACAGAGGAGAAGTATACCATACCCAGGAATCAGCATTAGCATAGTCCAATGTACAATTTTGTTCCAATCAAACAGCTTGCATTCTTGAGATTTCAGCCGGCTTTTGCAGTGATTTATTAACAGTTTGTGTCCTTGACGGAATCACAAACTAAAAAGGAAACAGATTACTGGATCAGACGTGGAAGGGGAAAGGCAATCGCCAATCGGAAGCAAATCCGTACACCAACTCGGACCAACAAAAGTTGGACTAATATAAAGTACCCAGCTCTCAGAGATTGGACGCCTAAATCAGTACACAGAAAAAAGTATAGGCAACTTAATACACGCCCAGGTTACACAGATTGATTTTGATTTCTAAAGAAGAGCAAATCTCCAAGTATACTCCAAGCTACTGAGCCAACCAGAGCAGATCAATCTACAAGCAATCTCCAAGCTACCGACCCAACCAGAGCCAAGGAGCCATAAGTATATTCCTTATCCCCTTATACATGATTAATATATACTAACTCTATTATCCATCTCTCCATACAACATCCTTCAATATCCTTACGAACAATGTGGTACCTGCCATGCATATACATAAAATTTATCATCAGAAATTTTGAACTTGTGGACAAGTAAAATCAGTTAATTGTGAAATTTATCATCATCAATTTTGAACTTCTGGACAAGTAAGCAAACAAGAAGAAAAATACACGCCACACATACACAAAAGGAGATGAATAAGACCAGTACAAGCAAGACATACACCAAGAATATTGTCTACATAGAAGTCCTGACCAAATAGGTAATGCAACATTTCAAATTTCAGTTTCTAATTCTACGTTAATATAAAACAAACTCAAGCATTTATGTTACACATTGTATTACTAATTTTCTAAACTTAAATTCATTACTTGGATTCTATAGAACGATCCAACTGTCAACTTCGGGCTTAGAATTCAGTACTACTTGATTGTCTTGAAGGAGGATGTCTTCATGTACCGAACTGGTAACTCATTCGTGGAAATAGTGTTCCAATTTTTATGAAAATGTTAACTTTTATTAAAAATAAGAAAATTATCAAAATTAACCTAATTATCAATGTCTATTTAAATTGGACACAAAAATGATCCACAATGGCACATGAAGCAGATTGTGCGCCTTTTTTGTCCGGTGCAACGCACTGGCATTTGTACTAGTGAAGCCAAAGCTTTCATCACTCTTAAAGAAAATATAAAACAAATATCATGATGCTATCAACTACTGTTTGTTTGCTAACAATCAAGGACTAATGTGTGTGGGCGTATGAAAATGGCCGCATGAGACGCTTCGAGGCGCTGTAGTAATAAAAGTGCGCACAACTTTGTGTCAAGAGGCGCGCCATGGGCGCACCCCAACCCCTAGTATGATGCAATGAGTGGCATATATGTCTATCCATTAAAGGAGGTGTTCACGGGGCGGTCCAAACATATTTTGGAGGCCAAGATGAGTCAAAATAAATATAATAATTTATGCTAAACATTAATATATGTTTTTGTCATTAATATATGCTAATTATGATAAATTAGAATTTTTTTTGTGACAAAATATACATTTTTAATATATCCATGTCTTAAAAATATATGAATAAATCAAATCCTACTAAATGTGAGAACAATAAGAAAACGGACAAAAGCACACATAGGTTCTCGTATTATTTTATGATATTTGCATAAATATAGTGTATATGTCTATGTGTATCCTTAAATACCTTAAGTAGATATTTGTAAAGTTATTTTTATAAGAAATATCTTGATAAAAGAATTTTATATTAGATCCATGCAAATATAAAATCTAGAGTATATTAGATGTTTTTGAGGAGCTTGTCACCGAATCACCACACACTGCTTTAGTCCCTATTTTGTTCAAATGTATCTTACATATTATAGTGGGTTCAACCATTTGTTGTTGTTGTGTGTCTTGTTGTAAGATAGCATGCTCTGGTTAAGATACCGTTCACTATAACTTGTATGGCATTCAGGGAGGAGGCTAGCATCCTAAAATTAGCTGCCACCGATCAAATTAATTTTTGTTCTACATGGTGCACACTACTGGGCCATTTTTGCATATCTTTGCTATTGCAAATTTGGTCATTTATAGATATTTAATGTTATATATACTAGGCTCTTAATCGTAACAAAGATTTAATAATCATGTGATATTTTCATTCACAACTCGTGTGTCAAAGGCCGCCTTGAATCTTTTCAGCTGCCAACATGTCTTTGGGTTAACTTAGAAAAGTTGTGACTCATCGCACTCAACACCCAAAAGATAAAACTCAACATCTTTGATTTCTTCGATTGTAGGATTTGATGGTTTCCCTTCACTAACCTTGGTTTCCCCCTTGGTCCAACCAAGCCGAGAATAAGAGACTTAACTCCCCTTGTTGATAAAATTGAGATGTGCCTTATTTCTTTCTCTTCTTCTCTTTCATGTGGAGGTTGTATCATTGTCATCAAAGCTATCTTTACTTCCTTTCCTACTTTCTTCCTTTGAACCGTGAAGCTCCCTGGTGGTATTCAAAGCCAGATGCGTATGTCTATGGGGTAAATCTGAGCTCTCTAGTAGACCTAAGCTACCTAGGATAAAGCATGGAAGTTGGATAACTCTGGATATCTTGGAATCACTAACATTCATATCCATAATGAAGCCATCCATATGAAATACATTCACAAATTATAAAAACTTGTCCCGAATTACTTTAACGAGTCAGTGGTACCTCATGTTGCTACACATGTGGGCTGTGGGATCCATTTGTGGTGTGATGTAATAAAACCGAACCCCAACTTCTAAAACTTTACTTCTTGCTTCATTAGACAACAAATAATGCTCTTCTAGGTTTGATCGTTGGATGAGATAGATATGCAAACAATTTCCCAGGTTACACTTGTTTATTTTTGATGATCAAATCGTTATCATGATTGTGTTGGAGTTTCGGAAGCCTCTTAATATGTTCCATTTAGCCCTCTCATCACAAGCTTTTGATGAACCGATGTCTTTCAGAATAGCATCCCAAATAGGATCAACTATCTTGACTAACGGATTTTGGACCTATGTGTGTGTGTGGGGGGGGGGGGGGGGGTGTAACACTTTTTCCTCGATCTGAGTTTATACACATACTACTTCGGCCATCTGCGAGCATTATTGCTTCAAAAACCCTAAATCGGGCTCTTGGTCCTCCCTCTTTAGGAAGGAGTGTGTTGTTCCTTCACTTGCATTTAGAATTGAGTTCCTCGATTTTCTTCAAACATGGCTAAAGTCCCTGGCTTAATTCCCTTGTACAACCCATCTAGTTCCCTTCAATAGTCTTGTTTCTCCCCTAGCTACCTTCGCCCTCTACATACCTTTTTATCTGCACATAATTCTTTTATTGATAAAATTTTATTAATAGAAGCATCTACCAAGTCACAAAAGAATGAATCAAAATTCATAACACAAGTCAAGAAAAAAGGAAAAATTTGACTGTGAATAGTACACAATTTAAATTGGGTTTTAGATTTGGCACATTATCACTATTGATAATTTTTTTGCAATTTTTGTCTCCCTAACTACATTTGAAATTTCTAGTTGAAACTTTGTGACATGCTAGATGCTTCCATTATCTATGTCACATTATAATTTCATATTAAAAGAAAGTGTCTATGGGGAGTTGGGTGCACAACTTTAATAGTTTTTTTTACTTCTTTTAACACAATATTGAAGCACTTCAAAATCCTGGTATGATCGAGTTTGGAGCCAGAACTACCGGCATTAACATTGTGGTCATTGCAGGGGTGGGGGTTAAATTCCCATGATGAGATCCCTGGATGATTACACCAGACATGCACCTAAAAATCCCGCTCTGCATAAACATGCCTGGTATTCCAGAACAAGGCATATGCGATCTAAAATAAGAAAAACAAAGCATAGTAATAACACCTTTGTTTTGAATTGTAAGACGTTTTGGAAAGTTTAACATGGACTACATACGGACTGAAATTAGTGAACAAACACACTAAAATAGAGTAGGACATTTTGGAGACCGAGCTCCATGGAGCCCTTTATTTTGAAAAAAAATAAATCAAAATTCATAAATTTCAGTTTCAAAAAATTCTGAAAAAAACTACACATGTATGCAAGGATGTAAAGTGTATGTGTGAAAAATTTCAGGATGAAATACTTCGAATTGCGAGTTGCACAAAAAAACAAAATCATGGACTTTAAAGATGAACAGTACATATGCTAAAAAGCCTCAGATTTGTCTTTTTGTGTAGCTCATATTTTAATTTTTAATGTATTTCGACCTAAAAATTTGCACACATGTACATTATGTATCTAGGTACATGTGCATTTATTTTCAAGATTTTTTAAAACTAAAAAGTTTGAGTTTTGAAGTTTTTAAATAAAGGCCTTCATGGAGCTCGGTCTCCGTTTGACATTTTCGACTAAAACACATCTAATATACATCCGATTTAGAAAGAAAAAAAAGTTAGAACATCTCATGATTCGGAACGAAGGGGCATGCCAGAGTGGAGTCCTTCACATAAATAACAGGCATAAACATCTCCGATGGAGGCTCCGACCTCCGTGCATGTGCATCGATCACTGTCGCACGCAGCTGGCTCGGGCGCTCGGCTGAAGGACGAGCGGGGCGGGTGCAACGTAGCCGTCGTGCCCTCCGGCGCCATGGAACACCGAACAGAATCACGTGTGGTCGCTCCCAAGCGCGAAATGTGGTTGGTCGCCCGCGTCGTGCGTGTGGCTGGACGTGCCGGCGATCAAACAAGCGGCCAGGGATCGGCCCTGGAACTGGCTTGGGTCACGGCGGCTTCAGCCCCACGCCACAAGAATGATTCCGCAAGGACGCGCGCGCGAGGGGTCACCGGCGGCCGGCCGGCCCTGCGCTCGCTGATGGCTCCTCCGCCACAAGTCCTAACCAGATGCTTGCACTTATCCACACATGGCACGTGTGGGTGCAGGCGCCGCGGTCCACCTGACCACCTCGTGTCCACGTACCTCCGAACCTAGTTCTCGCTTCTTGGTGAACACCGCATGTGGCTCACGCCACGGTACCGACGATTACGAAGATGCCAAGCCTGTCATTTTTGCACGGAGGTGATGTGAGGGGATGCAATCATTTATACTAGGTCGAGGGTGTAATAAGTAAAACTGTAAAAGAGCCGTGACACTGACAGACCTGGGAGGAGTGGGAGTGATCATGATGTGCTGAGGGGCGGCGCATGCGGGACAGTAAAGCCACGTACGTACGCGAGTTGCCCGTTCTCTTCTACAGGTCCATGACAGCAACGTCCTAGGGCACGTAATTTTCGGTCCGCTCCATGACTCCTCCATCCACCATTCGCGTCTGATCATGTCTCGTAGCTGGAGAACAGCAGCAGCTGGAGTGAGATCTACTCATCACTCATCAGCCATCACTAAAGACGTGTTAGCACAAAGCTCACGCTTTATCTAATCCTTGTCCGCCACACAGAACTGCCGAGGAAACACTCGTTCAGACCATGATGTAGAGTAACAAATTATTACGCACACACCCTCTTTTATTTTTAATTTAGAAGAAAGAAAATGCAGCCCCAACATGTGTAATAGTCGTTCTTAAGTTGTTTGTAAGAGATGTCGCATAAGAATTTTAGTGATACGAAGGAAAGCAGTGGCGGAGGTAGGAATAACTTTTAGATGCGACGGAGTTTAGGAAGGAGGGAACTGCTTATATGCCATCATACAAAGGTTCACAAAAACCCTAAATACATGTCACCACAACAAATTTCGTTCCAAAAGTCGAATCCAAGTTCACTTCTAAATTATTTCCTCCCCTTCTTCGGCACCGTCTGCATACTCGCCCTCTGGCCACGCCGGCTGACTGCCGCCGATCGCTGCTTGCTGGATGCATGGATGCACCTTGAACCAACATGTATTGAGGATCTTTTGCCTCTCGATGACTGTAACTCTCTAAATATGGAATAAAACTCTTTTTCCCCTTGCAAAAGAAAAATAGACAGGCAGTGGGCTACTATATATTGTCCGAACATAGCATGGCTGAAATAGATTCAGTTTTTTTTTTCTGTTTTTTAATGGGGAGAGACAGCTTTACAGAAACGAAAATCACACTCCAAAAAGGGTTTTCGTCGCAAAATTAGCCAGAAAAGGTAGGCATCCATGAGTTACTACCCACCTAAAAGGCTCAAACAAATCCAAAAATAAACCCTTTTTTTTCCAGCACAGCTAGCAGCCAGCGAGTTCTTTGCCCGTCTATAAATGAGCCAAAACCCAAGCCAACCCGAGGCACAAAGCTCTACAACCAGAAGCCAAAACCGAACCGAGGAAGCAGCAGCAGATCAAACCGCAGACGAAGACACCGTCGCAAGAGAACGAGAGAATGGCGGCCATCTCCTCCACCTCCTACTTCTCCTCGCAGCCGCAGCTGCCGGCGTCCGGAGGCGGCAGCAACGGCCGGCAGCCGCGGAGGCGTCGGATGGGGGGCAGCTGCGTCATGCTCGAGGCGGCCGCTGCCTCTGGTAGTGGTGGTGGCGGCGTGGTGGTGGGGAGGACGAGGAGCCTGACGGAGGAGGACCTGGAGGAGCTCAAGGGCTGCCTCGACCTCGGCTTCGGCTTCTCCTACCACCAGATCCCGGGCCTCTGCGGGACGCTCCCCGGCCTGGAGCTCTGCTACTCCATGACGCGGAGGTTCCTCGACGAGCAGAGGACGGTGGTCGGGCAGCTGGAGCCCGTTGCGGCGGCGGCGCCCATCCCGGACTGGAAGATCTCCGGCCCTGGTAAGACTTGTTCCCTGTACACCTGTTTGTTTATGTTCTTGGTAAAGTTTCAGTTTTGGAGCGATGCGAGGGAGTGGGTTTTGTTCTCTGTTGTTTCAGTGTGCGGACTCTCTGATTTGGGGATGATTAGAAGTAAACTTTGGTAAAGATTACTGGATTTGCTTGGTTAAATTGAGGTTTCATGCCTGATACCGTAACATGTATTCTGAAGATATAAGATATACATGCTTCAATACTTTGTACCAGACAATATGCATCCAGGTTATTGCAAAATGAGGGATTTGTAACCAGTATTAAGCAACAGTTGAAATTAATGTCTGACTTAGATCATCCCTGTTTTCCTCTGAAAAAGCTCGCTCATTAACAACAGTTGTACTATTTGTTACGAACTCATAAAGTTGCGACATTCTTTTTGTTATGGGACTACGATAGATCTGCTGTGTTTATATGAGTTGCCGAGTTGGTGTACAAATTTGAGGCGATCAACTGAAAATATGTCAATTCAGTTGATTCGCGGTGAGTTACGAACTTACGATTGCCCTCACCAACTCTTGGTAGGATACGGCCAATTCTTGTTCTATAGATTTCAGTTTTGCCCTTGTCTTGATGGTGCTTTGCATGGTGTAGTCTGTAATATGTCTGGCGTGGAAAATTGTAAGCCGTTTCTTTGGCTATTCATAAAAGGTTAGGATGGTAGGCACTCCCAAGATTCTACTGACCTTTTCGGTTGTTGTGTATCCCATGGTTTTGGTTACATCTAAATTTGATGCCGAATGAAAAAAAAAAGGAAATAGGTTGAGCATAGAATGGAGAAAGCAATACTAGTGTTCAAGGCAAAATGTATATGAAAAAAAGATTGATTGAACTTTCCAACGGACTCATTCCATGAGTAAACGATTGAATGGGATTCGCTTGGGCAACGAATTCAAGTCCTGGTCCCCTTTTCTCTCTTATTGAATTAACTAATTCATTTCCTTTTTACTTTTGGATTTTTTTATTTGATTTGGCATTATTCAACAATAAAAAAAGAAAAATTTCGACAAATTCCTTTTTTTTTAATTATGTGATAATTATGAGAACCAATCCTACAGTTCTATTATTTGGGAAATCAAGGTGAGAGACAGGCAAATAAAAGAAGCAGACCATATCCCCCCAAAGACAGAACATGTGACTTGGTCATCGATTCACTTTTCTTGGTAAGGGGAACTGTCTTGTCCAAGACAAGCTTCACAACAAAGCAAAGCAAGAGCAGTCCCCACTGAAAATTGTGCTCCTCCCTCCAACTCATATTTCCTCCTAAAAATATATATAAAAAATCGATGATGCGCTAATCGTGCTACCCTGACCCCAGCATTGCAAAGCATGTTCTCCATATCTGTTTGATTTGCTGTTAATTTAATTGTGAGATTGTATTTCCTTGCGAATGATGTACTGCTCACGGCTGATCAGCAACTATTTGCTTTGATAGGTGATAGTCCAGAGGAAGTGAAAGCTAGGCTCAAGTATTGGGCCCAGACAGTGGCATGCACAGTCAAACTATGCAGCTGATGGAGATTGGTAGTGTGCTGGTTCTCTCTTAACATATATGCTACTACAAGCTGAACTGGAGGTGGCTGAAGTTGAAGAACGATGCTTATATGGTATTGGGCTTGGTGGGCAAGTGCAGAGGAGGTGCTTCTGCTTCGTGTTATCGAGGCGACAGAACTGACCACTGCTTTTGCCAAACTTCGGAGGGGGGAGAGGATTGCTGACAACATGGAACTGAGAAATCGCGAGGCGGTCCGCAGTCGAGCTTTTCTGAAAGCATCAGAAGCTTGCCGTTCCTCGTGAGGTGACTTGTCTCTACATGGCGCAGCGGTTGCAAGTGCCTGAGACCTCTGCTTGTTTCTGCTCTTCCTTGTAGTGCTCACTAGGTGCTCCGGTTGCACCGTGCTGCTCCGGCTTGAGCTTTGCAAATCCTTGGGTGGATTTGTTCAATTATAATTTTGTTTTATTGCTCCTTTCACCTTAGATTTGCTTTGGAGCAGTAGACCTTGTATAGGACTTGCATGTACGTATCTGTTGATTCTGCTGTACTGCACTCGGAGGGTGCAGAAACAGTTTCTGAAATAAATTTCTGCGTCCAGCCTAACAGCAAACTGTGGCTGTTGAAATTGTGAATGGTACATGATCGCACTGAACTGAATCTGTGTAGCTTCAAGACTGAAAAAGGAAAGATGAATCACATCACTAATTGGGTGTATCATAAGACCGAGAGGGCATGGGATCTCTTTAAAACATACCACCTCTGTCCTAAAATATGAGACGTTTTTTGCAGTTCAAATTGAAGTGTAAAAACATCTTATATTTTGGGACGGAGGCAGTACATTATACGGCTGTTTTAGAAATGTATACTGTAAGTATTCAGGCCAGGAACTAGACTGAAGAAGCAGCACACCCCACAGGTCCATCAGGCACGCTGGTACCTGGTACCAGTTGGTGCTAGAAATCGGAATCTGGCGCCTCTCTTCATCAGTCGCTTCCCGGGGAAGGATTAGCCCCAGGCAATCTCTCTCCTCGACGACGATCCAGCGGCAGCAGGCACCTGAGGGGAAGCACCGACTGAGCATTGTCGCAGAGAACCTTTTATTGATGGAGAAACCCACTGAACTTGGACAGAATGCATCTGGTGCTTCTCCAAACCCGCCCTTTTGAAAGACCTGCGAATTTCCAAATTCTTTTTCTTCTGAGTAGCTTTGGCCATAATATCCACATGACCATGATTTCTGGTATTAGGCTTCTGGATAATAACTGGACCCCACTTAGAGGAAATGTCAGTAGCAGGTTTAGCACTCTTCAATTTGTGTCAGAATTAGTCTACTCCATTGAGCTGAGCAGGCATGTTTTAATGGAGCCCAAAGCTGCAACCATTTAGGCCGCGCTTGGATTGGGTGTAAAATTATACGGAGGTGTTTTCTTTACAGGTGTAACTTACCGGCTAATGAGCAATTTCTGGCCGGAAACGAAACGACCGACCGAGGCATGTATTTTATACGAAGGTATTTGAAACCAAAACGCTGATCCAAACAGGCCCTTACACAGGCAAAAGTTGTGTGTCTTCTTCCCCCAAAACATCCTCATCTTCATCAGACTCGGCCACTTCAAATCTACTCCCTCTATAAGATCGTTTAGATCATTAGTGTTCTAGACGATGTTACATTTCTTAACAGAGGGAGTACTTAACTGGGCAGAACAATAGTCTATTTGGGCAGCCATGGAGCTGTCAGGTCCTGAACTCCAAACAGAGACAACATTTGTATGAGGTGATTGTGGAATTGTAACAACATGGCTCATACACATATCTTGGAACTGCTCCTCCACGGTAACAAAAGCTCCAGAATTAGGATGTTCTTTTGTTTCCTTCACAAACTGGACATGAACTTCCTAAAAAAAATCACAGGATGAAAATCCACAGTAGACACAGATAAATCCACTTTTTCCAAGTAGATGTACCGCCAGAAGTGCTAGCTGTGACGTTTGCTTTGTCAGATAAATTCACAGGATGTTTTTTTTTTGAAAAGGAGGCGTGCCCCCGGCCTGTGCATCTCTTGATGCACACAACCATTTATTAAAATAAAAGATTCAACCAAGTAGTCTCGAACATAAGCAAAAAGTCGAAGTAAATAAATGCCACAACCGGCGAAAATAGGACTAGATGACTAAACACCTATCCTATTATTAGACCGCCATCCAAACCGGTTATATCTATCCCGTGCAATCATCTCCCATCGACTGCACCCAATATCCATATGCGCCCTGTGGTCCGCATGGCTGATCAAGGACCACGTACGGATCCAGGTAGACGCTCTGAAGATGACCTGCAAAAAATTGGTGATGGTTTGTCTGTTAAAGGCGACGTCATTTCGACAATTCCATAACGCCCAAAGTAATGCACATGCTCCCACTCGAATATGTGCCGTGGTCTGAGGCGCTACCCCAGCCAACCAGTTCTCAAAAATATGTGATATCGTGAGAGGCGGAGTGACGTTAAACGCAACGTGAATAGTTCTCCAAAGTAACTTAGCAAGCGGGCATTTGATAAACAGATATTCTATTGTTTCATCATGATCACAAAAGCAACATCTTTTACTTCCTTCCCAATTACGCTTAGCTAGATTATCTTTAGTTAGAATTACACCCTTATGCACAAACCACGTAAACACTTTTATTTTCAATGGCACCTTAACTTTCCATATATGAACTGTCCTCGGGATATTCCCAGTATTAATCAAATCCGTGTACATGGATTTAACCGAGAAAACTCCTGACCCTGATAGTTTCCAGTACAAAGAGTCTTCTACACCAAAAAGGTTAACCTCCGTTAACCTACGCACAAGATGTAGCCATCTATCCCACCGCTGACCTATAAGCGACCGCCGAAACTGCATGTTAAGAGGAATGGATCCCAACACTGTAGCAACAGAGACCTCTTTCCGTTGTGCAATGTTGTAAAGGGATGGATACTGCAAGGCTAATGGGGTTTCTCCTAACCAGGTGTCCTCCCAAAACCTAGTATCCTGTCCATTCTCTACAATGAATTTAGTCCTGTTAAAGAAGACGACCTTTGTCCTCATCACCCCCTTCCAGAACGGAGAGTCAGGCGGTTGTGCCGTAACCTGGGCGAGCGTTTTGGAATAAAGATATTTATTACGCAGCAGTTGAATCCAGACCCCTTCTCTTTCTACTGATAGACGGTACAACCATTTGCTGAGCAAACACTTGTTTTTCACTTCCAGATTTTCAATACCCAAGCCTCCCTGGTCCTTCGGTCTACAAATTATATCCCATTTTGCCAACCGATATTTAGCCTTGTTTTCATCAATTTGCCAAAAAAAATCTAGATCGATAGAAATCCAATCTTTTTCGTACCCCAACCAGGACTTCAAAGAATGAAAGGAGAAACATTGGCATACTTGTGAGTACCGAATTAATAAGAACCAATCTTCCTCCATAAGACAAGAGTTTGCCCTTCCAGCAACTCAGTTTCTTTTAAAACCAATCTTCAATACATTTCCATTCTTTATTATTGAGCTTGCGGTGATGAATTGGAATCCCTAAATACGTAAAGGGTAACGAACCCAATTCACACCCGAACAACTGCTCATAAGTTTCTTGCTCTTCTTTGGCGCGTCCAAAGCAGAACAGCTCACTCTTATTAAAGTTAATCTTCAGTCCTGACAGTTGTTCGAAAAGGCAAAGCACTAACTTCATGTTTCTTGCCTTAACAAGGTCATGTTCCATGAAAATAATGGTGTCATCCGCATACTGTAAAATGGAGACCCCACCATCTACCAAATGTGGGATAAGACCACCTACTTGGCCATCTTGTTTCGCTCTATTAACAAGAACATCCAACATATCAACGACGACATTAAAGAGGATTGGAGACATCGGATCTCCCTGTCTCAATCCTTTTAGCGTCTGAAATAATGACCAATATCATCATTTACCTTGATTCCGACGTTGCCTCCCTGTACAAAGGATTCAACCTGCTTCCTCCATGCATGATCGGACCCTTTCATACGCAAGGCCTGCTGTAAAAATGGCCATTTCACTTTATCGTAAGCCTTTTCAAAATCCACCTTGAAGACCACTCCATCGAGCTTCTTCGAGTGAATTTCGTGCAAGGTCTCATGTACTACGACCACTCCCTCGAGAATGTGCCGTCCTGGCATGAAAGCAGTCTGGGTTGGCTGAACCACAGAATGGGTAATCTGTGTCAGACGGTTCATGCTAACCTTTGTGAAAATCTTGAAGCTCACATTCAACAAACATATCAGCCTGAATTGCTCAATGCGAATTTCTTCCTCCTTCTTTGGTAACAGTGTGATGGTGCCAAAGTTTAGCTTAAAAAGTTGTAAGTGGCCATTAAACAGATCGTGGAACATAGGCATCAAGTCTCCTTTAATAATACCCCCAGCATTTCTTATAGAACTCAGCTCGGAAGCCATCTGGACCAGGTGCTTTATCATTTTTCATTTGTGCTATCGCTTCAAACACCTCCTCAGAAAACGGGGCAGTGAGAACTTCGTTCTCGTCATCCCACAGTTGAGGAATATTGTCCACCATACTCTCATCGAGGGCGACATAATTCTCTATCGGGGCCCCAAACATTTTTTTATAATAATTGGAAATATACATTTTCAGATTTTCATGGCCTACAATTGTACCCTCATCTTGTTCAAGCTGTATGATTCTCTTTTTCCTATGTTTCCCATTGGCAATCATATGGAAAAATTGTGTGTTTTTATCCCCTTGAACAACCCGGCGCACTTTCGCTCTAAGTGCTCATTTCATCTCCTCTTCTCTAAGAAGCTTCGCCAAGCTGACCTCAGCTTCTCTTTTAGTCACTCGCTCATCCATGTCCAGGGAAGTGCTCTCGGCTTTTATGTCTAGATCGTTAATAATCTTCATCAATCTTTCTTTCTCTTGTCTATATATGCCACTATTGTTCTTAGCCTAGCCTCTCAAGAACTGTCTAAGATGTCTAATCTTATACTGCCATCTTTTGATCTTGGACTCACCCCTTTGTTCCGCGGCCCATTCCCTTGCTATCAACTCAAGGAAATCCTCTCTCTTGAACCACACAGTTTCAAAAGAGAAGACATTCTTGTTTCCCCGGTGAGCCACCTCACCGAAGTCAACAAGAAGGGGTGTATGATCAGATATTCCCCTCTGTAACGCCTGCACCTTCACGAAAGGAAATTTTTGTTCCCACTCTGTACTCGTAAGAACCCTATCAAGCTTTTCATACGTCGGATTCGGAAGATTGTTTGCCCAAGTAAATTGCCTTCCTGTGAGGTTGATCTCTCGCAGGTCCAGGCTTTCGATAACCGCATTGAACATAAAGGACCATCTGCCATCAAAGTTGTCATTATTTTTTTCTTCTCTTCTTCTAATAATGTTGAAATCTCCACCAACCAGAATTGGTAGAGTCTCGCCCCCACAAATCCTAACTAGATCTGCAAGGAAGTCTGGTTTGAGCTCAGGTTGTGCCGCCCCGTACACAGCCACTAGAGCCCACCTGAACCCGTCAACTTTCGATCGCACATGGAATTTCACTGCAAATTCACCCCAGAATACGTTTACCACCTCAAGAGTCTCGCAGTTGACTCCGAGTAAGATCCCACCAAATCTTCCCCAAGGTGGCAAACAATGCCAATCGAAATAAATACCACCCGAAATCGTCCCAAGGAACTGCGAGGTGAAATTATGACGTCATGTCTCAAGCAACGCAACAAAGTCAAGCTTCTATTCCAGAGAAGCCTCCGCCAAAAACCTACGCTTAGCCAAGTCCCTAAGACCTCTGCTATTCCAAAAAATGCCTCGCATGGATCATCATGAAATTTCTTCCTGAACTTAATCCTAGCACTTCGACGCACAGTTGAAAGGCCATATACCTTTTTTGACGTTTACGTCTAGGTGCCTCTGGCATGAGCTCACTGTCCGCATGACTGGAATCGTCGCCGAGACCTTCACATGATTGCAGAGTGGCCACATGCCCCTCCACGTCCAAGGTCTCCGAATCAAGAAGACTCGTAGGAACTAGATCCTCGCATAAACCCTCCAATTCACAAACACCCAACTCATTAATCTCACTCTCTTTCATCGGTTTGACAACTGCAATATTTTTAAGCATAGTCATCGTTCTATCCGTTTCTATATCAAGAAGCTCATTAATAGAAGTAGCTACTTCACGTTCGCTATCTCCCAGAGAAATGCCCAATTTATCCGTTCTATGTATAATATCATGCTCAGAAAAATGCAGAACTGAAAATTGGTGTTAACTAACAAACCTGTAGAAGACTCAATGTCTCGAATCTTGGCCGTCCGCATTGCGCGCCCCAGCTGCAGGTCATCAGCATCCGGCTGCTCCTGAATACGCCAGCTCGACCTCCTCCCTCCAGAGGTCGGATCTGGGATCCCTCCAAAGGCCACCACCTCTTGGACGAAGAAGTTCGTCACCCGTACAACAGATGAAGCTGTGGGATGTGGCACCGGAGTGCCCGCCACCGGTACCGGCATCTGAACCACGACCTCAGACGTCGCCGCCATAGTCGTCACCTCCTGCGACAACTGTGGTGAAGTCGTGACCCCCTGTGGAGTTAGTGTCGAAGTGGCCCCAGAAGTCTCCCCCACAGCTGCCGCCTCCTGCGACAGCTGTGGTGAAGTAGCAGCGCCCCGAGGCGTCATGGCTGGATGTAGCACCGGAGCGCCCGCCTCTGGTACCAGCATCTGAACCACGACCTCAGACGTCGCTGCCACAGTCGTCACCTCCTGCGACAACTGTGGTGAAGTCGTGACCCCCTGTGGAGTCAGAGTCGAAGTGGCCCCAGAAGTCTCCCCCACAGCTGCCGCCTGGTGA
Organism: Aegilops tauschii subsp. strangulata; assembly: GCF_002575655.3. Taxonomy (NCBI): domain Eukaryota; kingdom Viridiplantae; phylum Streptophyta; class Magnoliopsida; order Poales; family Poaceae; genus Aegilops; species Aegilops tauschii. The sequence continues at coordinate 515,028,176 of NC_053037.3, read as the reverse complement.
AGTAGCAGCACTCCGAGGCATCATGGACGGATAAGCCACCACTGCGGCAGAAGGAACCACCATATCAGTAGGGGAAGCAAGAAGTGAGGACGCCTGCCTCGAGCTCCTCCCCCTAGGTGACTCCGGGGACGCCGCCATACTAGAGCCACCCTCAGAAAAGGTGAAACAGACGGGCGATAACGGAGGCAGCTCCTGCTTTGCTGGGTTAGCTCTCTCCACCCGATCACCCCAAAGGCGCCCAAGCGCCAAAACAGCACCAAATGACCCGAAGCGAAGCCCTGCCATGGGCGTCGAAGCGGGATCAGGTGTCGTGGTCGCCGGGGTCGTGGACGTGGACGACTGTCCCATCCCTCCGGAAGACGCAGGTGGATCTCCACGCTTATCGTGGTCCATCAGATCATCCTATCGTCCATGAGTACCATCCGTGCCATCGGAGGAATCCTTTCCTTTGTCTGCGTTCATAGCCAATGGGTATCCCTCAATCTCAAGTTTTAGATCATATCCTAGACCATCATAAAACCAAGATAAATAAGCAGGCACTGCCTCCACATCAATCACTCCAACACGCAATCTCGCAATGCCATGCTTGCGAGTGAATGACATATCAACGTCCTCGGCCTTGCCAATAAGAGAACCAAGGCACCAGGTCTCAAGAAAGTCGTTAAGTGGTTTGGGCGGAACCCCAAAGAATCTGACCCAGATCTTCATGAGAGGATGCCCAACCGGTTCATTTTGTTTCCACTCATCAAACTCGAGGTAGCATGAGCTGCCAGGCACCTTGCACATGCCGAACTTGTTCATCCTATCAAGATCGACTTTAGTTGGATAGTCGACCTTGGACACATGCTCACTGATGTTGGCTTGAACTACGTCGGTATTTCCCCAAAGAGAAAGGGATGATGCAGCACATCAACGGTAGGTATTTCCCTCAATGATGAGACCAAGGTTATCGAACTAGTAGGAGAACCATGCAACACCACGTAAACAACTCCTGCACACAAAGAACAAATACTTGCAACCCAACGTAAGAGAGGGGTTGTCAATTCCTCACGGGTAAAAAGATAGGTAAAATTGTAGTAGATTGGATAAATAGACCTCGCAGGATCGCGAGATAAAATAAATAAATAAAAATTGCAGCAAGGTATTTTTGTATTTTTGGATTAATAGATCTGAAAATAAAAGCGAATAAAAATATATCTCAAAGGCAAATATAATAAAGAAGAGACCTGGGGGCCGTAGATTTCACTAGTGGCTTCTCTCGAGAAAAATAGCATACGGTGGGTAAAAAATTACTGTTGGGCAATTGATAAAACTTCAAATAATCATGACGATATCCAAGCAATGATCATTATATAGGCATCACGTCCAAGATTAGTAGGCCGACTCCTGCCTGCATCTACTGCTATTACTCCACACATCGACCACTATCCAGCATGCATCTAGTGTATTAAGTTCATGGAAAAACGGAGTAATGCAATAAGAACGATGACATGATGTAGACAAGATCTATTTATGTAGAAATAGACCCCATCTTGTTATCCTTAATAGCAACGATACATACGTGTCGGTTCCCCTTCTGTCACTAGGATCAAGCACCGTAAGATCGAACCCATCACAAAGCACCTCTTCCCATGGCAAGAAAACCGATCTAGTCGGCCTAAGTAAACCAAAGATTCGAAGAAGAAATACGAGGCTATAAGTAATCATGCATATAAGATCTCAAAAGATTCAAATAACTTTCATGGATAAAAACATAGATCTGATCATAAACTCAAAGTTCATCGGATCCCAACAAACACACCGCAAAAAGAGTTATATCAAATAGATCTCCAAGAGACCATTGTATTGAGAATCAAAAGAGAGAGAGAGGAAGCCATCTAGCTACTAACTACGGACCCGTAGGTCTACAATGAACTACTCACGCATCATCGGAGAGGCACCAATGAGGATGATGAACCCCTCCATGATGGTGTCTAGATTGGATCTGGTGGTTCTGGAACTTGCGGCGGCTGGAATTGATTTTCGTCGACTCCCCTAGGGTTTCTGGAATATTGGGGTATTTATAGAGCAAAGAGGCGGTGCGGGAGGCCACCGAGGTGGGCACAACCCACCTGGGCGCGCCTGGGCCCCCAGGTGCGCCCTGGTGGGTTGTGCTCCCCTCAGAGCTCCCCTCAGGTACTTTCTTGGCCCAACAGGTGTCTTCTGGTCCAGAAAAAATCCACAAAAATTTTCGCTGCATTTGGACTCCGTTTGATATTGATTTCCTGCGATGTAAAAAACAAGCAAAAAAAAAACAACTGGCACTAGGCACTATATCAATAGGTGAGTCCCAAAAAATGATAGAAAAGGATTGTAAAACATTCAAAAATGATAATATAACAGCATGGAACAATCAAAATTATAGATACGTTGGAGACATATCAGCATCCCCAAGCTTAATTCATACTCGTCCTCGAGTAGGTAAATGATAAAAACAGAATTTTTGATGTGGAATGCTGCCTAACATGTTCATCACATATTCTTTTCTTTGTAGCATGGACATTTGGACTTTTATATGGTTCAAAGCAATAGTCTAGTTTTGACATGAGGACTTTAATACTCAAGCATATCAACAAACAACCATGTCTTTCGAAATATCAACACTAAAGCAAGTTATCCCTAGCCCATTATGCCCAAACATTGATCCATTCATGAAACACACTCACATATTAGCTACACCCAATGCTCAAGTACGATCATAGTGCCCCTTAGTTGGTGCTTTATAAGAGAAGATGGAGACTCAAGTAAAAATAAAAATTGCATAAAGTAAATAGAAAGGCCCTTCGCGGAGGGAAGTAGGGATTTGTAGAGGTGCTAGAGCTCAAAGCGGAAAAGATAGAGATAAAACATTTTGGGGGGCATGCTTTTCCTGTCAACGAAGCCGATCGAGTAGTTCCCAATACTTTTCATGCTAGATATATCATAGGTGGTTCCCAACCAGAAAATAAAGTTTATTCCTTTTTCCACCATACTTTCACTTTACATGGCTAACCGTATCCACTGGTGCCTTCCATACCAACACTTTCCAAGGAATTTATTATTTTACAACATAAAGTAAATTCATTTTTCATTTCGGGACTCGGCATCCCTAATACCTTTGCCGTGCTCTCGTGCAATGACAAGTGAATAAACACTGATCTTGAGAATAACACATCTAGCATGGAAATATATCAGCCACCCCCTACCGTTTCATGAGCGGTACGAGCACACAAAAGAGAAATTTATTTTGATAATTAGAGATGGCACATACAAATTTGCTTAGAACGGCAAAGGAATACCGCATATAGGTAGGTATAGTGGACTCATGTGGCAAAGACTGGGTTTAAGGATTTTGGATGCACAAGTAGTGATCATACTTAGTGCAAATGAAGGCTAGCAAAAGATTGAGAAGCATCCAACCAAGAAACGAAAAATCTCATAAGCGGGCATTAAGCATAACTAACACCGAATAATGCACCACAAGTAGGATGTAATTTCATTGCATAACTATTGACTTTTGTGCTTGCATATGGAATCACAAACCTTAACACCAATATTCTTACCAAAGCATAATTATTCATCAACATGACTCACATATCACTATCATCATATCTCAAAACTATTACAAAGAACCAAGTTTATTTTGTCCAATGATCTTCATGAAAGTTTTTATTATATCCTCCTTGGATATCTATCACTTTGGAACTAGTTTTATATGTTGCTTTTAATAAGCTCAAACAAATATAAGTGAAGAACATGAGCATCATATTTATTTCTCTCAAATTAATCTAAGTGAAGCATGAGAGAATCTCTTCAAGGATAACAAAGCACACCGTGCTCAAAAAGATATAAGTGAAGCACTAGAGCAATTCCAAGGCTCTAAAAATTTAAGTGAAGCATAGGAGCAAGCATAGCATAATTTTGGCTCTCTCAAATAGGTGTGTCTAGCAAGGATTCATGACTTAAAATAAAAAGCAAAACAAGCAAAGACTCATATCATACAAGACGCTCCAAGCAAAACTCATAATATGTGACGAATAAAAATATAGTTCCAAGTAAAATACCGATGGTCGTTAGAAGAAAGAGGGGATGCCACTCAGGGGCATCCCCAAGCTTAGTTGCTTGATACTTCTTGAATATTATCTTGGGGTGCCTCGGGCATCCCCAAGCTCAGCCTTTTGCTAATCCTTATTCCTTCATCCATCGCGATCTCACCCAAAACTTGAAACTTCAATCACACAAAACTCAACAAAACCTTTGTGAGATCTGTTAGTATAAGAAAACAAATCACTACTTTAAGTACTGTTGCAAACCCATTCATATTTTATTTTTGCATTATATCTACTGTATTCCAACTTTTCTATGGCAAAAACTCTTCAAAGGAAAGCATAGAATCATCAAAATAAGCACACAACGCAAAGAAAACGGAATCTGTCAAAAACAGAACAGTCTGTAGCAATCAGGGAACTTCATATACTTCTGTAACTCCAAAAATTCTGAAAAATTAGGACAACATGGGAAATTTGTATATCAATCTTGTGTAAAAAATTCAGAGCAAAATCACGTTTCTGTGATTTATGGAAATTATTTTTCTGAGCGCAAAAGTTTCTGTTTTTCAACAAGATCAAATCAACTATCACCCAAATGATCCCAAAGGCTTTGCTTGGCACAAATAGTAATTTAAACCACAAAACACTTCTAATCAGAGGCATAATTGGGTATTTTATTGAAAAGAGCAAGAAAACCAAAAAGCAAAAAGATACAAGTTGGGTTGCCTCCCAACGAGCGCTATCATTTTACGCCCCTAGCTAGGCATAATGCAAAGGATCTAAGTGTTGTCATCTTTGGTCTCCAACTCTTCAATCACACAATTAGATTTATTTGAAGAATTAGCAAGTAAAATAGCAAAACTTCTAGGCATAAAATTGAGAAACTCATTCTTATCAATGGGATCTCTTACAACTTCAACAAAATTCGGGTGAATACTAATCATTTTAAGATCTCCTTTATTATCACTAGAAGTTGCACCATTGTTCTTAGTAACTTGAGTAATCTGCTAATTTTTACGGGAGTTTTTTTCGATAGTTTTAGCGGAAGCAAAAGCCATACTTAGATTACTAAAGATTTCTTCCACTTTTTCAATCCGAGACGGGCTTTCTTCAATTCTTTCATGAATTACGGTCCCCTTTTCTTTTAACAACTTAAAAACTTCTCCCGTTTTGACCCAAATTTAGTAGCAAAATTATGCATCTTTTTATCAAGTTTTCAAAATGTTCTTTGGTAAGCATTTTCTTTTCAATAACATCTAGTCTTTCCATAACATGCTCAAGAGTCAAAGTTGTTTCATTAATCATAAGCGGTGGTGAACCCACTAAATTTCTCATAGCATCAAAAGCATCAAGAGAGGGACACATCAAGAAATTTCCACCGGTAATCGTATCAAGGATGAATCTATACCAAGTGGTTATGCCCACATAAAAACAACAAAGAAGAACAACGGTAGATTGCTTGCGAATAGATCTATTATGAGCATTGCAAATCCTGTACCAAGCATCTTTTAGATTCTCCCCTCCCCTTTGTTTGAAATTAAGAACTTCGTTCTCGGGGGTGCACGCAATAGAGGAAGAACTATCCATAATGACAAAAGATGAAAAACAAAGTTGCACACAAAACATATCTGACGAGAAAACGGCGAACCAAAAAGAGGGCGAATAAAACGCAAATTTTTGCGAAGTGGGGGAGAGGATAACGAGAGGCAAATGGCAAATAATGTACATTGCAAGGAGATGATATTTGTGATTAGGAACCTGGTAGATGTTGGTGATATCTCCCCGGCAATGGCGCCATAAATTCCTTTTGATGTTGGCTTGAACTACGTCGGTATTTCCCCAAAGAGGAAGGGTCGATGCAGCACAACAACGGTAGGTATTTCCCTCAGTGATGAAACGAAGGTTATCGAACCAGTAGGAGAACCACGCAACACCACGTAAACAGCTCCTGCACACAAAGAAAAAATACTTGCAACCCGATGTAAGAGAGGGGTTGTCAATCCCTCACGGGTAAAAAGATAGGTAAAATTGTAGTAGATTGGATAAATAGATCTCGCGGGAACGTGAGATAAAATAAATAAATAAAATTGCAGCAAGGTATTTTTGTATTTTTGTACTAATAGATCTGAAAATAAAAGCGAATGAAAATAGATCTCAAAGGCAAATATAATAAAGAAGAGACCCTGGGGCCGTAGATTTCACTAGTGGCTTCTCTCGAGAAAAATAGCATACCGTGGGTAATTTTTTTACTGTTGGGCAATTGATAAAACTTCAAATAATCATGATGATATCCAGGCAATGATCATTATATAGTCATCACGTCCAAGATTAGTAGACCGACTCCTGCCTGCATCTACTACTATTACTCCACACATCGACCGCTATCCAACATGCATCTAGTGTATTAAGTTCATGGAAAAACAGAGTAATGCAATAAGAACGATGACATGATGTAGACAAGATCTATTTATGTAGAAATAGACCCCATCTTGTTATCCTTAATAGCAACGATACATACGTGTCGGTTCCCCTTCTGTCACTGGGATCAAGCACCGTAAGATGGAACCCATCACAAAGCACCTCTTCCCATGGCAAGCAAAATCGATCTAGTCGGCCTAACTAAACCAAAGATTTAAAGAAGAAATACGAGGCTATAAGTAATCATGCATATAAGAGATCAAAAGATTCAAATAACTTTCATGGATAAAAACATAGATCTGATCATAAACTCAAAGTTCATCGGATCCCAACAAACACACCGCAAAAAGAGTTACATTAAATAGATCTCCAAAAGACCATTGTATTGAGAATCAAAAGAGAGAGAGGAAGCCATCTAGCTACTAACTACGGACCCGTAGGTTTACAATGAACTACTCACGCATCATCGGAGAGGCACCAATGAGGATGATGAACCCCTCTGTGATGGTGTCTAGATTGAATCTGGTGGTTCTGGAACTTGCGGCGGCTAGAATTGATTTTCGTCGACTCCCCTAGGGTTTCTGGAATATTGGGGTATTTATAGAGCAAAGAGGCAGTGCGGGAGGCCACCGAGGTGGGCACAACCCACCTGGGCACGCCTGGGCCCCCAGGCGCTGAGGGAGTCCTAGACTAAGGGGTCCTCGGGCGTCCGGCTTGTTATCCATGGGCCGGACTGGTGGGCTGTGAAGACATGAAGGCCGAAGACTCTACCCGCGTCCGGATTGGACTCTCCTTGGCGTGGAAGGCAAGCTTGGAGATTAGCTATGATGATTCCTTCCTATGTAACCGACTCTATGTAACCCTAGATCCCTCCGGTGTCTATATAAACCGGAGGGCGTAGTCCGGATAGGATATTCATGACCATAGTCATACATGCTAGACTTGTAGGGTTTGGCCAGTACGATCTCGTGGTAGATCAACTCTTGTAATACTCATATTCATCAAGATCAATCAAGCGGGAAGTAGGGTATTACCTCCATAGAGAGGGCCCGAACCTGGGTAAACATTGTGTCCCCCGTCTCCTGTTACCATCGATCCTAGACGCACAGGTCAGGACCCCCTACCCGAGATCCGCCGGTTTTGACACCGACATTGGTGCTTTGATTGAGAGTTCCACTGTGTTGTCGACGAAAGGTTCGATGGCCCCTTCAGTCGTCGATAGTGACGCCGTCCAAGGAGAAACCTTCCTCCCCGGACAGATCTTTGTGTTCGGCGGCTTCGTACTGCGGGCCAACTCACTTGGCCATCTAGAGCAGATCGATAGCTATGCCCCTGGCCATCAGGTCAGATTCGGAAGCTTGAACTACGCGGAGACTTGATCTTCAATGGATTCGAGACCGCGACGATCGCTCCCCTTTGTCCCGATGAACATGACTTAAATTGGTCATCGGATCACATCCAGGAGATGGTTCCTGTTGCTGCAACGGCCTTAGAACCGGAGCAGGTCGAGCCATCCGAGGCCACAGAGTCCGCGGCGCTGGAGCCACACACGGACTCGACACCCTGCAATATTTGCGTCACGAAACTCCGGGCTCGTCTCCGTCTATAAGTTCCGGACCATGTACGCCCGCGGACACCGAGCTGGATTGGTTGTCGATTTTTGAATTCAGCACCGCAGACATATTCCAGCACTCACCTTTGGGTGATGTGCTAAATTCTTTAAAGAATTTGTCCTTGGAGAAGGACTCACAGCCGAACTATGTTCGGTTCGAGATTGAGGCTGATGATGGGGAATTTTGCTTCCCAACCGCCACCCACTTTATAGCCACTGTCGATGACCTAACCGACGTGCTTGATTATGGTTCCGAAGACATCGACGGTATGGGCGACGATGCCGACAAGGAGCAAGGCCAAGACCTGCCATTCACTGGACGTTGGACGACCACCTCTTCATACGATGTGTACATGGTTGACACACCTAAAAAAACTAGCGACGATGACAAAGAAGATCCAGTTGCGAATAAACCTTCTGAGACACAGTCCAAGCGCCGGCACCCTAAACGCCGTTCTAAGCCTCGTCGTTCAAAAGATGGCAACACTGGCACAGGAGAAAATAGTACTCCGGGCGACGCCGAAAACAATGAAGACCCTGTTGGAGCTGCATCCGAACAGGAGGAACAAGACAACGGGCAAATTAACCCTGATAAACAGGCCATGCCCAATGACCCGGATGATGATAGTTATCGTCCAGTCTCCGAGGATGAGGAGAGCCTCGGCAGCGAGGATTTCATCGTGCCTGAGGCACCCCTCGAGCAGGAGCACTTCAAGCGCCAGCTAATAGCTACTGCAAGAAGCCTGAAGAAAAAGTAGTAGCAGCTCCAAGCCGATCAAGACCTACTCATTGACAGATGGACCGATGTCCTGGCAGCCGAAGAATACGGCCCCCAGCACCCAGCCAAGAGGCATCAGATCCCATACCTCCCTCGCGTAATGCGGAACGACCACCACGCAGTCGGGATAGTGCGGCGGACCGACCACCTCGCGGTCGAGATAAAACGGCAACTCAGGCTGAACAACAGCCCGCCCACTGCCTCGTAAAAACAGGGACAGAACAGCTCAGGACCATACATACGACCTTCGGCAGGACCTGGACAGTAGAGCAGAACACACCAGATCAATCTATGGATCGCGAGGACGCTTCCCACCTCGGGATGACGGCTACCTATTCGGACGTGACAAACCCAGTCACGCCCGGGCTGATAACCGCAGACGGACTTCATCGGAGGTGCGCCGTGACGCGGCCCGATATAGAGGCGCCGCACACCCTCTCTGCTTCACAGATGAAGTACTGGATCACGAATTCCCCGAGGGGTTCAAGCCCATCAATATTGAATCATACGACGGCACAACCGATCCCGCAGTGTGGATCGAAGATTTTATTCTCCACATCCATATGGCCCGAGGAGACGACCTCCACGCCATCAAATACCTCCCACTAAAATTAAAAGGGCCAGCTAGACACTGGCTGAATAGCCAACCTAAAAATTCTATCGGCAGCTGGGAGGACTTGGAAGAAGCTTTTCTCGACAACTTCCAAGGCACTTATGTCCGGCCACCAGATGCCGATGACTTAAGTCATATAGTTCAACAACCTGGAGAATCAGCCAGAAAATTCTGGACTAGGTTCCTAACCAAAAAGAACCAGATCATTGACTGTCCAGATGCCAAAGCCCTAGCGGCCTTCAAACACGGCATCCGCGACGAATGGCTTGCCCGCCACCTCGGCCAAGAAAAACCGAAGTCTATGGCAGCCCTCACGGCACTAATGACCCGCTTTTCCGCAGGTGAGGATAGTTGGCTAGCTCGTAGTACAAACACAACCAACGAGGCAGGCCCCTCTGAGGCCAAAAACAGCACCGGCAAGCTCCGGCGCAATAAACACAAACGCCGAAGTAATGGCGATAACACCGATGACACGACAGTTCACGCCGGATTCAGCGGCTCCAAGTCCGGCCAGCGGAAGAAGCCCTATAAAAGGAACAATGAGGGACCATCCAGCTTGGACCGCAGACTCGATCGTCCGTGCCAGATACATGGCACCCCAGACAAACAAGCCAATCATACCAACAGAGATTGTTGGGTTTTCAAACAGGCTGGCAAGTTCAATGCCGAGAACAAAGAAAAGGGATCACCAAGTGAGGACGAGGAGGAAGAGCCCCGGCAGCCGAACATTGGGGGGCAGAAGAAATTTCCCCCTCAAGTCAAAACGGTGAACATGATATACGCTACACACAACCCCAAAAGGGAGCGCAAGCGAGCACTCAGGGACGTCTATGCGGTAGAGCCAGTCGCCCCAAAATTCAATCCGTGGTCGTCATTCCCGATCACCTTCGATCGTCGAGATCACCCAACTAGTATCCGCCATGGCGGTTCGGCCGCACTGGTCCTCGACCCAATCATCGACGGATTTCACCTAACACGAGTCCTAATGGACGGTAGTAGCAGCCTCAACCTGCTCTATCAGGATACAGTGCGGAAGATGGGCATTAATCCCTCACGAATCAAACCCACAAAGACTACCTTTAAAGGAGTCATACCAAGCGTAGAGGCCCATTGTACGGGCTCACTCACGCTGGAGGTGGTTTTTGGTTCTCTGGATAACTTCCGAAGCAAAGAGTTAATCTTCGATATCGTCCCTTTCCGCAACGGCTACCATGCACTGCTCGGACGAACCGCGTTTGCTAAATTCAACGCAGTGCCACACTATGCTTATCTCAAGCTCAAGATGCCCGGTCCACGCGGTGTCATAACAGTCAATGGCAACACCGAACGCTCCCTCCGAACAGAGGAGCACACAGCCGCCCTAGCAGCAGAGGTACAGAGCGGCCTTCTCAAGCAGAACCAAAATCCGGCTGCCGAGCCCCTGGACACCACTAAGAGAGTTCAGACCACACTGCAACAGGACAGCTCGGCTCATCAAGAGCTTGATTAGCAATTCGTCCTCCGTCCCAGTCCCAATGAGGTAGTGGCATTCATACCACGCGTACATAATTACGCACTCAAAATTCCATGGGCATCGACGGAGGCACAGCTAGCTCGTGATCCACAGTTCGGCTAGACCGATCCCAGGCTCACATATAACTTCATTATTTCCTTTTCCCTTTTTTCAGGTTTCTTTTATACAGGCCCCCTTCGACGGCCTGATTACTGGTCCTGTCAAAGGATAAGTACACCAGATGGGCACAGAGCACAGGTATACTGGGGAAGCCCTAGAGGACAATCCAGCGATCACTCTACCTCTTTCTTTCAGTACTCAACTGTAGCTCTCCTTTAGTTGTGGCATGTCAAATAGCCGGTTTCCTATTACACTATTTTGTATCAATGTGCTTTGACGCATTAATCCAACTATAATGGAAACAGTTCATGGTCCGAGTTCAAAGGCCCCAGATACTATCTCTGTTCTCCTTCTGTTTTCCTTTAATTACTTCTTTTCTAGCATCCGTACATTTCTAGTATGTTTCATATCGCGAGGGGCTCCTCATCGCCCCATAACACGGCAACAAAGTCCGAACACTTCTTATAGAAAAATTCGGCACCCCGAATTTAGCATTATATGCATTGGCTCCGAATCATGTCTTTGGTCAATAGTTGGATTGCCCGGCTCCTGTGCTTGCTACCCTACGTTCCGCTACATCGGCTAGGGCAGTAAAGGGAGAACTACTGCGATTGTGCCCTGTTCTAAAACGGATGAGAACCTCAGTAGAGAAAGCCGAAAACTGACTGTCATGATGCGGCGAGAGCCGGTCAGCTGTTCGAGGGTTACAAATCGCTGGAGATTTTTTCCGCATTATGCGAAGGATCGATACTTGCCGATCAGACGCTGACAGCACCCTGGTTTGTATACCAGGGGCTGCGCCCATGTTTTATTATAAAACTCCTATGGCTAAGTGAGGGCGTTTAAGCCGCATAGTCTGATTGCCTGGTTCGTTGCGCTAAACAACTCCTTCAAGGACCATATAATTGGATCAAGATTGTTTAGATTCCATCCCGAACACCTCCGTACTACCTACATGAGGGCAGAAGCCGACGACTGGCCAACCCTCAAAATTCCATACACCACGGCCGCACAGGAGGAAACAATCAAAACATAACAAACATTATATTACAAACCGACTTTGTTTCAATCATACAAAGCAAAGACAACACAAATGTATTCATTCGAAAATGATGTCCTGCCCGCACTGCGCTGCTACAAGTCGAGACCCTTCTAGGACATCCGCAAAATAACGCTCGGGTGTGCGGTGCTCCTTGCCCTCTGGCGGCCCTCTGGCCACTTCAACGACGTCCATCTTCGCCCACCACATCTTGCAACGGGCGAAGGCCATGCGGGCACCTTTGATGCAGACTGATCGCTTGACAGTGTCCAGCCGCGGACAGGCTTCCACCAGCCTCCTCACGAGTCCGAAGTAGCTGCCGGGCATAGCTTCGGCTGGCCACAGTCGGATCATCAAATCCTTCATGGCTAGTTTGGCCACCCTATGCAGCTCCACCAACTGTTTCAGCTGGTCGGTAAAGGGCACCGGATGCTCTGGCACAACGTACTGCGACCAGAACAGCTTCTCCGTGGAGCTCCCTTCTCTGGCTCGGAAGAACTCCGCAGCATCGGACACGCTGCGTGGTAGATCCGCAAACGCCCCTGGGCAACTCCGAATCCGGGTTAGTAAAAGGTAGTTCCTCTCCGCATACTTGCTTTGCATGTTAAATTCCTTACCCGCTGTGATCTTCTCGGCCTCCTGGATCTCCTGGAGAGCGCCCCGGGCTTCATTTTTTGCGGCCTCCGCGCTCTGGCGAGCTTTGGTAAGTTTGGTCTCTCGAACCTACGCCTCGCGCTCCAAGGCTTCGCACTTCTTCACCGCGTCCTGGAGCTCCTTCTGAACCTCCTTGACCCGGGCCTTGAGCTTTTTACGGGCGGCTTGCTACTGGACAGCCTTCCCCTTGGCTTCACCCAGGGCCTTTTTTAGGGCCTCAACCTCGGTCGCGGCTCCTGCACATATTACGACACTACAGTCAATATACAGCGCGTATTCTTTCCGAACACACAGCAAGTCGTCACTCACCTTGCTTCTCTTGGAGCCGAATCTTCACCTCGCCGAGCTCGTTCTCGGTCCGCTCCAGCCTCTGCTTTAGTTCAGAGACTTCGGCAGCATGCGAGGTTGCGGCCAACAGCGACGCTTGCTTATTCATACATATTAAGTTAGTCTCCTATAACAAAGGATTGATCCTCTGTCTGGTTCTTCTAGCCGAACACCGGACAGTGTCTCAGGGGCTACCGTCTACATGGGGTTTTTCTCTTTCTACGTCATTTACCTCGAAACCTGTCAACAGGTTGCTGCAAGCTTTGTTCAGTCCACTCTTGGCGGACTGAACCTTCTCGATCACCGCACCCATAAGGACACAGTGCTCGTCCACAACGGAGGCGCCTCGTAGCGCCTCCATCAGGTTATCTGGCGCCCCTGGTTGGACAGGGGCCACCAGTGGAGTCGGCGCACCCCCCTCCTTCGAAGGGGGCTGCTCGCCCTACTCCGGAGCCATATGGGTCTCCAGAATCGTATTCGGCTGAGGGCCGAACTGAATACGGCCCTCTTCGCCAGTCTCCATGGGGATCTGCTCCCTCATGCGTCCGGCAGTGGAGGCCTCGCCTTGTGGCGCCTCCCGGACAGCATCCTGGGCTCCTTCCCGGCTCGGAGCGGTCCTCCGGGACAACACTTCGGTGTCGTCCCTGGCCCCGGGGGAATAAGCGGGCGGCGGCGACATGCTGGCCATTTCCATCGGATCCAACGAACCTCCGGATGAGGATCGCTGGGTGTGGTCGCGGGCCAGACTGCAATAGTACAGTTAACCATATCAAGGTGATGAAGAGAAAGGGCCGGATATGCGCATGTACGAGTCATGACACTTATGATGCGGCCTGGGGCTTAGTGCGAGGGCGTCGTTCCGGACTGCTATCAACGTCCCACGCGGTGTTGACAGCTGGGACGCCCTTCCCCTTCTTGGGCGTTTCCGCCTCTAGATGCGCGGAAGCTGCCCTCTTCTTCTTTCCCTCCTCGGGGGGATGGTTGTTCTCCTCCTCCTCCTCCTCTTCCTCGTCGTCCTCCTCAGGAACGGAGGAATGGGTCTCTTCGTCTCCGGACGTCATGTCTGAAGTACCCTTGCGGCGGGGGCCTTTTTTGGCCCCCTTGGCTTTCTTCTCCGGCGCCTTATATGGTGCCGGCACCAGCATCTTCGCTAGACGCGGGATGACCGGTTCTTCAGGCAGCGGAGCCAGACACTAGATCCGCTTCGCCCTCTCCATCCAGTCCTGAAAAAGCAATTGCTAAAAGCTCAGACGTCATCCTCGAAACAAACAAGTAGGGGATACGCCGAAAATAACATACCTCGCTGGCGGGGTGTTTACAATCGTGACCACGATCTGAATCCGTGGCCGGCGGTTTCTCGTTGCCCTTAAAGAGCAACTTCCAGGCACCTTCGTGAGTAGTTTTGAAGAGCCTCTCCAGGGTTTGGTGCTTCTTCAGATTAAACTCCCACAGAGGGCGACTTCTGCGCTGGCACGGGAGAATCCGGCGAACTAGCATCACCTGGATTACATCAACAAGCTTGACATTTTTGGTTACCATGCTTTGAACGCGCGTCTGCAGCGCTATCAGCTCGTCAGGCGAACACCAGTCCGGACTCTTCTCGACCTAGGAGGTGAGTCGCATGGGAGCACCGGAGCGGAATTCGGCAGCTGCGGCTCAGGTGGTGCCGCGGGGTTCTGTGATGTAGAACCACTGTTTCTGCCATTCCTTTACTGTGTCCACGAAAGTGCCTTTCGGCCAGGAGACGTTGGACAACTTACTCACCATGGCTCCTCCGCACTCCGCGTGCTGGCTATCCACCACCTTCGGCTTCACGTTGAAGACTTTGAGCCATAGCCAGAAGTGGGGTTGGATGCGGAGGAAGGCCTCACATACGACGATAAACACTGAGATGTTGAGGAAGGAATTTGGGGACAGATCACGGAAATCTATCCCGTAATAATACATCATCCCGCGGACGAAAGGGTGGAGTGGGAACCTAGCCTGCGGAAGAAATGGGGGATGAATACTACCCTCTTGGTGGGCTTCGGCGTGGGGACGACTTGTCCCTCGGCCGGCAGATGGTGGGTGATTTCCTTCGCCAAATATCCGGTCGCCCGAAGCTCAGTAATGTCCTCCTCCTTGAGGGAGGAGACCATCCACTTGCCCTGACCTCTGGATCCGGACATGGTTGAGTGCTTGCTTGAGTGGAAAGGAGATGAGAGCTTGGGCGCTGGAGCTCGAGATATTAGCAACAGGAAGTAGGGTATTACCTCCATAGAGAGGGCCCGAACCTGGGTAAATATCGTGTCCCCCATCTCCTGTTACCATCGATCCTAGACGCATAGTTCGGGACCCCCTACCCGAGATCCGCCAGTTTTGACACCAACAGACGCGCCCTGGTGGGTTGTGCTCCCCTCGGGTACTTTCTTGGCCCAACTGGTGTCTTCTGGTCCTGAAAAAATCTACAAAAAGTTTCACTGCATTTTGACTCCGTTTGATATTGATTTCCTGCGATGTAAAAAAGAAGCAAAAAACAGCAACTGGCACTGGGCACTATGTCAATAGGTTAGTCCCAAAAAATGATATAAAATGATTGTAAAACATTCAAGAATGATAATATAACAGCATGGAACAATAAAAAATTATAGATACCACTACAAAAAAAGACACTTCCGTGATGATACGTGTTTGTCACAGTAGGTCACGTTTTCTGTCATGCATGTACATCTATGACAAATTTATGACAGAATCAAGATAGTCATACCTGTGCTGTCGTAGAAGTGTTCCATGACATTACCAAAATTATCATCACGGAAGTGTCCACTTCAATGACGATAAATCGCACGTTATAGAAGTGGTTTCGTCAAGGGTGACCGACACGTGGCATCCACCGTAACGGGACGCCGTTAAGCTATCGGGTCCAGTTTTGGATCCGATAACCCGTTAACAGCCCGGACCAATGGGAATTTTCCACGTGTAAAATTCTCATTGGCCGGAGGAAACACGTGTCGGCTCAACGTTCGGACATATGTCATCCACTCATTGGACAGGAGGTGCCTATGATACGTCGGCACGTGGCATGGCCCAACAGAGGCCCATTCCGGTGAAAAGGCCAGCCCGTTTGACTTGGTCAAAAGGTAACGGGCCGGCCCACGGAAAGCCTGTTAACGACTTGTTCGTATATAGCCCATTTACGACCCACTTACTACCGGCCCGTTACGGCCTATCGGAATTAAGCCCAGTAGCTTCATCTGGGCCGTCCAATATGATTCCAACCCATTGTAACTTCTGGCCCATGTATGGCCCATGATGTCTTTCGGCCCATATGAGGCACTTTGTAACTCTCGGCCCATTAAAGGCCCGAGATGAAATTGGCCCATAATGAACAGTGTATCACTTTATACCCATTAACGGCCCATTATTCCGTCGGCCGTTTCCAGCTCGTGTTAACTTTCGGCCTTCTAAGGGCCCATTTATTCTTGGGCTCATTTCTAGAATTCGGTTAGATACGGTCCATTACTGGCCTGTTCCGTTTGTGGGCCAAATACAACCCGTGGTTACATTCGGCCCATTTGTGGCCCGTTAACCCGTTGGGCTGTTTTCATAGTGTTATCAAATACGGCCTATTAACGGCCCGTTATGGTCCACGAATAGTATGGCCCATGTTTGGCGAAATGATTATACGCCCCGTAGAAGGCCCATGGATCGGCCCGTAGAAGACCAATGGATCCTACGGCCCGTAGAAGGCCCATGGATCATACGGCCCGTAGAAAGTCCATGGATCCTACGGCCCGTAGAAGGCCCATGGATCCTATGGCCCGTAGAAGGCCCACGGATCCTACGTCCCGCAGGAGGCCCATGGTTACAACAGTCCGTGTGTTTCCATCATTATTGTGGCCTAGTTACCAAAACTAGGTTATTGTGGCCACTAAAAAAATGCGGAAAAATAACTACAGTGACTACAAGCAAACAACTAAACAAGACAATAAGGAAATAAATAAGCAAGCAACTAACGCTAGCCTATTACAGCTATTGCACATATTACATCCACTCGGCATCAAAGTTGGCCACCAGTGCAAATATAGGGAACAAAGCAGCATATTACATACACTGGCCGTCAAAATTGGCCACCAGTGCAAATAAACGCAGCAGCAAAACAAGTCCATAACTGAAACAACTTCAGAAGAGCTCAAGAAACGTTATCCTGGGTATCCACAATGCTGGCAATAAGCTTAGCAAGCTTATTAGCTTTGTCCTGTTTTGCGCTAAAATCCTCCAATGCTTGCTGTTGCACCAGAAAGTATGCATCTGAATGCTCCAGGGACTTCCGCAGTCCTTCCGCTTCTTGTCGCAGCACAACTGATCGATGTCTTTCAGCTTGTAGTTGAGACTCAAGAAACCGAACTGATTTAGACAGTGAGTTTGAATAGCTTGTGCAAGCGGTAGTGGCCAATAACTCGAACAGTAAACCAAGACAGGACTTTGGGGTTGCCTCACTGTCTTCAAGATAGTTTTCCTTAGCTATTTTATCAGCTTTGTTGGAGACCAACAAGGATGTCTCACGATCCTGAATCTTATCTGCATCACTTCCTTTATCATTGATTAATAAGGCACTCTTCCCCAATATTCTGTCAGCATTCTAAAAGAAGAAACAAGCAGACACATAACATGTTTAGCATATACTAGTATATGAAACTCATTTCGGTGAACGAGTTCATTAGTAAGGTGGACAAGATTAAACTACCAAGTCTTCTATTGCCAAGTAGTATATTATAAAAGCATCAAACAAACATATATCTATGTCCTATGGTCACTGCATTGTCTTGCCAAATAAAAATAGAGACACGGTTCAAATCATATCAGTTCAAGAGAAAGCAGAACTGAAAGAATACAAAGCGTGGGAAACTAAACGACACAACAAGATTTCAGATGGGTACCACGGGTCTACATGTACAACAACACTATTGGCCCTGTTATGATGCTAGTAATGTGCATGATATGAGAAGTCAACTGTATACACAATTGAAATTGAAATCAACAGAGCTATTTATAAGAGCAAACCTGTTAAAGAAACTTGCGTAAACATACCTGTTGTGCCATTGGAGTTCCCATTGGATAGTCCAATTTAAAAATAAGTTTGTATGAGTAAATACAGTGATACAAGAGCAAAGCAGTATGCACGATAGCAATGGAATCTTAAATGAGAACAGTTGTTCTTCAGGTTTAAGCACTTGTTCTACATGAACAGAGTACAGTAAGACGCAAGCATATAGTACTTAAAATAGAGCTCATAGACCTTACCGCATTCTTGGTTCGGGACCAGTAAAGAACAAGGCGTTCCCAGTCATCGTCCAGTAAATGTGTCTCAGGAGAACGTAAGGGAATTTGATGAGTTTCTTTGCCAGTGAAGTACGTTTTCTTCAGGTAATTCCGATACTGCCACCAAGCATTCTTGAAGATAGCAGAGGTATTAGCACAGGTTACCTCATCCCGAGTTTCCAAATCGGTCCTTCTCTATAGAGAAAAATGGGAAAATTTGCTGTATTATAACCATCATGGAGGTAGAATGTATGGGACAAAGCAAAGTAATTGCCATGAATAACATTACTTACACATAACTCCTGGACAAATACCTGCAACTGGCATTTTCCTTCATCTTCAGTATAATATTTCCATGATGGGAAGAGACGCACATAGGATTTAACAACATCAAATGCGATAGATGCTAAACTATGAATGGCTGGTTGTGCTTCCTCCACAGGAATAGGTGTACTAAATGGTGGAGTTGGGGTTCGCCGTGGTAGTACTGGCGCTTTGGGCACTGGAGCTGCCTTACTAACTGCTCTTGTTTGGGAGCTCTGTGGTGGAGATGGTGCTGTGTCAACAGGAACTGGGTTACTATCTGCTCGGGTCGGGGTTAGATTGGGTGAAGCTAGTTCTCTGTCCATCGCAATAGGGGTAAAATCTGCGAGAGTCTGGGTTATGTGTGGTAGGGCTGGTTCTCGTGCATGTACAACCGGGGTGCTATCTCCACCAAGAGGTAGCACTGTTTTATTTGAAGACCGTGTTTTTACTCCGCTAGATACTGCCATCACCCGCTCCAATTCAAATGGCTGATAAACAGGAAACATAATTGAATGTACAGACATTGTATGAGAGACAGATGCAATAGATAGTGTGGAAAAAAGAGGGCATTAAATAATTGACATGTATATTGTTTAACTAAAACGGATAACATGACATAATTTCACATATATGATGTCTATCTAAACTGGATAGCATAGCATAACATAATTCAAAGATATGATGACTAACTAAACAGGATCGCATGACATAATTCACATACATGTTTTCTAAGTAACCAGGATCGCATGATTTAATTCACATATGTGATTTATATGCTAAGCGGAGGGCATTCGCATATATGATGTCTGAACTAAGAACATGGTGTTGAATATTGTGTATATGATGTCTAAACTATGCAATGCAAGACACCATATGCATGATATGAGCAGTAAACCGTGCCAAGTTAGAGCATACACCTCGGTGGGGGAATAGGACTGGTCATCTGTCTCTGAATCCATCTCCGAGGAGCTATCGGGACCCAGCAAGAGATCTGCTTCGACAGGTAGCACTGTCTGCTCTGAAGGCCTTGTTTTCACTCCAGATATTTCCATCACCCACTCAAATGGCTGATTCACAGGAAGAGTAGTTTAATGTACAAACATAGTCGACAAATGGAAATTTAATGAAGAAAAGGATGGGCTAGATATCATTCAAATATATGATGCCTGGTTAAACAGGATGGCATTGCACATTTCACATATATTATGGCTGGCTAAAAGACATGAGACTGCATAATTCCCATATATGATATTGAAACTAAACAGGTGGCATTACAGAACATGTCTAAACTAAGCAGATGACATATATGATGTCGAAAGTAGGCACTGCAAGGCAACATATGCATGATATGACTAACATCGTCATGCCAAGTTAGAGCAAACACCTTGGGGGGTAAATAGGAGTGGTCAGCTGCGTCTGAATCCGCCTCAGAATAGATATCTTCCTCTGGATTACAATCTGGAGAGGGGGGAGGGTTTGCCATTGAACCCACCATGGAGCTATGTCTGCATGACATTGTATTGCCGCGCAAAACTCTTCTCTTTGTCTCTACATGTTCAGCATGACTGTGTACAATATCTGACATGCATACAATAAAATAGTGAGATTATGTAAGGAGAGCATACAGAAATCTAGAGTAATGGTAACAACCAGTGGATGGATCCAAAACTAATGATAGCAGGCTGATGATTGCTTTAATTTAATAAAAAAACAGATGTTGATTGCTTTACTATTTGTTTCCCACCCAAGATGAACAACATAGGCATACCCTAGGTGAACCAGATATTAGACAGAGATACCATTCATTGCTGCCTCGATATGTGCCCCACAACTAATTTGGAACTCAAGTTTGAACATCAATTTGGACCTGACTTTGGAGTCTAAGAGGTGACCAGGACAATAAAGTAGCAAGTAATATTAAGCAATGCATAACATAAGAAGAAACAAAAGAGTGCGATCTCTCTTGTGGACCCGTGTACTCCTCAGGTTCATCTGCTGAGTCGATGATGGTGATGCCATTGCGGTGGGTGCCGACGGCAGGGAAGGAGATCTGAGGCGGCGAAAGACGATCAGGAGTCATGATGTTTGGTTTGGTGGATGCTTCTGTTGATGGAGTAGCTCAGGTGAGGTGGACGACATCGCGGCAGGAGCAGGACAAACCACACAAAGTTTTCTTCGACACCTACCTGTAACTGAAGTAATTTTGTAAGGGCTCATTTGGCTTGCATGATTCTAAAAACGCAGGGATATGAGAAAAAACACCGGAATAGGATAGGAATGCACATGGGAAACAGAGCATTTGTGAACACAGGATTTCTGTCAACTTGGGTGTTTGGTTCACAGGAAAAGGAGGAGCAGAGGAATGCAAAGAAACATGGCCAAAATAAAGTGAAACCATATGAAAGCATGTACAATTAGAATGTTATTCTGCCACTAATGCACTTGGTCTTGTTTTCATGCATAGGATTTTGAAAAGTAGGTCCAGGTGGATGTTTTGCTCCATTCCTTTCAACAAAATGCATGAATAATTGAATAGTAGAGTGGCATAGGAAAATTTCCTATTGCTATGTTTTTCCGTTGAACCACAATATCCCTAATGGATCGACATGAATGTAGAGTAATAAGTCATGCGACAAGTGTACAACTTCTTTGCCGTAGCCGTGTTGACCTCAGCATCATTGGGTTGGTCGCTGAAGAAGTTGAGGCAGAGGTGGTTGTCGGAGGTGTGGAGGAAGATCTGAGGAATATGTAGACGGCGTCCAGGGCACTGCTCTGTTGTGATGGATCGTTCCGTCGTTGGAGCAGCTCCGGTGAGCCGTAAGACGTTAAGGCTGAAGCAGCACAAGACAGACATCGTTAATCTCAAGTGGGATTCTAATAGCATCTCCAATAGATGATGTAAAACACATTACCAAAAAGTGATAGATGTAAAATTTACATCACCAAAAACCACCTGACTACAACAGATGAGGTAAAAACTGTTGACTCTGAACTTAACTGTCGAAACTGAAATTTACTGTGGAATCCCAATGTTACTGTCGAAACTGAATGCAATGGTAGCAGAGAGGCACTTCACATGGGATAGTTTAGGGAGGGCCTGCAGTTCATCTTCAACCTGCACCCCCTGAGCCGCCAGCCACCACCGGCCGAACCCCGCACCGCCTCGCCGCCCCGAAAGAACTCCACACCGCCGCCTCGCCGCCCCGAAACAACTCCCCAGTGCAGGTCCGCCGCCGCCTCGCCGTCCCGAAACAACTCCCCACCACCGGCCCGCCGCCGCCTCGCCGCCCCGAAACAACTCCCCACCGTCGGTCCGCCGCCGCCCCGGCCAGCCCTCTAGCCCCCCCCCCCCCGCGCCAAGCTTTTTCTCCGGCGGTCCCCACGCCACCGCCCCACCACCGCGCCCCCACCGCCGGCGAGAAACACCCCACCCAGAACCCTAAGATAGATAGTGGGGTACCTCTCTGGCGAGCCCACCTCCCCGCTGTGGGTGGTTCTTCCTTAACTCTGGCGAGACCCACCACCCCCTAAAAATCGACTGACCCAAAAGTCGATTTAGTCGACTAAAGTGTAGCTAAATCGGAGCAGAGCAGCAGCACGAGCGAGGGGGAGAGCAGCAGCGCGAGCGAGAGCCGGAGCAGCAGCAGCAGCGCGAGCGAGCGAGAGCCCGGGCAGCAGCAGCAACAGCGCGAGCGAGCGAGAGCCGGAGCAGCAGCAGCGCGAGCGACAGCCGGAGCAGCAGCAGCAGATCCGGCTGGTATGGCCGCCGCCGAAGGGGCCTCGCACTGGGGAGAGCCGCCGTGGAGATGTCGCCCACAGCGCCAGGTTCGAGGTAGCCGCTCCATGGGGGTGCGGTATGGAGCACCGTCGGCGCCGGGAGGTCGAGTTAAGGAGAAGGTGCGATGCGATGAGTGTACAACCTCTTTGGTGGCGCCAAGTAGGCCTCGGCTTCGTCCGAGGAGTCGGTGAGGATGCTGCGGTTCTGGTGGAGCAGGTTAAGGCGGCGGTGTGGGGATGGAGCAGCCGCGATAGACGAGGCGATCGTTGGAGCAGCTCCTTGGAGGTGGAGGACGGGCCGGCTGAACCGGCGGGCCGACGGGATGGACGACGGATCCTCATCCGGGGAGGCGGATGAGGGTCGTCGAGCTATTGTGGTGGACGACATCGTCGGGGAAGAGGCTCCGGCTGGGCAGCGGTGAGGTGGCGGACGGAGAAGGGTGGGGTTTCGCGGCTGGAGCGGAGAGGTTATGGCGGCCAGATTTCGAATGGTGAAAAGGAGGCGATGGGAGGGGGGAACCATGACTTAGGGACGCGCTTGTCCAAAATGTAGGGTGTGTTACAAAAGTACCCCCACCGATTTGAACTAGCGGCCCTTTTGGCTCAGGGTTAGAAGGGGGATTTCGCGTGTCGGGATTTGGCAGCTGGAGGGAGTTTTCGCGCGCGTTGTAATTTCAGGATAGCAAGGCGCGGGTTGTGAAGGCGCCAGTTTTGGGAGCACGATATCTGAATTTTCGGGATATAACAAGGCGCGGGTTGAATTTTAGGGACAAGCCTAACGTGTAATATTGTACTTGTACATACCAAATCAATTCGCACTTCCCTCAACGAAAAAAATGAAAAAATAAAAACTATTCACACCACACAAAGAGAGAGTCTTGTCCCGTTTTACTATACAAATGCTATTCAAAGCTACTCCCTCCTTCCATCTATATAGGGCCTAATACGTTTTTCGAGGCTAAATTTGACCACTACTAGAAAAAGGACTACTAATGGCGCACCTAATCTGGCCATTAATGGCGCATCAGTGGTGCGCCATTAGTAGCACGCCATTAGTATATTTTACTAATGGCGCACCACTGGTGCGCCATTAGTATCTGGTATACTAATGGCGCACCCCAGATGCGCCATTAGTATATACTACAGTGCGCCATTACTATGCCTCCCAGGGGGCCATGTATACCAGGTGCTTTGGCATACTAATGGCGCACTACAGATGGATGCGCCATTAGTAACTTCGGCATACTAATGGCGCACTATTTAGTGATGCGCCATTAGTATCCTTTGGCATACTAATGGCGCACTATGATGTGATGCGCCATTAGTATGAATATTAGGTTTTTTTATTTTTTAATTTTCTATTTTTTGCGCAGGTTACAAAATGTATAATTAGACAAAATATAGACAGCACACATCAACAACAGATTCATCGAATACAATAAAAGATTAGTCTCTGAATACAATTCATCATTTTAGTCTCCGAATACAATTCATCATATTAGTCTCCGAATTGAAAAGACCGAACAAAATGTATAAGTATGAATCATTATATTACAAGTCTCGAGACCGCGAGTTTGTCTTCACATTACAAGTCGATATCGATCATCTAAACTACCATCACATAGAAGAGAGCTGCGGTCATCACGATGAGCATCATCACGATGAAACTCGTCTTCATCCGGTTCCTCCAACGCTCCCTCTCCTCTCCCGCTAGATAGCGGGCGTATCTAGATTCGGCCTCGACCCTAGTGGCGTACCCTTTGTAACTGTTACCGCTGAATCGGTGAACCTGTCTCCGACACTCCTCCCAGTCGTCGTAGACTCCGGGAACCTTACCCTTGTACACGACATACCACGGCATCGCTATGCAGTAGCCAAACGAAACGTTAGTACCAATTCACAGACAATACATAAGCAATATATAAGTATGCAACAGAACGATCGGAAGAGAAAAGCAAGACATTAATAGCATCGATTACATCTAAGTTGAAGGACTCTCGAAACCAAAGAGACATACTACAAGTTCATTAAAGTTTAATTACAACATGAGCCAATCGATGTTTCAGAACTAGACACAGCATCACTGCTTTCGACTCGACTCAAGGGACCGGAGCGTGGATGAAGCCGCCGTCTATCGTGGGAGTCATGAAACCACGGGCGTTGTCAGCCTGCATTTGTAGGATTGTGTCGATGTCATTGTTGGACGGTTGATTTCTGAGGTAGAACTGCCCCGAGGTACGAAGGACATCTTGATGGATGATTTCCGCAAACTCCGACTGGATGCGAAAGAATTCTTGTCTGATGTCCGCGTCCTGGATTGCCGACACGCTCGTGGCCCAATCTTTGAGTCTACTCGGTAGCAGTAGTTGATGATGGTCCCGTACGATCGCCCGCATGTGATGGATGGCGTAGTAGGCACCCTTCTGACCGCCAGGCGGCTGCTTGACGCAGCAGAACGTCGTGTTGTGGGAGAACACGTGCTTGCCGTGCTTACGAATAGGCCTGGTGAAGGTGCCTCCAGATTTGACGTAGCCGGGGAGAACATCATCAAGAACCTTCTTGACATTTGTGTAGTCTACGTTCGACTGACGGTCCGGGTCGAAATACGTGGCCATGGAATATTTGGGGCTTAGGAGGATGAGCGTGCAATGTGTGTCACTGCAGAAAACACGGAATGTTAAAAGAAAAACGATCGAAATCTAAGAATTCATATGTTACGGGGCGGTTGAGGGGAGGACTTACTCGGGAAAGTAAGGCACAAGGAAGTTGTCCTTATCTTGGTTTGCCAGAATGACGCCTTCGAGGTAAGAACTCGCGACTTGCCGGTCCCCAGCGCTGCCCAAGATCTTGGCACGCATGTAGAAGGGGTCGACTATCACGATGTCCGGGGTCTTGTCGCGAATGATCCGCATCTCCATACTCAGCGAAAATAGCCGAACAAAGGTGTAGTGTAGCGGATGAAGGTTCAACATAGCGTGGATGTCATCAAACCGCAGGACGATCGTACCCCCGATGGCGTTATCCACAAAGCCCTTTCCCTCTGGCACCTTGGCCGCGAAAACCGGGTATGCCACATCCTTCTCTCGGAGACGCCGCTTCTCCAAAGAAAGCACACTGTCATGCATACTCCGCATAGCACCGGTTGCAGCATCGAGCATATTTCTCGGTAGCATCGGCCTACCCGCCACATGCACCCTCCTCGAGATATCCGCAGTTGAAGGTGGCCCGTCCTGAGCACGGATCGTACTCGGTGCCGGCTGGCCCGCACCCTTGTTAGTCTTTCTTTTGCGTGCCTTCTTCTTGATCTCCTGTAATGGGACCGAGTTCTGCTCACAGACCGCCTTCTTGAGTGTGTTGGGGCTGATCATATTTCGCACCTCGCCTATCTGAGGCTCGGTGAAGTCGGCAGCTGGAGGCGTCTCCTGAGAGCTGAACTGCAGACGACGCCTGTTGCAACTTGGCTTCTCCGCGGTACTAGCTAGATCGCACACGTCTTTTGTTGGGTTGGGTTCTTGAGAAGGAGGCCCCATGAAGTCGCCACCATCCCCATGATCGGCAAAGTACTGATCGACGTTGGCAAATGTATCGTCGTCGTCGTCGTTCTGATCCTGTGCCATATGCATGTTTGGATCTAGTGGCATAGGGATGTCCGGCACCGTTGCGGCGGTCTTGCCATGGGGCCGACTTGGCGCCGACACGACTGGCGGTGTTGTCTTTGGGGTGGTGTCCCCCGCCCCCAAACGAATCTGGCTCTTCGGCCAAAGCAGGGGCCAGCTCAGGCAGGCTCTGAGTTTCATCACGTCATCATCGTCGGCCCCCATTGGTTGAATCGGAGGTAACACCTCGTCGCAGCCTGGCAGCACCCGAACCAGTTGAACCCTAAACAAGTTGGGTGGCATCTGGGTACCGTGGAACAAGGGGTTGCCCGGTTGAACGATTTTGCCCTTGGCGACATCGACCAACTCGTTGTTCACGAAGTGCAGGAGAGTGCATGGAACGTCGGCGGCGCCCTGCGAAAACATGTAGGGCGTTAGGGATGCCCAGTCAAAGGCAAGGAGATGAAGTCCTCGGCCGAGAGAGGCTTAATTAGTTACCGTGATGATGGCGTCGAGCTCGGCTAATGTCGAGGCACCGCCAACGGCGGGCGTGCAGTTGACGGAGGGGCCGCTTGCTGCAGAGGTGCCGGCCGACGTACACCCGGGTGCATTAAGCTCCCGTGCCGGCGTCGGAGACACCAATGCCGGCTCCGCCGGAGACACCAATGGCCCCGCCATCGCGTTCTGCGAGTTGCTGGCCGTGAAGCTAGGAATCGGGGGCGACCCCTGTTGGCCGCCCGCAATCCACGCACTAATCCCCTGGATCAAGGTAGGCACAATGGCGGTGATCGTCGCTCCGAGTTGTTGTCGCACTTGCTCTTGGACAATCTCCGGAATCCGCGCCACCTGTGCCCTGAGTTCTTGAACCTCGCGCGCCTGGCTTTCCGAGCTGGTCTTTTTCTCCTTTCGCCCAGCAGTGTCATAGTATGACGACCATTTTGTCGACAAGCCTTTGCCGGCCACACGACCAGCTGACGTTGGCTTACTGAGCTTATCCTTGTTCTTCATTACATTCAACGCCCTATTTAGAGTGGTGTCCCAAGGGTTGCTCTTAGTCGACCCCGCGCTACTGCTTTCAGTCGCCTGCGGAAGGAATGTGAACCATTTAGAAATTTGGCTTCATTAATTAGAATGCAACCATATGGAGCTAATTACGAGGGGGTGTATTCCTTACCAGAACAAGCTCAAGCGCCCTAGTCTTCGGATCCGTGGTAAGCTCCTTTGTTTTTGGGTCCTTCTTGTACCGGGCCCTGACAAAGTTCCTGGTCTGCTTGTCACCGTATTTATCGAAGAGGGGCGGTAGGCCTTGCTCGGCACGGTCCGCCTCCTCCTTGTCCCATATAGGCTCCGCCACTCTGTAACCGCCGGGACCGAGTGTGTGTTCCCCTAAGTTCAGCTCCCGCATTTCTTTCCCCCACTTACTTGATTCGGAGTTTGCGGTGCTCGAGCAATTGATCTTGAAGTCATTGTAGTCATCTTCGGTGATCGTAGGATTTTTCTCCTTGATCTTCTCATAACTCTCACCTTTCTCGACCATTCTCTTCACATTGCTTTTCCAAGTAGACAGGGCCTTGCTCATCTTCGTGAGGGCATCATTGTTCACTTTATTCCCTTTGAGGCTTGTGTTTTCAAATTCAGCGGGGAACTTGTATCGTTCGTGCAGCTTCGTGAAGAGGAGGTTGCGCAAATTCCCTCGGTCAGGATGCCTCAGGTTCTCGGTGTTGATCGAGACGGTGCTCCGGAGAATGCACCCGAGCTGAAGCGAGTACCCCTTGACTATTCGTTCGGGCGCCGTTGGATTCCCGTCGGAGTCCACTTCAGTAACTTCCTCCTTGAGGGTGCGGAGCACGATCGGGCGCCGGTCCTTCCGTTGCCTCTTCGGTTGGCTGCCATCTATGCGTGCGCCGCCATCATCAGTGGTGGCATCCTCGGCGGCACCATCAGTGGTGGCATCCTCGGCGGCACCATCAGTGGTGGCATCAGTGGGGTCATCCTCGGCGGTACCATCAGTGGTCTCAGGATCGGTGGGGAAGGCGGCGTCCTCATACAAGTGAGGTTGTTCCTCCATCTCCTGGGACAGCATCCAGAATGGCTTGACGCTCGAACCCCCGGCCTCATCGTTGTTGGCCATGTTTCTCTCTAAATAGGAACAAAGTTTGGTCAAAAAGTTGGTTATTGTCAAGGAACAAGATCATGGTCTCATCATTTAGGGTTTGTCGACACCGAGGCATCCTAAAAGCTAAGCTTTTATCATTGAGGGTTTTTCGACGCCGAGGCACCCTAAAAGCCTAAGCTTTCATCATTTCGGTTTTTATCGACACCGAGGCACCCTAAAAGCCATGCATTAGTCACAAGTACGCCGGGGCACTTGATCCTACTTTAACTACTAAGATACCCCGGCCCATGCATTAGTCACAAGTACCCCATATGTCCTATTTTTAGCAAAGTCATGCTAAAATTCACGGAAAATTTCAGCATGACCTTTGCTGAAAATAGGACATATGGAGTACCCGAATTTGCCGGAACGGAAGTTAATCGACATTCCGGCAAACTCAAGGGCCTCTCGGGTGGACAAGGCAAAAAAGGCCTCCATCACAACATGGAAAATACACCAAGCAGTATCATCTCCAAGCAGTATCATCTCCAAGCAGTATCATCTCCAAGCAGTATCATATTTGTAATGACTGAAAATATTTACTTCAGGAAATATTTACTACTGTAGTTTCTGTTACAAACAAAAAAAAGACTGAAGTTTGTCCTAGCTAATATGTTCAGAGAACAGGAGCATGAGAAAAAATAACAGAAACTATATGATTTAACTGGTTTCAAAACATGAAGTCCTAAAAGCTCTTGTTTTTGATTTTTTAATTTTCTATTTTTTGCACAGGTCACTAGCTTCAGATTTTTTCCTCAGGTATAGGTTGATGCTTTTCTTCATATTTGCCATATGAAAAACTTAGATGACAATGTATGTACTTTATCACATTATATAGGTGTTGCAACAATGTATATACTTTATCACATTATAAGTCCTCACACCATCAACTATGACAAAATCTGAGAGTATAAGTCTGTTTACATTCACCCAAGTCCAAACATAAAATTCTGTCCAACATAGTACAACACACTTTGATAATTTCATAGGATTTAATATACCGAACGAAACCTTACATGGATGTTACAAAAACACCGGAAATCCAAGTTCAGTACATGAAACACTCACTAGGTACTAGTTTGAGCTCACGTAACAAGCCAAGCGTTGAGTTTAGCTCCTATTGACTTAGCTTCCCACTTCTCTCATGTATAAGTAAAAGGCTAGTGAATTAAAAATACAACTAGCTGCAGATTATTAACCCAATACGAATCACAGATAAATAAATTCTGGAGTTATGCTCACAACAGAAACATATCCGCAGGTATGCAATGATATCCCTTCACTCGGGGTACAACAATATATCTTCTAGCCATGAAACCGTACCCTGATTCTCCTTTCTTCCTCTTGCCGAAGAGAAGTTGGCTGCAGAGGATGGTCCAACTCAGATCAGCCTGCAGAAGTTCATTGTATAATTCTGTTTAGTTCCAAGCATATACGAATACTCTTCAGAGTGGGCACAAAGATGGAAGCAAACTAATAGCACAAAGTGAATAGCAAATTGGCTACTGAAACTATACTAAAACCATACTGAAACTACTCCTTGCAAGCAAACTGAAACTACTCCTTGGAAGCAAATTGTCTTGGAAGCAGTATTGTGTGCACAAATCTACTCCAGCTAGTTTATAAAAAAATGAAATCACAGTCTTTTCCTAACAATACATCAAAACTAGCTACAGAAAGATAAAAAGTAGAATTAGGATATAACCACTTTCCAGAGTATATATAGAAAGGAAAGGCACACGCTTTGTTCCACTCTGAATACAACTAGTGACCACAAAGGTGTTGCTTTCAAAATATTAATACTAATGGCATTTTCCCCCTTTTGACTCTGTATTGTTGGACTGATTTGGTTGATGCCAGGCAGGTAATATATTATATATGTCAAAGAAGAAGTAGCAGTGTTGGTTATTTTTGCTAAAGAAGAATGTGATGGTTGATTACAGGACTTAGTTTGTAAATATGCTCGCAGCTGTGTTTTTCAGCACTGGACTCGACTGGTAGTTTAGTACAGTCATTGCTGGTTTTAAAATGCAAGGAATCACATGCATAAATGTGGGGAAACATAAGTAGATTTCTGAGCCTGTGAGGAAGGAAACCTAGTGAAGTGGATAGTAGGTTAGGTTGGTACAGAAAGAAAAGTGGAGGCAGCCTAACATAACAGATTGTAAAGTAAAGTATTTTTTTTGGGTTTGTGGTGCCTTTGTTAATAGGTGTCATCCATGCTTATGGTTTAGTATATGATTAGCACCCGCTCAATAGCGCCTTTTCGATAAGGCAAAATGGACTGAATGTGGGAGTCCCAGCTGCTACTGAAGTGTAGATTTTAGAAGAAGAAAAAGAAGCTCTGTTTCATTGATTACTGATGATGCAGGTGTTTGTTGGTGCAGGTTCTTTGCTCCATATTTCAGGAATAAAATGCCCGAACGATCCAATTCTGTGGCCTTTGATGCACACACATGATTCAGAACGGAGAAACTCTGCTGTGAGGAGTTCAGGTTACTTGAGCTACCGGCACCGGACGTTCTTGATGACCCGAGAGCAGTACAACAAGCAAGATTGCTAAAATGTTTCCTCTTT
Organism: Aegilops tauschii subsp. strangulata; assembly: GCF_002575655.3. Lineage (NCBI taxonomy): Eukaryota > Viridiplantae > Streptophyta > Magnoliopsida > Poales > Poaceae > Aegilops > Aegilops tauschii. The sequence goes on along the minus strand of NC_053037.3, from coordinate 514,997,344 downwards.
GTTCGTGTTATAAATTTACCATGTTTCCTCTCTGGCTCTAGAACAACAAGCAATATTGCTAAAATGACAAGCAGCAGTACCATTTTGGCATTAAAAAGCACATATCATCGCACAAGGAGATCAAATCCTACAGGCAACCTTGAAGAAAAATGAGAAGTGTGAGCTAGATGATGCCACAAGTTTCAGTACTGAACTGCAATTCAGTTCTTGGAAGCAGTATTGTGTGCACGGGGAGGGGGCGGCTGACGGGGGCGACGGGTGCATGGGACAGAGGGGGGAACGGGGGGGGGGGGTGGAGGAGGCTCACCACGGGGAGGGTCGGAGGAGAGCTCGACGAGGCCGGGGACGGGCAAGAGCAGCGGTTGGGGCGACGAGATGTGGGCGGCCGAACGAAGAAGGCGGCGACGGCGGCGGCTATGCGAGACACCAGCGTCGGGGCGGAGACGAGGAGACGAGGACGACGGGGCGTCGGGGCGTCGGGGCGGAGACGAGGACGACGGGGCGGCGTCGAGGCGGCGGGGCAGCGGCGTCGGGAGAGGAGAGGGGAAGGGGATCGAGGGCGAGGGCGAGGGAGAGAGAGGGGATAGGTTTGGGCCGGGGATAGGCGAGGGCGAGGGCACAATACTAATGGCGCACCACCCCTCGGTGCGCCATAAGTACATCCATACTAATGGCGCACCTCACCCTGGTGCGCCATTAGTATTGTTTTTTTTATTTCTGCTCGAGCCAACAGGTTATCTTCCACCTGACCTGGTCCACACCAAGTTCCCTCTACTAGCTCGACTGGTCAGCAGCTAGTTCTCACACCAGGAGGTCCTGGGTTCGATTCCCAGGCTCCACAATTTTTTTGTGCATTTAAAATGCTGTTTCATATTTATTTGTGTTTAAATATGTTCAAACTTGTTTAAATCATAACAGTAATATTTTTTAATAAGACAGTAATAATTTTTTTTAAAATATCATCAAACAGTAATGCCGGTGGAGCAGGGGAAGGTGCGCGGGGTGCGGGGGGCCGGTGGACCGGGGGGTGCTCGGCGGCGAGGGGGACCGGATCTGGCGAGGTGGGAGAACGATCGAGATGGAGGGGGATCGAGATCGAGTGTCCATGAAATTTAAAAATATTCATGATAGTTCAAAAAGTGCCCATGAAATACAATCGAGAAATGAAGGCTATGATTTAAATACAATCGATCTCTTAGCTAGCTATCTGTTCACAATCTTCTTGCCCTTCTTTTTCGCAAATGGAGTTCTTCTGTGGAACGGACGTCCTTTAGGTAGGGTGGTCCTGCTTCTTCTTGTGGTGTATGCTGGTACTTCATCATCGTCGTCATGTTCGATTCTCGGGTCGCCGTACTTGTCGAAGTCTTGCTCATTGGCTACTCCATCCATTCCGATGATCTTCCTTTTGCCTCTCCTCACGACTGGGCTTTGACGGGTCGGTAATGAAGAAGCATTGGTCCACTTGGGAAGCCAGTACCCATGGCTCATTTTTCGCGGTGATGTTTGCGCCTGCGGTCTTGGATTTGGCTTCGGGTATAACCATGGTGGTGAAATACCGGTCTTCTTTTAGGACGCTCTTGGCCCATCTGACACGGAACATCGGGACCTTCTCTCCAGCGTAGCTCAGCTCCCAGATCTCCTCGATCCTTCCGTAGTATCTGTCCTTGTCGTTACCGGTGTAGGATTCCATCGTTACCCCGGAGTTCTGATAACCATCGCTCTTCATGTCCTTGGCCTCGGTGTAGAATGTGTAGCCGTTGATATCGTACGCCTCATAGGTCATCAGGTTGTGCTCGGCGCCCTGTGACAAGGCGAATATGAGTTGTTCTTCCGCGGAAGAATCCTCATGTAAAGGGTACGACAGAAGCTTCTGCTTGAACCAACGCGTGAAACATGAGTTGTGCTCTTTGAGTATATCTCCGTCCGTCCTCTGTTGGCCTCGGTCATTGTACGTCTTCTTAATAAAGGTTTTGTGCTCTACCACCCAAGGATCGACCACGTCTATGTGTTGTAGCGCGACTAGGTTTGCTCTTTCAAAGTCGGCGAGTCGACCCTCGAAGTCGACATGCATTTCGCGGCGACCCTCACGGTGACCCCATCCAGCGAGCCTGCCGAGGTGCCTGTTGACGGGCAAACCAATGGGGTTCTCGATGCCTAGATAATTCGTGCAGTAGGAGATGCACTCTTCGGTCAGAAAGCCCCTGGCTATGCTTCCCTCTGGACGTGACATGTTGCGAACGTATCCTTTGATGACACCATTCATCCTTTCGAACGGCATCATGCTGTGCAGGAACGTCGGCCCGAGTTGGATGATATCGTCCACAATATGGACCAGCAGATGCACCATAACGTCGAAGAATGCGGGCGGGAAGTACATCTCAAGCTCGCATAGTATCACCACGATCTCTTCGTGTAGCCTTCTGAGTTGCCTCACGCCAACAGACTTCCGAGAGATGACGTCGAAAAAGTTGCATAGGCCAAATAGCGTTTCACGGACGTGCGCGTCCATGATCCCACGGATTGCAACTGGAAGTATCTGCGTCATCAGCACGTGACAGTCGTGAGACTTCATCCCGCTGAACTTCAGCTTCGCTAGGTCTAGGTATCTGCTTATCTTCCCCGCGTAACCGTAAGGAAGTTTTACTCCTACGAGGCAGGTGAAAAACTGCTCGATCTCCTCCTGACTTAGAGTGAAGCACGCGGGAGGGTAGTCATTTCCGGTCTTCTTGGCCTTTTTGCCTTTGCGACGACTTTCCGTGTCCTGCTTCGCCTCATCATCATCATCATCATCATATATAGCGTGAAGCTCCTGCCTGATGCCCATTGATTTCAAGTCTGCCCTTGCTTTCGGCCCATCTTTGGTCCTCTCTGGCATGTTGAGCAGGGTACCAAGCAGACTCTCGCACACGTTCTTCGTGATATGCATGACATCAAGGCTGTGAGGCACACGGTGGATCTTCCAGTACGGCAAGTCCCAGAAAACAGACCTCGTTTTCCATACCTTCAGCAGCGGCTCTGGCGCCTTTCGCTTCTTTCCCGGCTCTGGCGCCTTTTGCTTCTTTCCCGGCAGTGGGCAGTCTTTCCAATTTTTCAACAGCTCATCTATTTCCTCGCCGCTCCTCGTACGCGGGCGTCCTCGGGGTTCGGTTTCACCATCGAATAGATCCTTGCGTTTTCTCCACGGGTCATCGTCGCGAAGCCACCTTCGATGTCCCATGAACACGATTTTCGAAGACCCGGGATCTCTATCTAGCTGGCGATACGTTGTGTCATCCATGCACCTGACGCATCCAGAAAATCCGTGGACCACCTGCCCTGCGAGATATCCGTAACCGAGATAGTCGTGCACCGTCGTGAGCAGCGCGGCTCTCATAGGGAAATATTCTTTCTCTGCGGCGTCCCACGTATTGGCTGGCGTTTTCCACAGCGTGTCTAGCTCCTCTTTCAGCAGCCCCAGATATAGATTGATGTCGTTCCCTGGTTGTTTCGGTCCTTCGATTAGCATACTCATGTGAATGTACTTCCTCTTCATGCACAACCAGGGGGAAGGTTGTACATCCACACAAACACAGGCCAGGTGCTATGTGTGCTTCTCTGGCTGCCAAACGGATTGACTCCATCGGTGCTCGCGCCCAGCACGATGTTCCTTGGATCGTTCCCAAATTCTAGGTCTTCGAAGTTCAACGCTTGCCACTGGCTCGCATCCTTAGCGTGACTCAGCATCTTGTCTTTTTTATCTATCTCCGGATCATTTGCGTCATCTTCTCGCTTCTTCTCCTCCCTATCCGCGTGCCAACGCAGGAGCTTTGCTACCTTAGGGTCCGCGAAATACCGCTGCAGACGAGGAGTGATCGGAAAGTACCACACCACTTTTCGAGGAGCTTTCTTCCTCTTCTTGTATCGAGTGACGCCGCACACCGGACATATGGTAGACTCCGCGTGCTCGTCCCGATAAATGATGCAATTGTTCATGCACACATGGTATTTCACGTGCGGTAAATCCAGAGGACACACGATTTTCTTCGCCTCCTCCAAACTGGTCGGGCACTTGTTCCCCTTGGGAAGACGTTCGTGCCAGAATGACATGTTCTCGTCGAAGCATGCGTCGGTCATTTTGTGTTTTACCTTCATCTCCAGAGCCATGAGCGTTACTTTCAGGCGGGTATCCTCGGGCCTGCATCCTTCATACAATGGAGTAACCGCGTCTAACTCAAGTTGATCCATCTTGGCTTTCTCTCGGGCGGCAGCTCTTGCGTTATCCGTCTGCTTGAGAAGCAGCTCTTGAATATGAGGGTCTTGCACCCAGCCCATTGATGGTCCAGCGTCGTCTGCTCCGCCAGCATCATCATCTTCATGATCATGCCCGTCGTCTGCTCCGGCATCTTCCTCATCATCATGTCCTGCATCTTCTACATCATGACTGTGTATAGCATCACCGTCGTGATCATCTCCTGGGGATTCTTTGTCTTCTCGCCCGCCCGAGCCGCGGTGGTTGTCTTGCTGCCCTTCCTCATTTCTTGCCCGGCCCCCATGGACGACTTCGTAGTCATCTTCATCACCTTGCCACCGATAGCCATCCATGAAACCACGCAAGAGCAGGTGGTCCCGCACCTGCCAGGATTCCGGGTCCACAATAAGGCTCTTCAACTTGCATCTTCGACACGGACATCTTATCTCCGTCTCGTTCTTTTGAAGCATCTCGGCCTTCGCGGACCTCAAAAACCTATTCATGATGCCTTCGGTCATCATGCGGACCATGGTCGCCTGCGGGGTAGAGCAAAACGATATTTTAGAACCAAGAAAAAATTTGGCATGACTTTCCCTAAAAATAGGACCAAAAAGAATGCTTAATGCCAAAATTCTCGCCGAAACGGAAATGAATCAACATTCCGGCAAAATATTGGCAACTATCGCATTTCAAATACCGGTACACCTACAAACACAAACACATATGCAACACCACAAACATATGCAACACCACGAACATACATAGATCTAGCTAGGCCCTAAAAAGTGCATGTGCACATTGTTGTAGGGAGAACAACATAAATATAGCTTCCCCCCTTACTTACCTATCAAAACAAGGTAATTTAACCACTTAAATTGAATGATTCTATGGTGGAAATGAGGTGAAAAAGAGGAGGCACCCGAGACAAGGAGGAGGTGGAGAGAATGAAGTGGGGAGAAAGTGAGTGTGGGTAGGAGAGGCTGTCCAAAATATCTTGTTGCTGCTCACTTACTAATGACGCACCAACTCTAGATGCGCCATTAGTAATCCAGGTTACTAATGGCGCACCTCCTGGTGGTGCGCCATTAGTATGTTTGGACAGACGCACTAGTTAAAAAAAACTTTTTATACTAATGGCGCACCCTGGGCCAGGTGCGCCATTACTAGTTACAACTAGTAATGGCGCACCGTGGGCAGGATGCGCCATTAGTATGTTTGGGCAGGCGCACTAGTTAAATTTTTTTTATACTAATGGCGCACCCTGGTCCAGGTGCGCCATTAGTAGTTTCAACTACTAATGGCGCACTGTCTCTGGATGCGCCATTAGTATGTTTGGACAGGCGCACTAGTTAATTTTTTTTGATACTAATGGCGCACCCTGGCCCAGGTGCGCCATTAGTAGTTTCAACTACTAATGGCGCACTGTGTCTGGATGCGCCATTAGTATGTTTGACAGGCGCACTAGTTAAAAAAAGATTTTTTTGATACTAATGGCGCACCCTGGGCTAGGTGCGCCATTAGTAGTTTCATCTCTAATGGCGTATCAAAAGGTGGTGCGCCATTAGTATATACTAATGGCGCACGTCTTGTCTGGTGCGCCATTAGTGTCAATCCCATCTATAGCCCTTTTTCTAGTAGTGGACCAACCAAATATTAGAGCAATAATATATGACATGCAACTTACACAAAGCACACCGTTAAATTCGTGTGTGAAAGGAGCTTTCAATGATATAATTTTCACATTGTGCATGTCATGTACTATTAATCTTGTCAATAGTCAAATGCGGTCTTAAAAAACGCATTAGGCCCTCTATAGATGGAAGGAGGGAGTATGGATCCATGTTATGTCCAATTAAATTTTTTCGCTAGCTGTATAATGCATGTAACCTACTCATGCCAACATTTTAGTGCATTCCAAATGTCTATACTACCGCTGCAATTCGAACTGAATTTGAATTCGTTTCTCTATTTCAATAAGAATCTACAATCATGATTGTTGCCAACTTCAACCATCATTCGTGTATTACCTTAACAACACACCACATGATTACTATAGAGATAGATATGAACTATGTGTACTATATGAACTCGAATTCAATTTTTTGAATACACTTGATGTTGATTCCAAATAATAGTACATTTGACGTACTAACTAGATATTCATAATCTAACGTACACCGTGTTTATCACACAAAGTATAGTGCCCCGGTCCCTACATTATGACAAGTATTTAGCCCTGAGCTGCAAAAGCCACACATTAGCCCAAATTATAATCAATGTTCTACATTATGATATCTTCTTCAAGTATCCGTATCCACTTTTTTTATAATGAATTATGATCTATGTTCGTCTTTAACACCTTCACGATCCTCTTCTCTTTGTAGCTAGCTAGCGCTAATTTTCTGTCGTGCATGCACACGCCCGCCCCCTCTCACCCTCCCTCAGCGTCCCCTCCATCGCGCACGTTCGTTATTTCTCTTTAGGTCGTTCACCTGCGGTGTGTGTAGGCCCCCCGACTCCTTCTTTCCGGTACACACCGGTCGATATACCTCTCTAGCCAAGTGTGCCTACCACAAACACATACTTCCCCTCTTCTCTTCTCACCGTCCATGCCCCTATGTCCAATATGGTTCCACGTAGGTGCACACTCCCACCCCTCTTTTCATCGATCTCATAGTCGCACACTCCTCCCCCCTCGACATAGTAGGCCTCTCGCACCACCTCCTAGCCGCACCCCTCTCCCCGTGTCTATCTCTCCGGACCTTATTTGCTTCTAACACATGCATGCATGTATACACTGATCTCCCTACATATAGCTAGGTCGACTATAATTCTTTTCCCCACGCACCGATAGACTTACCTCACTAGTTATGTCTCTCCCTTTCTCGGACACACGATAGTTGATCTTCCTATGTAGTTATGTATGCTTACCACAACCATATCGTCTCCCGTCATAATCCTTGCATACCTCCCGACCCGTCTCTCACACGCACGTGCATAGACAGACAAACATCCCCGCCCTCTCTTATTGATACCACACTCGTACCCTCCGTTTGTCTAGCAGGCCTCTCCCACCATTTGTGAAACGCCACTCCACCACCAACCCTCCGACACTCTACCTTTGTCTTTCTCCGAACCTTATTCCTCTGCTACACATATCCATGGATGCCGATCGATCTCCCTCTATACATAGCTAGGTCTCTCTCCTTCTCCACACATATACTAGTCGATCTACCTCTCTATAGTTAGGTCTCTGCCCCCTCCCCCCCACCGATAGTCGAACGTTGTAGGTAGGTATCCATGCCACATAGAAAAACTGCACCTCTGCCCTCTCAAATTCCAGTAGGCCAGCCGCCCTGTATCTTTGACGTGGGCAAACACAAATTCGATGGCACTCTTTATCGATCGCGCAGCCACACACTTCATCCCTGTTTTTGATTCTATCGATATCTCACGCCGATGATCCCTCCACTCTCTTCTCGTGGATCGCTCCCTCTATATATGATATATCCATGTCTCTGTTTCACACACATTGCATATGTTACGTTTTTTTGTTTGAGATATCATCAACACATTGCCTCGGTTTCGCACAAACCATCTCTCTCACACCCACCCACGTACGTACCTGCACCTAAAGAAGAGGTGCACACAGGACGCACGTACTCACGTCTCGTTCCCGGCCACACCCGCGCGGGTACATGGTGGAGTTCGTTTCTGTACAAAAAGGCAGCCCACGTGATAATTTGACGCGTGTAGCGGTTGTTTACTCGAAGGAGGGTCGGGTACCATGCCTAGACGGAACAAAGTTCGACTTGACGCGTTTGTATTAAATAAAGTTATATATTCCTCCTCAATGGCGCGTAGTACAAAATATAAAACAATTGCCGTGGGGAAAATGGAAAAATCCGCTCCACTATATACAATGGAGCCTGCCTGCCGGGGTTTGTCTCTCGTCACACCATCTCACACAAGGCGGCGGTGGCCTCTCTCTCTCACCGTTGGTCAGTGACCCGACCGCATCCCGTCCGCCGGCGGAAAGGGAGGATGCGCATCGTTTCTCCGTTCGACGGCGTTGAGGTAGCACGTCCCGATATGCGGTACCCGCCGTTCTCTCTGACCAAGCTCTGGTGCGATAAGGCATTCGCCACTTGCTCGCTGCCGCAGTATGGGCAGTTCCCGGCCGCCGGCGCCCTCCTAGTAACATCCCGACGACCCTCAGGTACAGCTTCCTCCGGCCTTGCTCCACTACCCATCTTCCCATGTTGCTGCATGTGGATCTTCTTTAGTTGTTTGCTTAAAACGTATCTCGGCCTGCGTACTTTCCATCTTGCAATCTTGTCCTCAAAACATTTTTGATAAACCACCATGCTGCTATCTTTCCCTTATTACATGGAATATGCTTCTTTTTTGTCGGCGTATGTGTCTTCAACTCGTGTTATTCGCCAGTAATTGTTTCCTTTCTACCTCTTTTTTGCAAACAGGGCTAGCCATTTCACCTCGTTGCTATTGCGACCTTTTGGTGAACTGCACAAATCACTTTTTTCTTAAGAGTGTTTTGTGCAGTTCCGCCAAAATGTCACACGGGCAACGTTTTTACATTTCCGTGGGACTGCAGAAAGGGAGATTGGTTTTGCTATCCTCCTCATCCAACTCCTGCCTAATCTTCTCCAAGAAGTAGTTAGTCCTGAAGAGAGATCGCAGAGGTGATCAGCTTATATTTGTGTGTTTTATGTTTCATCATCTAGTTCCACTATTATTGTAATCACACTGACTGGATATCTTTGCAAACAGGGATGGTCAGCTCGATTATAGTGGAGCTGCACAAAATGATCGGATTGTGGTGTCCTCCGTACACCTCCTTTTTGGCTACAACGCTGGGTGAAACTAGCTACCAAGCAATGAACATTGTGCCCAGGAAATGGACCCATGCCTACGAACAACATCGATCAATTATATATTTTTCTTTATTTGTACACCTTCTCAGAACTTTGTCTTCAGTTGTGATGTGAATATTGGCGCTGATCTGCAAACCATTGAGATGCATTAGCAGCCATGGTAGTTTCATTTGTATTTGATGGAATGTTGTAACGAGATAATCTTGAGGCAAGAGGACACATGAATCCTAAGTTGAAACCTTTTTTCCTGCGGGAACAAAAGTTGAAACCTTCATATCATCATAGTACAATTTCATTAAAATTATGCGTACATATAAAAAAATCCTGAAGGATTGATAGCAATGCCAGAAACAATTCAACTTTGTTTCACCGACATGTGGGACATCCTTCATCCGGCTCCACCTGCCGTGCAGCAATATTGAGTGCACAACTGCAGGGAAAGATTCACCCTGGTCGTTGCGCCGCATTAGTAATGACTAGTGAGCAGTCAAATCACAGAGCCCCACCTTCGCCACAGTAAGTTGCTCGGACGAAGCAACCATCATTTCTCTGTTCCTTGAATCCGCTGGTACTCCCATATTCCCAGAGTAATAAGTTGCTCGGGCGAAGAAACCATCACTTCACCTTTCCCACAGTAAGTACCTCCTTGGGCCCACTAAAAATCACTTTTCTCTCTCCGTCAAGTGCATTTATTGTCAATCTAACCCTATCACCGAAACACCTCTTTGGCTACAGTTAGTTCAGGGTTAGTCATGAGTTAGTCTAACCTCTAGCTAAGTTAGAGTATCCAAACAGGAGCAGTATAGGACATGCAAGTTGCTCAAAGCATACAGTCAAATTCGTACGTGAAAGGATATTTTTTCTTTTTGAAAACGGAACGTGAAAGGATCTTCGAATGATATAATTTTCAAATTATATAAAATATTATCAATAGTCAAAGGCATCCTCGAAGAATACATTAGGCCCTACTCCTTCCGTCTAGGTGTATAAGTCACCTTACGAAAACCAAATAATCCCAAAATACTTAGGCGCGGTGCATTAACTCCCACCTCGTTTCTTGTTTCTTGACATATCCACCAATAAGAGATGTGGGGCGTGCATGTTTTCAATGACTTAGACTACCAAACACGACATGCAATGGTTAGTTCATTGCATGCAATGCTATTAATTAGCAAATAAATATTAATTTCTCTCGTTTTCCCCTCTTCCTTGGTCACGGTGCACAATCTAAGATGACTTATTCACTAGACGGAGGGAGTATATAAAATCTTACCAATAGTCAAAACCAAGTGTTACTAATACACCAAACAAGTTCAAAACGAGAAACTGGACCAACTCACGGCACGGCATGCCTGTCTCATTTGGTCCGTCGGTCAAAGCGCTTCCTCTTCTTGGCATAACAATAGAGTACAATAATTTTTTAGAATGCTCTTGGCATGTCACTAACATGTGATGAGTTAACCGACCTCAATAGGCGGCAAAAACGCCAGCCCGCCGCACTTTGAGAGAGACGAGGAGCGAGAAGCGATACAGGCTGGTGGATTACTAGAGCTAGGTGTCGCACGAAGGCCAAGAAATATGGTGATAGCGTGGGTTGGCCACGTACAGTATGATGTAACCACACTGGGCTGCCGTGTTTCGTACTCTTCCGGTCTACTGTGGAGATGATTGGTTGATTTTATATCGCTAAATAATATAAAATACTATGAATATAGACGCTCCACCATGAGGTTCCTTGCTCCTTCTCGGTCGTCGGGAATCTATGTTCTTCCACTCTCTTTTTTTGACATGAGCTTTGTTAATCCTTTTGCCAACACACGGGACATCTAGCATCAAGGTGCACGTGTCATGCAAGAAAATGGAGATAAGCAGTGCGTAAGTGAGTCGTGCACTACGATGGCACCTGGGGGTGTTTGTCATCCTTTTTGGACTTCATTTAATAACCTCTAGCCAGCGAGTTTTCTTCATTTAGTCCCAAAAACTAACTTTTAGTCCCTAGTAGTCCCTCCTGTTTGGTTAAAAAGTCTCTAAGAGGGACTTTTTCTACTCCCTACACCAAAAAGTCCCTGGAAACAAACACCCCCTGAATGACGTTGCATGGGATGGTAGCCATGTACATAGTCAACCCTTTTTGGAGACTAATGCACTACTTTTGATGTGTCCGGTCTACTCGCAAATGAGGAGAAGCTTTGCTTACTAGTAGTACACTATCGACTGTAGTACCATCATCATTGTTCGACTTTCAGAAGAGACGAGAGAACTTAATGTTTATTTGCTAATTAATAGCATTGCATGCAATGAACTAACCACTGCATGTCGTGTTTGCTAGTCTCAAGTCACTAAAAGCATGCACACCCACATCTCTTTGGTTGATATGTCAAGAAACAAGAAACGAGGTAGAAGTTAATGCACTGCGCCTAAGTATTTTGGGATTATTTGGTTTTCGTAAGATGACACCTTGATGGAGGGAGTATTATACTTGAAGGCTACAAGGTTGGCTACAGATGACGTGGCAGTGTCATGTAGCCATCAGCTGGTGACACTATTAACCATGCTCTTATAATACTCCTATATTTAGGAACGGAGGGAGTAGTTGGCGTGCATGATACTACCTATAATACTCCCATTACAACTAGCCTAGTAGAATTAAAATACCTAATCTAAATGGTCGCCGCCCGATCTCTTTGTCCTTCTCCGGCATCCGGCAAAAGAAGAATCGAGCGAGACACCGGCTGTATTCGCCGGCGTCGCCTCGGCGGTGGCCTTCATGGGATACAATCAGCGGCGACCTCCGGTGTTCTACTTTTCCTCGATGATGGCGGCGGGCGGGGACGTGCTGCCCGTCACCTCGTCCACATCCGCGTAGCCGCATCACCTCGTCGACTTCAGCGGTGGGATGTGATGGTTGCTTGTCCGTTTATTTTACCACGCCACTTATTAGTGGTTGGGCTTTGTGATATGATGGCTTTACTGCCGCGAGATTCGCGTGCAGCGCCGCCCTCTACACTAGTACTACTTCGGTCGTGGTTTATTAGTCCCCCATTGAATTTGACTGAAGATTTAACTGACAAAATGTTAGTGCATGTCAACAAAAACTATATCATTGGATTAATATTTGAACATAGTTTTCAATGATATAATTTTAGGTGACATGCATCAGCATTTATCGTACTATATATAATGTTAGTTCATTTTTTGGTCGTACTAATCTATAGTAAGGTGCCCGTGCGTTGCACGGAACAGTGAAATGCACTGATCGAGGAGTTGTTTATTTTGACAAAGGATGTGGGGCCCATCTCATGTGTAACGGGTATCGATCGGTTTCTTCGAAGGTTGTGGCTAGGTGTCAGTCCAAGTCTCAGTCAAATGATATAGTATAAGAAGAAAAATAAAAAAACTAAAAATAATTTTTTTTGTACTAATCTCCATGCAAAATCAAAGGACTATATCATCGACTCAGACATAACGAAGTCTCAGTCGACTGAGACATAGCAAAACTGTTGTTCGAATATTATTTCATCTCTGGAGCTCACAAACATCCGGGTGAAATAGATAAAAAAGTATCTTTTGCAAACAAGTGTTCACCTTTTCAACCTGCATCCAAAACTTGTGAAGAAATAACACTTATTGTGCTTTGCAAGAAATGATCTTTAAGAATTAGTTTTTGAGTATCGATTGTTATACATGTTGGCTACAGATGACATGGCACTTTCTTATAGTCAACAGTTGGCTATACTATTACATATTAACCATGCCCTTATACACCTAGATGGAGGCATTAAATCAGGATGACTTGGAAGGGGGCAGAGGAGATGTAAGAAATGGTTCATCATAAGTCTTTCACCAGTACTGTAGTAAAAAAATTCATACATGCAAGACTCTAGACTAAACCATAAATGGACACACTTTTATTCATGTGCGATACTCCAATAGAGCAAGATCATGCATGGAAGTCTCCACATGCTTAGACAACAGATTACATTGAGCGAAGACTAATGATCAGCATTTGACTTAGTAATGCATATGTCCATGTGAACCTCCTTGGAGTCTCCGTGCACATTGTTGGGGGTCAAATCATGCCATGCGTCTTCCATATCCACATCGGCACAGTCCTAGTCAGCTTGACGTAGCCAGTGCGCCGCCCACGTACCTCCGAGGGGTAGTAATAGTGAACACGCACCCGTACATCGGCCTCGTGTCAGTGTCAGCGTCAGCGGTGTCGCCCCTGATGCACACTACAGAAACGGGCGGCGGCCTATGCGGGCCTCGCCAGTGCCCACGATCAAGAGGAAGACGCTGCCGTCCTCCTCCGAGACTAGCAGGCGGCGGTGATCCTCCAACGACTCCGGCACGGTGAACGGGTAGCACGTCTCGTACTTGATGTTCTTCGCCACGGGCCAGTAGTGATAGACGGACGCCTGCGTGAAGTGATGCACGAGGTCCGCCGCTGAGCCCCAAAACGGCATCGGGCACTCACACTACTGGAATTAGCTTATTTGCCGTCTGCCAGTTCTTTGCCGTCTGCTAGCTGACGGCAAAGAAGGTATTTGCTGTCCTCTTACAAAAAAGGACGGCAAAGAACTGGCTGATGGCAAAGAAGGATTTTGCCATCAGCCAGTTCTTTGCCGTCAGCTGGCTGACGACAAAGAGAGAGGTGGCCCCACCTACGAGCTGATTAGATAAAACTTAATGGCTCCCCTCTTTGCCGTCCGCTAGCGGACGGCAAAGAGAGAAAAATAGCGGACGGCAAAGCATGGCGGACGGCAAGGACCTAACTTCACTAACCTAACTAACGGCCGAGCCCCCATCCCCTTCCTCTCTGTTTCTCCCCCTCTCTCCTCCCGACGACCAGATCGACCCCCTGCCCCCGCCCGGCGCCGCCCCCCCACCCGCTGCCGCCCCCACCACCCGCCGCCGCCCCCGCCACCCGCCGCAGCCTGCCCCGTCGCCCCCACCCGCCGACGCCCCGTCGCCCCACCATCCCGCCGCCACGGCGCCCCGGCGCCCGACCGTCCCACTGCCCCGGCGCCCCGCCGCCCCCACCACCCGCACACCACGCCGGCGCCACCGCGGCCCCATCGGCCCCGCCTTCCTGCCGGCTCCCCCTGAGCTCCACCGCCCCGGAGCCCTGCCACCCCCGTCGCCACCGCCACCCTGCCGCCCGCCGCCCCCGTCGCCACCGCCACCCCCCGAGCTCCGGTGAGTTATTTTTTCTTCTTCTGTTTTTTCTTTTTTTGCTGTTTAATTGTTTGTGTTAGATTTAGGTCTACATATGTGTTAGTGTTAGTGTTAGATTTAGTGCTAGATATGTGTTAGTGTTAGATTTAGTGCATGGGTTTTAGATAATTAGTTATATTATTAAAAGAAGTAGAAAAAAGATGAAAAAAGAAGAAGAAGAAAAGAAGAATATGTAGAAGGGGAAGAAGAAGAGAAGGAAAGAAGAAGAAGAAGAAAGGAAAGAAGAAGAAGGATAGAAGGAAACAGCCCGACCCCCTGACCCCGACACCCCGACCCCGACACAACACCCCGATACCCCGACCCCCTGACCCGAACACCCTGACACCGACACCACACCCCGACGCCCCGACCCCCTGACCCCGACACCCCAACCCCGACACCACACCCCGACACCCCGACCCCGACACGACACCCCCACCCCGAAACAGCACCCGACCCCGACACGGCACCCCGACACCGACACGACACCCCGACCCCCGACACCTCCCGAAAAGGTGCTCTTTGGCCTTCCAGAGGCCGACGGGGTCATATATTTGTGAATTATGAGTTAGGTCATATATTTTTCGATTTTGTTATGAAAAACATCATATATAATTGTGTTGATCGGGTAGATTTAAATGTGCAATTGTTTCATCGCTGCGAGGTTTGGTGTTCGACGACCTCCCCGTGCGTTTGACGAGCTCTGCCCCTTCGTTCGTGGGTGAGCACAAATGACATGTCCTCCTCCCCCCTTAATTATTTGCTCTGTTCTGGTGTTCGTGCCGATGAAACTTGATAGCTAGCTATATATCTGTCTTGAATCATCAGTATGCGTAACCAATATGTGTCTCCCGTTCAAAAGCGTTATAGTTATAAATATGCATGCATTTGCATATTTATAACCGTGATTCTTTCAAATTGTCCAACGCTATCCATGGACAGCCCGAGTATGTGTAGATTGGGTTCGTTTTCCCATATGCTTTGCTCCGGATCCGACGCATAAATTTTGTCAGTGCCTCCCCTGTTGTTCTCCGGGTACACATCCTCTCTGTTTATTGCAGAGACGGGTATCAGGAGAACAGCGGGGAGGTGCTGCCGAAATTTTGCGTCAGATCCGGAGCATAGCATGGGAAAATGAACCCGATCTACACATAGTCGGGTGGGATTAGGACCTATCATTACCTATTAGAGTGTAGGTTGCATGGACGTAATAAAATTGACAAAGTAGATCAACTGATGAATATATACATGGTGAATTATATATATATATATTTGTTGTGTGTCCAGTAGCTCTGAAAGTCAAGATGAGTGATTGTGCGTGGATGTACACCGGTCACACTGGTCAGAACAAATGGAGCACTGAATGGTTCACAAAAACCAAGGGGTTTGTGCAAGCCGCATTTGCAAATGGCCAGAGGAAAACCTGGTGCCCCTGTTTACGGTGCCGCAATTGGGAAAAGAGGACAGAGGCTGAAATGGGCAAACACCTGCAGAAGAGTGGTTTTACGCCCGATTATATGGTGTGGACATATCATGGTGAGTCTGCCCAACGTGACCGAGCTGAGGTGGATCATCGTCGCACCGACGAGCATGGTACCAGGATGGAAAACATGGTGCAAGACTTCGATGATGCTCGGGATTCGGACGAGGAGATGGAGGAATCTGCCAAGGCCTTCAATGAAATGTTGGAGTCTTCAAAACGTCCGCTCCACGAGCACACTGAGCTTTGTCAGTTGGATGCCATCTCACAAGTAATGGCTCTGAAGGCTCAGTTCAACTTGGGCAGAGAATGCTACGATGCAATGATGACAGTATTTGGACGCTTTCTACCCAAAGGCCATGTAATGCCTGCAAACCTGTACCAGTCGGACAAAATCCTCCATGCACTGAAGATGCCCTATGAGAAGATACATGCCTGTGATAGGCCATTACAAAACATGAAAGAACCGAAAGGAAAGCAGAACTGGACGAAGCCAAAGGCATGGTTCAATCTTGGAAGGCCAACTATGAGGGAAATTATCTTGTGGGTGAAAATGCAGTTGATGTTCCCCGATGGGTATGCAGCGAATCTAAAGAGGGGAGCGAGTCTTGATAAATTGAAGATATTTGGTCTCAAGAGTCATGATTGGCACATATGGATTGAGCGGGTAATGCCGGTGATGTTGCGTGGCTTCATCCCTGAGGATGAATGGCTAGTACTGGCAGAACTCAGCTATTTCTTCCGTGTTCTTTGTGCGAAAGAACTATGGAAAAGTTGGCGCCGGAGTTGATCTGCAAGTTAGAGAAGATCTTTCCACCGGGCTTCTTTAATCCAATGCAGCATTTGATTTTGCATCTCCCGACCGAGGCAAGATTGGGGGCGGGGCCCGGGCAAAATCGTTGGTGCTACCCAACTAAGAGGATGCAGAAGACGCTTCAAGAAAAATGTAAAAATAAATGTAGAATTGAAGCATCGATGGCTGAGGCATTCATCACTGAGGAGGCGAAAAACTTCGTGACAACACACTACGAAGCCAAAAATCGTCATTTGCATAATCCGAAGCCTCGGTACAATGCTGACGACCCTAAAAAGGGTGGATCCAACCTCAGCCTATTCAAAGGGAATCTTGCACCAGCCAGTGTTTCAAAACTAGTATCTTTGGATAACGAAGAATGGCGGACCATTTCGTTGTATATCTTCAACAACCTGATAGAAGTGCGGCCGTACATCGAGTAAGTTCTCGGTACATTTTTTCGCAACTTTGCCGTCTGCCGCGGATGGCAAAGAAGCCACGCGGTAGCCACCTGTGCTCCCTGGGAGCTGACCCATTTGGTCAGTTTGCCTACAGCGGTGGACGGCAAAGGCTTTGCCTACAGTGGCAGACGGCAAAGAATGCCCACATTTTCCTACAGCAGCAGACGGCAAAGGGTGGTCCCGCAGTGACGTCCAGCTGACGTCATTCGGCGGACGGCAAAGGCCGGATGCTCTTTGCCGTCAGCGGCGGACGGCAAAGGCTGCCGTTAGCCGCCTAACGGACTAACAACACATTTATTGCCGTCAGCTTTCTTTGCCGTCAGCCGCTGATAGCAAAGGCCCCTCTGCCGTCCGCTTCAAAAAGCAGACGGCAAAGAAGCTCTTTACCAATCCCTACTTTGCCGGAGCCTTTTTCCGTCCGCGGCAGACGGCAAAGTAGCTGATTCCTATAGTGTCATAGCAGTTGAATATATGAGCAAGTTACTACGAGATTTAGTCTGAATAAGCACAAAATAAATCATGACGGCTATAACAGAGATTAAACTAATCATGTGGACTAGCATAGTAGATGAACAGATCGAATCTAGGCACAGACTAGAAACATGAATTCTACCACAATTTCGAACAGGAAGGAAAGAAACACATACGGTGCAATGGGAGCAGCACCGTTGGCGTTGAGGTTGTCGCCCATGTCGTTGAGGAAGAGGTTGCCGAGGTCGGGGAAGAAGTCGTCGTCGGTGAAGTCGTCGCTGCCAGCAATCACGAGAGTGCGCTCCCTAAATTTCAATAGTGCCCGCCGAATGGAGCGCAGGAGGGAGTGGCTGTAGGGGACGTTGCGGTCGCCGAATGGAGCGCTAGAGTAGCCAACGAAGCAGTAGATGGTGCTCCTCCCTAGTCTCTACTCTTATCTCTATCTCTACTACTCTTCTTTGTTTTTTATAATATACTTGTAGTAGCTGTGAAATTGAATAGTACTGCGCCGTCCGCTGCACGCCGGGCTGAACACGCCTCCTCGCCTCCATCAAACCCCTCTGTTAAACCCGCATAACTAGCTCCAATGGGCTGTGTATACATACTAGTAAATGTAGGTTTTTGAATGCGGCGAGGAGGCGGGTACAGCTGGGAGTGCAGCGCGCGGCGCCCTGGGCCGGCGCGCCGCTTCAAATGGCAGATGCAGTGAGAGGTCGCGTCCGCCCTGACCCCCTTGATGGTGCACGTCACCTTGTGTCCAGATCTGAGATGGCATGTGTACCAGATGAATGACTCCAAGCTCGACCACCGTGATGCAAGATGTGCGAGCCGAGGAACACTGTTGGAGACACCCTCCTCGTCATCATCTGAGTCCTAGAAGATCTTACCCACATCATCATTAGGCATGCAACCGCCTTCATAGACAACGTGCGCAGAAGGAGTAGAGGCGACTGGGGACGCACCATGCCGTGGGCACTCCGTACGTGCTCGTGTGCGTGCTTTTCCATCGGTGCTAGCTCTAAGGTCGAGGCTGCGGTCGTCTTCGTCTCCGGCTAGTCGTTGAGCAACGACGGCAAAGAGGTACTGCAAGAGATGCGTAGGCGCCGTTGTGTGCGAGCTTCGCCGTAGCAAGACGAACCGGACGTCACCGCAGATGGCGCACGCCTCCATGCAGCCGAGTGTGTGTGCATGCATGTGTTATTCACGTGCATTCTGCGGCCGAGTGTGTGTGATTGCATGTGTTGTGTACGTGTGTTGTGTGCTCCATGTTGTGCGCATTTGTGCATGAGTTGGATCGGCATGAGTTAGTGCGTTGGCGTGTGTACATGCGTGGCTGCATGCGTCCTGTACATGCGTGGCTTCTTGCGTGGTTATCAATATAAACTAATAAAATATCTTCAACTTAGCATCCTGATGTATCGTCTCTAGTGGTTAGCGAAGAGTTCATGTTCTTTTATTTGTTTATAGGCGGGCAGGCGGGGAAAAACAGGGGAAAACGCGCAAGGTTCCTTGCACACGCTCCACCGCGAGGTTCCTTGCTCCTTCTCGGTCGTCGGGAATCTATGTTCTTCCACTCTTTTTTACGTGAGCTTTGTTCATCCTTTTGCCAACACGCGAGACATCTAGCATCAAGGTGCACGTGTCATGCAAGAAAATGGAGATACTCAGATAAGCAGCGCGTAAGTGAGTCGTGCACTTCGATGGCACCTACTCCTATACGCAATATTTTTTTCTCCTCGATGGCACGTGGATAGTGCAGGTACTCAAAGACGGAGCACGGGATGGTAGCCAAGACATGGCCAGCCCTTTTTTGGAGAGAGAACGTACTAAATAACTTTGATATGTCCCGTCAACTCACAGAACGACGAGCAGCTTGCTTACTACGCCTTCTCCCTCGCCAACGCGTGCGCGGTGGCTCTCAGCACGAGGAGAAACTTTTGCTTACACGTGGTGGACATGCAGCAGTTCATTTGGTGTCAGATTGCCAGAAGTACTACTGTAGTACCACCACTATTGTTCGATTTCCGAAAGAGGCGAAGAGCCAAGCGCAAGGCTAGCCATAGTGGGAGTAATATAAGTCGGAGTACCTCCTTTTTTTATTCTAGAAACAACCACACGCGAATATTGGACGGTAGCAGCACAGCAACTGAATCAAAAATTGAAACCTTCCCGCCCGGCGCCAGCTGAGCCCGCCGCTCCACATTGATGGAAAGTCAGGGCGACGCGACCTCTCACTGCTTCCGCCGTTGAAGCGGCGCGCCGACCAAGGGCACCGCCCGCTGCACTCCAGGCATTTCAGACTACACATACTTTGTGAGACAAAAGGTGGGGCCATTATTAATGATATATTATTATACTAAAGGGACTAACTATTGTAAGCAGCCTTTGTATTAGGTTGGGTCTAAATGATGTGTCAACTTCATATAGCCGGATGCTGGCTATACTATTAACCATGCTCTAAGTGTGGTGTGAGTCAGAAAATTTATTAAGTCATTAATTAATAATTAACGGACGCCTTAATTACTCAGCCGTTTCTGATTCTTTTGGATATTGGGGCTATTATTGACTTGGACGTGGGGTTTGGGCCAAAGGCCTACTATTATACTACTTGGTCTTACTCGCACGACCGACCTTACAGGCTCTACCCTAGCCGCCGCTCTATCATACGGTTTCGCACCATTCCAGATCTTAGCGCCGCCACACAATTCTTCTCCATCCCTCCTTCTGGCGTGCACTACGAGAAGGGATAGCAGTCCTCCGAACCCCGCCTTTCGTGATCCTGTAAAGGAGAGGGGCGATCAGGTTTTTGGGGAGCACATTCCTGTGACTACTGCCAGCGACGACTTCCTCAACGACAACCTTCTTCCCCGACCTCGGTAACCTCTTCATCAACGACATGAGTGACAACATCAACCACAGCGGTTCTGCTCCCGCTGTACAATATGTGATTCTGTCCTCCTGGTTTAGTCCGCATCATTACTTCGATCTTTGCAATTGTCGTCATGATCTATTTACTGTTGATTCGGATTACATCTCATAGTAAATTGCTCATATATTCAACAATCCAATCCAAAAACCTGATTATAGGCAATTTACTCCGAGTGGTTTTGCTGCACTTTTGAAGCTGCCTACTTTTAAGGTGGTGCAATATAAAAGGTGGCGCACAAGAGCAGTATATTGGTTTCGGATCATGTACTACTATGACGCCACTAAGGGTAAGCCTGAGGGCGATCTTAATCCTACATAGCAGGAAGCTTTTGAGAACATGGATACCCTCTTCAAAGCCGCCCTGCTGAGTGTTCTTGACGATTCCATTGTGGATTCATATATGTCGTTTGACAGCGGCAAAGGCATGTGGGCTGCGCTCGAGGCCACGTTTGGGGTCTCGGGCGCTGGCAATGAGTTGTACGTCATGGAGCAATTATGTGACTACAAGATGACTGATGAGCACTCTGTTGTTCAGAAGACTCGTGAGATACAGTCACTCGCTAAGGAACTTGAGTACTTCAAGTGTGTGTTGCCGGACAAATTTGTTGCTAGGACCATCATTGCCAAGCTTCCACCTTCGTGGAACGATTTTGCTACTTCTCTGAAAAACAAGAGACCTGAGTTTTCTGTTTTGGATCTCATTAGCACTCCTCATTTTGAAGAGAAGGCGAGAGCAAAAGACACACGTGCTTGGGTCGCTGAGGGAGCTTCTAGTGCCCACATGGTACACGAGAAGAACTTCCAGCCTAACCAGCCCCAAAACAACAAGAACAAATCTCAGGGGAAAGGCAAGTTTGATGCAAAGAACAAGCCGTCACATTCTACCAACTTCAAGAAGAATTCTCATAACGGGAAGGGATACAAACCTCAATTTTGGTAGCACCGCACAAAACTTATATGGCTGCATCTACCTGCTGTCAGCTAACCACAAGGTGCTCCAGGTATTTCTACATTCGTAACTAGGTACAATCACCACCGCAAGATGAAATAAGCTTATTCCTACGTTGACTTGCTGATTGCAGTGCGGAACGATCCTGTCATGTGTGGAGTAGCAAACAAGCAGTGCAGCCGAAGGTGGAAATCAACTAAGGACTTATGAAATTATATATAATCTTCCTCAGGCAGGCCAGTATCCCCTTCGTCCAGATGATCGTGTTTTGTCATGCCGAGCTATTGATATGTGCTACTGTTTTGCAACACCGTTTAAGTATAGCTATTGTTTTCCTATCTTTTCAGATTTAGGACAATGAAGATGATTTCAGGGGAACTGCACAATATGGACTCATGTTGAGTCATCTCTATTGCCTCATGTGTTTGCTGCAAATGTGTCAGCATCAATTGCAAGATGAGGCAGCTAGCTAGCTGTGGAGTTGCCAACATGCTCAAAGTGCTCGCACCATTGAGAAGAAACAAGCATGCCCAGGAAATTAATGCGTACGCAGGGAGGCCCTTTGCTCAGAGAAGCATCGACCGATTTTCTTTATTTCCACACCTTCTCACAGCTTTGTATTGGTTATAGTATGGTGAATCATTGAGATGCATAAACATGTTGAACTTTTGTTCTTCTGAATGTTAGTATGCATACCGCATCTTCTGAAGCTTAGTTTAATGTAAATGTTGACTAGCCTGTGAACCTTCACAATCTAGTAATTATATTATAGGTCTGTTATTAGACACCTCACTTTGCCGCGCTACGTGACCAGTGTGAGTGTCTGCATCCAGTACCGCATCCTCTAATTTGGTGGCTGCCAAGTTGAAAAAGGTTACCGATGAGTAGCCATAAGGTGGAGGCGTCTCTTTTTTTCTTTCGAATGGGCAATAAGCTGGAGAGTGTCTCGGGCTGCCTCTAGCATAAGGCCCTCTAGTACAAAACACGGGCAGCCGACTGGGCCGATACAAAAGCCTATCCATCTTAAATCCCATTTGTTTTTTTTGTGAGGAGAAGCCCATATTTCTTGAAGAGGGGGCGATCCCAGAAAAACCCTCCTTCCTCCTCGCTTCCACTTACGCTTTCATCTCGCCCCAATCCCCTCCGCTCCCCATCTTCCTCACTCTTCTGAAAAAACCCCGCTCACCTTCTTCCTCACCCGTACAGAAAACGCCTGCTCCTCTTCTTCCACTCCTACAGAAAACCCCTGCCCTCCTTCTTCCCCACTCGCACTGCCACTAGGCTCGTCTCTGGCTACTCTGCCCAAACCCGTGAGCTCGGCACGACACCCACAAGGAAAATGGAGTCGGCTGGCCCCAGCGCCAAGAAGATGAGGCTCCCGCCAGCGGCGATGCCGGTTGTAGATCCCGCACCCGGCATCGCGGGGAGAAGCGGCGAGCCCCCCCACCCAGATCTGAGGAACCGGAAGAATCTCCAGTGGACCGCATCAGCAATCTCCCGGACGTCATCCTTGAGGAGATCATCTCGCTTCTCCCCACCAAGGATTGCTGCCGCACACAAGTCCTCTCAACTCGGTGGCGCCCCTCAATCTCAACTGTCGTCAAATATCCGTCCTTCCTGAATTTGATCTCCTCAGAGCCATCGTCTCCTCTCACCAGCAAGGCCCCGTTCAACGCCTCTGCATCCCCACACGCTACCTGCTGTCCATGCCCAGCATGGTGGACGCTTGGCTGGCATCCCCTGAATTCGGAAAACTCTAGCAGTTTGAGTTCTACCATTACCACGAAAGTTTCATACCACGAACATACCAAGAATTCATGCCCACACCAGCGTTGTCGATCTCGCGGTTTTCCTCCTCTCTCCACACTGCACCTTCGCCCGGTGTCATCTACCAGACGATCTGGTACAAATGCTTCGACTCCCACTGCTAAAAAGACTTTCGCTTGTGGTGGTTTATCTATCGGAGGCCTCACTGCACAGCATCATCCACTCCAGTTGCCCGCCCGGGCTCGGCGGGCCACCCAGACAGCTTTTATGCCGGAGAACTGCTCTTCCTACTCGTCGGATGCCACCGAAAGAGTGGAAAAAATGGTGGAAGGAGGAGCTTGGCCGGTGTCCTGCTCCTGAACGGACGTGTGTGGCCGGAGTTGGTTTCTCGCATTCCACGCGGGTTTCTATATCTATATCTATATCTATACTACTATATAGTGTACCAATTTTTAGTAGGACTAAGAACATCACTCATAACCATTGATCTTCTAAATCCAACGGCCAATATTAGTAGGATTCGCATGAACAGTACACTGCTGCTACCTCACCTGTGTTCTAGAACAATCAAGACGGAGGGATGTGATGGTTGCTGGTCCATTTATTTTACCACGCCACTTATTAGTGGTTTGGTTTTGTGAGATGACGGCTTTACTGCCGTGAGACTCGCGTGCAGCGCCGCCCTCTACACTAGTACTACATCGGTCGTGGTTTATTAGTCCCCCATTGAATTTGGCTGAAGATTTAACCGACAAAATGTTAGTGCATGTCAACAAAAACTATATCATTGGATTAGTATTTGAACATAGTTTTCAATGATATAATTTTAGGTGACATGCATCATCATTTATCGTACTATATATAATGTTAGTTCAATTTTTGGTCGTACTAATCTATAGTAAGGTGCCCGTGCGTTGCACAGAACAGTGAAATGCACTGATCGGGGAGTTGTTTATTTTGACAAAGGATGTGGGGGTCATCTCATGTGTAACGGGTATCGATCGGTTTCTTCGTAGGGTGTGGCTAGGTGTCAGTCCAAGTCTCAGTCAAATGATATAGTATAAGAAGAAAAATAAAAAACTGAAAATAAATTTTTTGTACTAATCTCCATGCAAAATCAAAGGACTATATCATTGACTGAGACATAACGAAGTCTCAGTCGACTGAGACATAGCAAAACTGTTGTTTGAATATTATTTCATCTCTAGAGCTCACAAACATCCGGGTGAAATAGACAAAAAAGTATCTTTTGCAAACAAAAGCGTTCAACTATTCAACCTGCATCCAAAACTTGTGAAGAAATAACACTTATTGTGCTTTGCAAGAAATGATCTTTAAGAATTAGTTTTTGAGTATCGATTGTTATACATGTTGGCTACAGATGACATGGCACTTTCTTATAGTCAACAGTTGGCTATACTATTAAGTATTAACCATGCCCTTATACACCTAGACGGAGGCATTAAATCAGGATGACTTGGAAGGGGGCAGAGGAGATGTAAGAAATGGTTCATCATAAGTCTTTCACCAGTACTGTAGTAAAAATTTCATACATGCAAGATTCTAGACTAAACCATAAATGGATACACTTTTATTCATGCGCGATACTCCGATAGAGCAAGATCATGCATGGTAGTCTCCACATGCTTAGACAACGGATTACATTGAGCGAAGACTAATGATCAACATTTAACTTGGTAATGCATATGTCCAGGTGAACCTCCTTGGAGTCTCCGTGCACATTGTTGGGAGTCAAATCATGCCATGCGTCTTCCATGTCCACATCGGCGGGAAGGTCCCAGCTCGGCACAGTCCTAGTCAGCTTGACGTAGCCAGTGTCGCCGCCCACGTACCTTCGGGGGGTAGTAATTGAGAGCACGCACCCGTACATCGGCCTCGTGTCAGTGTCAGCGTCAGCGGCGTCGCCCCTGACGCACACTACAGAGACGGGCGGCGGCCTATGTGGGCCTCGCCGGTGCCCACGATCAAGAGGAAGACATTGACGTCCTCCTCCGAGACTAGCAGGCGGCGGTGATCCTCCAGCGACTCCGGCACGGTGAACGGGTAGCACGTCTCGTACTAGATGTTCTTCGCCACGGGCCAGTAGTGATAGACGGACGCCTGCGTGAGGTGATGCACGAGGTCCGCCGGCGAGCCCCAAAACGGCATCGGGCACTCATAGCAGTAGACGAAGGGCTCCTTGGAGGCATCGACCAGGCCGTCCATGAAAGGGGAGTGACTGTAGGGGACGGTGCGCCAGTTGAATATATGAGCAAGTTACTACGAGATTTAGTCTGAATAAGCACAAAATAAATCATGACGGCTATAACAGAGATTAAACTAATCATGTGGACTAGCATAGTAGATGAACAGATCGAATCTAGGACACAGACTAGAAACATGAATTCTACCACGATTTCGAACAGGAAGGAAAGAAACACATACGGTGCAACGGGAGCAGCACCGTTGGCGTTGAGGTTGTCACCCATGTCGTTGAGGAAGAGGTTGCCGAGGTCGGGGAAGAAGTCGTCGTTGGTGAAGTCGTCGCTGCCAGCAGTCGCGAGAGTGCGCTCCGCAAATTTCAACAGCGCCCGCCGAATGGAGCGCAGGAGGGAGTGGTTGTAGGGGACGTTGCGGCCGCCGAATGGAGCGCAGGAGTAGTCCACGAAGCAGTAGATGGTGCTCCTCCCTAGTCTCTACTCTTATCTCTATCTCTACTACTCTTCTTTGTTATTTATAATATACTAGTAGTAGCTGTGAAATCGAATAGTACTGCGCCGTTCGCTGCACGCCCGACTGAACACGCCTCCTCGCCTCCATCAAACCCCTCTGTTAAACCCGCATAACTAGCTCCAATGGGCTGTGTTGCCACATGACCACCAGATGGTTTGATTGAGCCCAGTCGAGACGGTTTAGTAGGAGAATGTGGATATTTCTCCAAAAAAAGAACACGTAGAAAAAGTGAAACAACGTGCAGTTCTTTTTAAATGAACGTACAGTTTTATGGCATGAATACTACTTCCCGCTTTTACAATATTGAACTAATATCGACATTTATACATCACTATAATTTATTTTTCTTTGAATCTATTAGCACATATATTACTTCTTTTTCCCTTTTACTAAAATCACTCGGTTATATTAAGACGTGCCATGCACGTGTATACATACTAGTAAATGTAGGTTTTTGAATGCGGCGAGGAGGCGGGTACAGCTGGGAGTGCAGCGTGCGGCGCCCTGGGCCGACGCGCCGCTTCAAATGGCGGATGCAGTGAGAGGTCGTGTCCGCCCTGACCCCCTTGATGGTGCACGTCACCTTGTGTCCAGATCTGAGATGCTACGTGTACCAGATGAATGACTCCAAGCTCGACCACTGTGATGCAAGATGTGCGAGCCGAGGAACACTGTTGGAGACACCCTCCTCGTCATCATCTGAGTCCTAGAAGATCTTACCCACGTCATCATTAGGCATGCAGCCGCCTTCATAGACAACGTGCGCAGAAGGAGTAGAGGCGACTGAGGACGCACCATGCCGTGGGCACTCCGTACGTGCTCGTGTGCGTGCAGCGTGCGTGCTTTTCCATCGGTGCTAGCTCTAAGGCCGAGGCTGCGGTCGTCTTCGTCTCCGGCTAGTCGTTGAGCAACGACGGCAAAGAGGTGCTGCAAGAGATGCGTAGGCGCCGTTGTGTGCGAGCTTCGCCATAGCACGACGAGCCGGACGTCACCGCAGATGGCGCACGCCTCCATGCAGCCAAGTGTGTGCGCATGCATGTGTTATTCACGTCCATTCTGCGGCCGAGTGTGTGTGATTGCATGTGTTGTGTACGTGCGTTGTGTGCTCCATGTTGTGCACGTTTGTGCATGAGTTGGATCGGCATGAGTTAGTGCGTTGGCGTGTGTACATGCGTGGCTGCATGCGTCCTGTACATGCGTGGCTTCTTGCGTGGTTATCAATATAAACTAATAAAATATCTTCAACTTAGCATCCTGATGTATCATCTCTAGTGGTTAGCGAAGAGTTCATGTTCTTTTATTTGTTTATAGGCGGGCAGGCGGCAAAAAAACAGGGGAAAACGCGCAAGGTTCCTTGCAAACGCTCCACCGCGAGGTTCCTTGCTCCTTCTCGGTCGTCGGGAATCTATGTTCTTCCACTCTTTTTTACGTGAGCTTTGTTCATCCTTTTGCCAACACGCGAGACATCTAGCATCAAGGTGCACATGTCATGCAAGAAAATGGAGATAATCAGATAAGCAGTGCGTAAGTGAGTCGTGCACTTCGATGGCACCTACTCCTATACGCAATATTTTTTCTCCTCGATGGCACGTGGATAGTTCACGTAGTCAAAGACGGAGCACGGGATGGTAGCCATGACATGGTCAGCCTTTTTTTGGAGAGAGAAAGTACTAAATAACTTTGATATGACCCGTCAACTCGCAGAATGACGAGAAGCTTGCTTACTACACCTTCTCCCTCGCTAACGCGTGCGCGGTGGCTCTCAGCACGAGGAGAAACTTTTGCTTACAAGCGGTGGACATGCAGCAGTTCATTTGGTGTCAGATTGCCAGAAGTACTACTGTAGTACCACCATTATTGTTCGATTTCCGAAAGAGGCGAAGAGCCAAGCGCAAGGCTAGCCATTGTGGGAGTAACATAAGTAGGAGTACCTCCTTTTTTTATTCTAGAAACAACCACACGCGAATATTGGACGGTAGCAGCATAGCAACTGAATCAAAAATTGAAACCTTCCCACCCAGCGCCAGCTGAGCCCGCCGCTCCACATTGATGGCAAGTCAGGGCGACGCGACCTCTCACTGCTTCCGCCGTTGAAGCGGCGCGCCGACGAGGGCACCGCCCGCTGCACGCCCGGCATTTCAGACTACACATACTTTGTGAGACAAAAGGTGGGGCCATTATTAATGATATAGTATTATACTAAAGGGACTAACTATTGTAAGCAGGCTCCGTATTAGGTTGGGTCTAGATGATGTGTCAACTTCATATAGCCGGATGTTGGCTATACTGTTAACCATGCTCTAAGTGTGGTGTGAGTCAGAAAATTTATTAAGTCATTAATTAATAATTAACGGATGCCTTAATTACTCAGCCGTTTCTGATTCTTTTGGATAGTGGGGCTATTATTGACTTGGACGTGGGGTTTGGGCCAAAGGCCTACTATTATACTACTTGGTCTTACTCGCACGACTGACCTGACAGGCTCTACCCTAGCCGCCGCTGTATCATATGGTTTCGCACCATTCCAGATCTTAGCGCTGCCACGCAATTCTTCTCCACCCCTCCTTCCGGCATGCACCGCGAGAAGGGACAGTAGTCCTCCGAACCCCGCCTTTCGTGATCCTGTACGGGAGAGGGGCGATCAGGTTTTTGGGGAGCACACTCCTGTGACTGCTGCCAGCGACGACTTCCTCAATGACAACCTTCTTCCCCGACCTCGGTAACCTCTTCATCAACGACATGAGTGACAACATCAACCACAGCGGTTCCGCTCCCGCTGTACAGTATGTGATTTTGTCCTCCTGGTTTAGTCCGCATCATTACTTTGATCTTTGCAATTGTCGTCATGATCTATTTACTGTCGATTCGGATTACATCTCATAGTAAATTGCTCATATATTCAACAATCCAATCCAAAAACCTGATTATAGGCAATTTACTCCGAGTGGTTTTGTTGCGCTTTTCAAGCCGCCTACTTTTAAGGTGGTGCAATATAAAAGGTGGCGCACAAGAGCAGTATATTGGTTTCACATCATGTACTGCTATGACGCCACTAAGGGTAAGCCTGAGGGCGATCTTAGTCCTACATAGCAGGAAGCTTGTGAGAACATGGATAACCTCTTCAAAGCCGCCCCGCTGAGTGTTCTTGACGATTCCATTGTGGATTCATATATGTCGTTTGACAGCGGCAAAGGCATGTGGGCTGCGCTCGAGGCCACGTTTGGGGCCTCAGGTGCTGGCAACGAGTTGTACGTCATGGAGCAATTATGTGACTACAAGATGACTGATGAGCACTCTGTTGTTCAGCAGATTCATGAGATACAGTCACTCGCTAAGGAACTTGAGTACTTCAAGTGTGTGTTGCCACACAAATTTGTTGCTGGGACCATCATTGCCAAGCTTCCACCTTCGTGGAACGATTTTGCTACTTCTCTGAAAAACAAGAGACATGAGTTTTCCGTTTCGGATCTCATTAGCACTCTTCATTTTGAAGAGAAGGCGAGAGCAAAAGACACACGTGCTATTGTTTTCCTATCTTTTCAGATTCAGGACAATGAAGATGATTTCAAGGGAACTGCACAATACAGACTCATGTTGAGTCATCTCTATTGCCTCATGTGTTTGCTGCAAATGTGTCAGCATCAATTGCAAGATGAGGCACCTAGCTAGCTGTGGAGTTGCCAACATGCTCAAAGTGCTCGCAACATTGAGAAGAAACAAGCATGCCCAGGAAATTAATGCATACGCAGGGAGGCCCTTTGCTCAGAGAAGCATCGACCGATTTTCTTTATTTCCACACCTTCTCACAGCTTTGTATTGGTTATAGTATGGTGAATCATTGAGATGCATAAACATGTTGAACTTTTGTTCTTCTGAATGTTAGTATGCATACCGTATCTTCTGAAGCTTTGTTTAATGTAAATGTTGACTAGCCTGTGAACCTTCACAATCTAGTAAGTATATTGTAGGCCTGTTATTAGACACCTCACTTTGCCGCGCTACGCGACCAGTGTGAGTGTCTGCATCCAGTACCACATCCTCTAATTTGGTGGATGCCAAGTTGAAAAAGGTTACCGATGAGTAGCCATAAGCTGGAGGCGTCTCTTTTTTTCTTTTGAATGGGCAATAAGCTAGAGAGTGTCTCGGGCTGCCTCTAGCACAAGACCCTCCAGTAGGAAACACGGGCAGCCGACTGGGCCGATACAAAAGCCTATCCATCTTAAAGCCCATTTGTTTTTTTGCGAGGAGAAGCCCATGTTTTTTGAAGAGGGGGCGATCCCAGAAAAACCCTCCTTACTCCTCGCTTCCACTTACGCTTCCGTCTCGCCCAATTCCACCCGCTCCCCATCTTCCTCACTCTTCCAAAAAAAACCGCTCACCTTCTTCCTCACCCGTACAGAAAATGCCTGCTCCTCTTCTTCCACTCCTACAGAAAACCCCAGCCCTCCTTCTTCCCCACTCGCACTGCCACTAGGCTCGTCTCTGGCTACTCTGCCCAAACCCGTGAGCTCGGCGCGACGCCCACAAGGAAAATGGAGTCGGATGGCCCCAACGCCAAGAAGATGAGGCTCCCGCCAGCGGCGACGCCGGTTGTAGATCCCGCACCCGGCATTGCGGGGAGAAGCAGCGAGCCCCCCCACCCGGATCTGAGGAACCGGTAGAATCTCCGGTGGACCACATCAGCGATCTCCCGGACGTCATCCTTGAGGAGATCATCTCGCTTCTCCCCACCAAGGATTGCTGCCGCACACAAGTCCTCTCAACTCGGTGGCGCCCTCTATGGCGCACCACGCCCCTAAATCTCGACTGTCGTCAGATATCTGTCCTTCCTGAATTTAATCTCCTTAGAGCCATCGTCTCCTCTCACCAGCAGGGCCCCGTTCAATGACTCTGCATCTAGACACGCTACTTGCTGTCCATGCCCGGCACGGTGGACGCTTGGCTGACATCCCCTGAATTCGGAAAACTCTAGCAGTTTGAGTTCTACCATTACCACGAAAGTTTCATACCACGAACATACCAAGAATTCATGCCCACACTACCGTTGTCCATCTCGCGGTTTTCCTCCTCTCTCCACACCGCCACCTTCGCCCGGTGCCATCTACCAGACGATCTGGTACAAACGCTTCGACTCCCACTGCTAAAAAGACTTTCGCTTGTGGTGGTTTATCTGTCGGAGGCCTCACTGCACAGCATCATCCACTCCAGTTGCCCTGCCCTGGAGCGCTTGCTGATTGTCTTAGGAATAGAAATCCCTATCAGTTGTCTCCAAATAAAGTCGCCTCACCTTAAAAGCATTGGAATTTTTTTTGAAGGACAGCAACTCATCATCGAAGATGCCCCTTCACTTGAAAGGTTGCTCCTTGATAATTGTTATAAACCTTCACAAATAACTGTCGTCTCTACGCCCAAACTGGAGACCTTGGGTATAATTCATGATCCGTTTAATGATCACAAGAAGTTGGTGTTTGGCTCCTCACTTTTTCAGGTACCGTATATTATCATCTACACATTTGTAATCATAAGCTGCATTTTTCATTTGTGCGCATAAGTTTTATATCATCTTGGAGTACACTTTGGGTACTCATATTATGTTATATGCTCAATGAAGAGTTCGTCCATGGATAGCCTATCAATCCTGCTGGATTCTATCAAGCTCTTATATATCGGAATGTATAGTTATGAACATAATTATTGGCTTGCTGCGATGCTTTCGGTCTCTGGAGAATTTATATATATGGAGGTGATGATTTCATGCACATTGAAAGACTGTATATATTGTACTAGAATTAACGTTCAGCTGTTGCTCTTTCGACATACTCTTTTTTCAGACCTTAACTGTTTACAAATCTTCATGTGTACTTAGGTACTGCAAGCACATGGACAAAAATGTATAACCAATTGGTGGCGTAATAAGCACCAGGATTTTCTCAGTGCTCATGACATTCGTTTGAGGACAATAATGATGGAAGGATATGCATCCAACCAGGCAAATAGAAGCTTTGTCACATTCTTCCTGTTGAATGCGAGGTTACTATTGTTCCTGAGGCATAAGTTTTACCGCAAGAAATTTCTCACGGACGGACACGTTGAAAAGCAAAAAAAAGAAGTTTCAGGTGGACAAATGGGCTTCTAAACGTGCCCGGCTTCTATTTACAACAAGTCGTAGTCACTGTGCAATAAATTTTTATGCACAGGATGTTGATTTTATGGATCAGACCAATCCATTTGTTTGTGACTGCGAGAAAGAGTGGTTGGGTTAGATGTTACTGCCATGTTCAATCTGGGTTTTGTCTAAAAATTTGATGAACAATTAATCCTTGGGCTTTTTGTACCGTTCGTAAGCTTGAGTTGCATGTTGTTGCCCTTGTACTCCCCTCCACTTGCCACTACACTGCAGCATCTTCCACGGCTGCTGTTCCTTCCCGTCCGAGACCTCACCATCGCTCTCCGCCTTGGTTCGCTCGTTGTGCCCGCCTCCGTCTGGCGTTGTCAACATGGTCAACAACCAAGAGGAATCAGGAGATGACTGTACGTGGAGAGGCTGACAGTAGGGACCCACCAGGGTCATTGCATTACGCAAGCAGGTGCCTCGTTATTACAAGCCAAAAAAGTACTTCCGCCTAATTCCTCACTGCTAGAACATCACTTAAATGTCTTAAAAGGTCAAATGACCCCTAAAATATTCCAAAATTTGACATGACAGTTGTATTAGTACTACAAAATTTCTTGTTCATTTAAAACACCATCCGTTGCCACTTTACTCCAAATTCGTCTTTCACAGCTAATAAAAATATGTACAACATCACACACAGTTGTTTTCTAGGAACCGTTTGCGATGAAAATATATGGGTATATTTAAGTCTCCCTCCTTAAGCTTCGCTGGCTCGTCTGCTCCAGTGCCGGCAACCCCCGAATCCACGAATGCCAATCCCCATTCCCGCACCCCCTTCTTGCAAAGATGACGTCGTGGAAATGCTTCGTGAAGGCCCGTACAATGGTCGCGTCCCCCCCCGAGCGCCGTCGCCTGCACCGAGAGCACGGCTGCCTACGCCGAGAGTGCCGCCGTATCCGCATTGAGCGCGTCCGCTTCCACCGAGAGGGTGTCTGCGGTAGCCGACAGGGCAGCCGCGGCAGCCGAGACGGCTGCTGCTGCGACAGTGGCTGCAAACACCGAGAGTGCTTGAGCTGCCGTCCGTGCCGCTGATGTCACCCTTGCCCGGGTCGAGGCCATCCACATCAAGATCGAGGATGCACACGCCAAGATATTCCAGGCCACCTCGGACTCCAGCATGCAACCCACGTCTGAAAAGGCGGCGGTGGCCATGGAGCACCTGCTTCCTCATGAGGTCGCCGAGCGGGAGCGAGAGATGCAGGAGGCGGCGGAGATCGAGGAGCGCCGGGAGGAGGAGTTGCGCATGGCCGAGGTCGAGGTAGAGAAGAGTCTGTCCGTCGAGGAATCGGCGGTGGAGTTCCAACGTGAGCTCTGGCCCAGCCACTACTACGAGCACTACAACCTTGAGGGCGGCGCCGACGACGAGGCGAGGACGTGGTCGACTTATGTAACGGGGACGCAGATTCCACCAACGGCGGCATGTCGCCAGGACTAGTCATCGACGTCTCATCTCACACCAGCGATGCATAGGCCGGCGCGGCGGCGGATTTGTTTAAATTACACAACGAGCGGATAACACCAGGGACCCAGCAGCTAGCCCAGTTTTTTTTAGTTTCAGAGATAGAGCTCAACTGCGCGCTGTGCGGGGGCTGTGGCCCGTCTAGCCCACGCTTACGCTTTTATTTAAGCACATGACGAGCCCAGTTGATATCTTTTTTGTTTATGAAAATGGCTAGCCCAGATCTTTTTTTTGGAGAACACCAAAACCGAGGCCTACTTGCTTTTCTCAGCCCTACTGGGCAGCAAATCTTTCAAAACAAGGAGGGAGGGATGTAAAGTAGTAAGAAATGGGCTTCCCCAGAAAATGGGCTATAAGTTGTAAGAAATGGGCCATAAATTTTTAAACCAGAGCCAACCGACAATTACATTAAAATATCATTTTTTTCTGGATTTCTCTACTCTCTACTCTTATAAAAACCAAAGCCAACTGGCAATTACATTAAAATATCGTCTTTTCTCCCACAAGATAAACTACTCATAGAAATGCATCTTCATGTTCCGTGCAACGCACGAGCATCTTGCTAGTTAAGATTTTACATTTCATTCATTTTTTTACGGAGAATTGTTTTTTGAATTTTATTTTGATATAATTTTTAAAAAATTATTTTTAACACGACTCGAAATTTCGTGATTAAAAGAGTTCGAACCCCACCGAAATATGGAAAATTTCGTTGAATTTTTTAGCAGTGCCCAGAATATATGGTCAGTAATACTAATAAAAAGAATATGGGCTTCAAATATCCTTAAGAATTAGCAAATGGGCTGTAAATTATTGAAAATAATGGCTAATGGGCTGTATGTTGTTTTCCACAGATTTGGAGGCTGACTTCTGGGCCTACTAGGTTGACGATGACGCTGTCCTAATTTTTTTTTGACGCGTACGGAAGGCTTTGTCAACTTAGTCAACACAGAGCTGTGACTCTTGGATGTCCATCCAACGACCGTCGTGCTTCTTCAATCTCTGATCTTCCTGCTCCAGCCGCCCAAACCAGCGCCGACGGGACTACCTGCTCCCTCCTACCGTGGCTGGCTGTACTGCCGCCAGGCCATCCCTCTACACACCCGCACATCCTGTTATTTTCCGGCGACGTCAGCCTCACCCCGCAGCCGACCAGTCAACGCTCGTACACCCCTCAGCGTGGGCATCCGCTGCGGTGGCTTCGCCAGCACCGAGTCATTCCCTTCCTGGGCCTCGCCCTCGTCCACCGCGTTTGTGCTCTCGGCGCGCTGAGGTCAACATGGTCAACAAATAACAGCCATCGGAAGAGGCTGACAGTAGGGTTCCACACAAGGAAATGCCTCCTTATTACGCGCAAAATAATGATTCCTCCACCTGACAACAGGGACCTACCGGAAGGGCCTCTGTATTTCTTGAAAAAATGTTCCCCCCTGCTGTCAGCTCGGACCACCAGCTATATCTTTGCACACAAGGAAGTGCCTCCTTATTACGCACAAAAAATGAATACTCCCCCTGCTAGCTGGGACCCACCATTGTGGGAGGCTGACTTGTGGGCCTACTAAGATGACGGGGACGAAGGGCTTTGTCAACTTAGTCAATATGAATGATTCTAGCTCCAGTGACCGTACGATGTCCATCTAACGGCCGTAGTGCTTCTTCAACCTCTGGTCTTCTCGCTCCAGCCGCCCAAAGCAGCGCCGGTCGTGTCGCCTGCTCCTGCCTCCCGTGGTCGGCTGTGCTGCCGTGGAGGCCTCACCGCCCCCTACTACTCCCACCGCTGGCCAGGCCATCCCTCCACTCACCCACACCCCCTGTTATTCTGTGGCGACGACAGCCTCACACCGAAGCCGAACCAGTGAACCCTCGTACTCCTCTCCGCGTGGGCATCCACTGCCGCGTCTTCCCCAGCTCCGCGTCGTCCCCTTCCTAGGCCTCGCCGTCGTCCACCGCCCTGGTGCTCTCGGCGCGGCGTGGTCAACGTGGTCAAGGAACGACTTCCATCGAAAGAGTACTGTACGTGGAGAGGCTGACAGCGGGTCCACGGCTGCAGCAAGGAAGTACCTCCTTATTACGCGGAAAATAATGATTCCTCCACATGACAGCAGGGACCCACCAGCTACATCTTCGCACGCAAGGAAGTGCGTCCATATTACGGGCAAAAAAATGATTCGCCCCCCTGACTGCTGGGACCCACTAGCTACATCTTCGCACACAAGGAAGTGCCTAGCAGTCGGGACCCACCCGGTCGAAGCTTACGTAGCGTTTGTCATTCTGGTCGCGAACGTGTACATACATACTGGTCGATCGGTCTATCTGCAGGCTCCAGCGATGAACCATGGCCGTGTAAGGAAGCACACGTGTGGTAGTAGAGGCGTGCACGTGTGGTAGTAGAGGTGTGCACGTAGCATGTACACGTACGTACAACGGCCAGGGTGCAAGAAAGTAAATACGGCCACGTACGTACAAACGGGCGAGGTCTCGAACGCCTACTCGCGCATACGTATGGCCAGGGCTCGTGTACATGGCTGTGGCTGGGTTGGAATGGAGAAACTGCGTCGTCGTCGTGTTCATGGGGAGGCAACGGAACGCGTGCTATTCATCGGGGGGCAACGGAACGCGTGCTATTCATCGGGAGGCAACCGGCTTGTACAGAACAGGCGATGGAAACGAGGCCTGGCGTACCGCAGAACGGAGGAAACGGCCTTGTGTTCGACCGGCCACGGTGGAAACGGGATCCTGTTCATCGGGAGGGGTTTGGCGTGCCGCAAAACGGAGGAAATAGACCTCCTACGGTCGAAACAAGGTCCTGTTGATCGGGAGGGGTGTGGCGTACCGCAAAACGGAGGAAACGGACTTGTGTTGGAGCGCTATGTCGAAACAGGGGTCCTGTTTATCGGGAGGGGTGTGGCATACCACAAAACGGGACTCCACGGGATACTGTTCATCTCCACCGTCGACCTCCTCCAGCCTCCACGGGCTACTGTTCATCCACCGTCGACCTCCTCCAGCCTCCACCTGCGACTGTTCATCCACGGGCTCTTGTTCATCCAGCCTCCACCGCGCGCTCCTCCACCGGCTACTGTTCAACCAGCCCTCTCCACGGGGGTCCTGTTCAACCACCCCTCCATGGGCTACTGTTCATCCAGCCCTCCACCGGCTACTGTTCAACTAGCCCTCCACCGGCTACTGTTCAACCAGCCCTTCACGGGGTCCTATTCAACCAGCCCTCCACGGGGTCTTGTTCATCCACCGGCTCGATCGATCGGGGTACTGTTCATCCAGCGGCAACGGCCTCTACTACCACGGGTTCTGTTCATCCAACCCCCACCGGGAACTGTTAATCCAAACCCCCCCAACAACACTCACTGTTCATCCAGAGGCAGCATCGATCGGCTTCAGTTAGCAGCAGTAGCGAAGGAATCGCTCGATCGGGTTCGGTTAACAGCCATCGATTGATCGCCCGGGTTCAGTAACGCGTAGCCTGCAGTGCAATCGCTCGGGTTTAGTTAGAGCCCAACGCCTCGCTCGGGTTCAGTTCAAGCGCAACGCCTCGCACACACACGCATACGTACCAGAGAAACGCGCATCGCTCGGCCCCCGAACACCCACCGTAACCGGGAACTCCCCCGATATTTTCCTCGCCCTCGCTTCTACCACGGTTTTCTCCGTCATGGACGGCCCAAAGAATGTCATGCAGCTGCGTCTCCGGCCCGCCCAGGAAGAAAAGCCCATTTTCTGTCATGATTTTTTGTCATAGAAGTAGGAGCCCACCACATCTATGATGATACCGGGTTTTCACAATTATCGTCATAGAAGTGTCATAAGCATGACAGAAAAAAATTAGTTCAGCCTAAAATGTCACAGATGTGTCTTTTTTTTGTAGTGTATACATTGGAGACGTATCACTCACCAATCTGCACAAGAGACCACTGAAGAGATTCTGACACCAATCTCTGAAACTACAAGATGACCTGGTCCTGTGTCAAGGGGCCATGAGTGACTCGAACCAAACCCGTCCTGGCATTCTCAAGACGCGGTCTACATGAGTTCATCACAGGAAGAACATAAGTTTGGGGTCGCACACCCCATATATGGCCACCACCGGCTTTGGAGCCGAAAAAAGTGGGCATGTAGCGTCATGCTTAGGCTTTAGAGAAATATCGCATAGCTCCATCAAGCTTCCCACAGAATAGTGCTCTGGCTCTCCACATTTGTGACAGTACTAAAAGGATCGAGAAGAGGTGTCTAGAGGGGGGTGATTAGACCATCAACAAAGAAAAGTAGCAGTTTTGAAGTTCTTCAAGTTAAGGTGGAGTTTTAGCACAAGTTTAAACATTCACAATACATTTCAAGCAAGCATGGCAAGAGTATATGAGCAGCGGAAAGTAGAGCATGCAACTTGCAAGAAAGTAAAGGGATGGGATTGGAGTGTGCAAACGCAATTGGAGACACGGAGATTTTTGGCGTGGTTCCGATAAGTGGTGCTATCGTACATCCACGTTGGTGGAGACTTCAACCCACGAAGGGTAACGGTTGCGCGAGTCCACGGAGGGCTCCACCCATGAAGGGTCCACGAATAAGCAACCTTGTCTATCCCACCATGGCCATCGCCCACGAAGGACTTGCCTCACTTGGGTGGTTCTTCACGAATTAGGCGATCTCCTTGCCCTTACAAACTCCTTGGTTCAACTCCACAATCTTGACGGAGGCTCCCAAGTGACACCTAACCAATCTAGGAGACACCACTCTCAAAAAGGTAATAGATGGTGTGTTGATGATGAACTCCTTGCTCTTTTGCTTCAAATGATAGTCTCCCCAACACTCAACTCTCTCTCAAAAATTTGGATATGGTGGAAAGATGATTTGAGTGGAAAGCAACTTGGTGAAGGCTAGAGATCAAGATTCTTGTGGTTAGATTGGAATGTCTTGGTCTCAACACATGAGTAGGTGGTTCTCTCTCAGAAAATGAATGCTGGAAGTGTAGGCGTGTTCTGATGGCTTTCTCCTTGAATGGGGGATGGGTGGAGGGGTATATATAGCCTCCACACAAAATCTAGCCGTTACGCACAATTTACCAAACTCAGTGGGACCGAATTGTGAAACTCGGTCAAAACGATATGGTTCAAAATGTGAACGTTAGAGTTTTCGGTGGGATCGACATGATAAACTTGGTGAGATCGATGTGCTAGGGTTAGGGTAAAACCTCAACTCGGTTTGACCGATTACACAAGCACGGTGAGACCGATTTTTGTAATGAGCAAACAGAGAGTTGGTCAAGAAACCACAGTGGGACCAAAATAATTGCAACAGGCAACAGAGAGTTTGCAAGCCCATCTCGGCGAG
Organism: Aegilops tauschii subsp. strangulata; assembly: GCF_002575655.3. Taxonomy (NCBI): domain Eukaryota; kingdom Viridiplantae; phylum Streptophyta; class Magnoliopsida; order Poales; family Poaceae; genus Aegilops; species Aegilops tauschii. The sequence goes on along the minus strand of NC_053037.3, from coordinate 514,958,445 downwards.
ACCGAGATCCCATTGGTGAGACCGAACTGATAAGGGTTTCTGGTAGTGGCTATGTCAAGTGAACTCGGTGGCGCCGGATAGATCAAATCGGTGGGGCCGAGTTTGACTTTAGGTTTAGGACATATGTGGAATGAGAAAGTGGTTGAGGGTTTTGGAGCATATCACTAAGCACTTTGAGCAAGCAATCCATTAAGCAACACCTCATCCCCTTTTAATAGTATTGGCTTTTCCGATGGACTCAATGTGATCTTGGATCACTAAAATGAAAATGTAGAGTCTTGAGCTTATGCCAATATGTGTCCTTAGCATCTTGAAGGGGTTCCACATCCTCTTGTCCTGCCACTCCAATGTTGAACTTATCTGAAATATACTAGATGAAAACATTAGTCCAACAAGAGATATGTTGACATTAATTACCGAAACCACCCAGGGAGCACTTGTTCTTTCAATCTCCCCCTTTTTGGTAATTGATGACAACATACATCAAAGCTTTAGATAAAGATGTGAAGAATAACAAGTAAAGCTTTGGAAAGACATGTAACCTGCATAGGCTCCCCCTACATGTATGCAATCATGTGAACATAGAATACAAGAGCATGTGAATGCATAAGCATGTCAGAGCAAGCAATAAGTTACATGTATCTTGGCTATATGCATCAGAGCAAATGGTGTGAATATAGGAAATGTACCTCCATGTTCATGAGTCCTTCTTGCAAATAATATGTACATTAGCAAGAGATCCTCATGCACATGAGTGTGGTGCATATACTTACCTTGTGGTCTTGAGATGACTTTGGAAGAGATGAACCTGAGAAAATAGGGTTAGATAACATAGGAACATCTACTAAACAGAGCAAGAACAGGAAACCACAAGAGTACCAAGACTGGGATGACATGTAGTGAGTGAGTACTTAGTACTCTATTTGGATATTGACAAGTCCCCAAGGGATAAAGATATGCAATGAATTGAAGAGATTTTCTCCCCTTAGATGTCTTTCTCCCCCTGAATCTGATATTGGATAATGGGAGAATGTCGGAGTAAATGGCCACGGGTAGCCTAACCGACTGCCCCTGGTTCTTCTGAAAAAATTATCAGGCCTTCGGGCCTCCAAGTACTCCGAGCATTGGGCCGCCTTCCCTGGCCGGCTACCTCTGAAGCCGACTCTCGGAAGGCGACCCTGCCTCACCAACTCCTCCCCAGGACAACTACGGGGAGGCCGACTCCAAGAAGCCGGCCAAGAAGGACGCCGACTCCTAGGAGCCGGCCGAGACCATAACCACCAAAGCTGTTCCCACATAACGGCGACACGACGGGGTGTGGCCACAGTGCGGCCCACTACCCCCGAAGCCCGAGGCGGGGTGGCTACAGGAGGCCGTACTGGACGGACGTCTCCCGTGCGGCTCGGCACTGTAGCCATGCTAGCCTCGACGTCACCCACGACCGACTCCCGTACGGCCCGCGGGCGGCGGGCCCCTTCAGCCAGAGAGAGGCGTGAAGGTGGCCCGGCCTTTCCCAGTCGGCCAAGAGCGTAGCCGGCCTCCAGAAGCCGGCTACTCCCTTCCTCGAAGCAGGAGCCCCATTAAGGGGACAAGACAAGGTAAGGCTACAGTGATAGCCCCCGAGGCGGCCCACTGTAGCCACGCTTACCTCGACAAAGCCCTCGTCATCACAGGCGAGGCAACAGTAAGCAGCCGCCGACAAGACCCTAGGCGGTGGGGCCGGCCTGTCGACCAAGTAGCCGGCAGCCGGCGGGACCCACCAGCCGGCGGGACCCAGCAGCCGGCGGAGAAGCCGGCGAGCGTAGACACTGACGGCTGGGACCAGAGCCCAGCCGGATTACCATTGTACCCCCGGGGGTAGGCCTATATGAACCCCCCGGAGCACCCATGCAAAGGGTTCGCCTCTGAGCTTGGTTGGCCTCTGAGCATAGAGTTGCCTTCTAAGCATAGCACACACACCATAGATAGAGAGAAGCAAGAGCTAGCCTTGTTCTTCTTCTCCCTTGATCTCAACAGCTCTAGGAGCGATTGTAGCTACCTTTCATCGATCTAGTGATCATGCGGAGACCCCGCAGAGCAGGACTAGGGGTGTTATCTCCTCGGAGAGCCCCGAACCTGGGTAAGATCCGCCGGCGTGCATGTCTTCGCCTCATCCCGTTTCCAGGCACCGGCGACGTTTTATTGGCTCCCACAATGATAAGCCATCCCTTGGCATATGTCGCACCAACCACCCGACATTTGGCGCCCACCGTGGGGCCAGGTGCACCGTCGTCTGGAGACCTGTTCTGGACGGGAACCCTCTTCCTCCCCCGCGAGCGCAGCCAGCCTGCTGCGCCCGATGGCGTTTGCCTCGATGCGCTGCAAGGCGTCGACGACGCCTGCGCAGCGAGCCGCCTCGCTGATCTGATCGGCGAGACTCGCATCTCCGACGAGCCTGCGTCCGACGCAGGAACCGACTACCCCGAGAGCCGCCTCGTCAGCCTCCTCGACCAACTTCACGTCTCCGGCGAGCCTGCTGTGGACATGGAGTCTGTCGGCTCCACCGACCCGATGCTCATCGACGCCGACACCGCGTCGCTTGACGCCTACCCCTCCGACGTGGTGGTCTTCGACGACCCCCTCCCTCGAGCTGACAGCGGCAGCAGCACTGTCACCGAAGTGCTGGTCATCAGCCACGTCTCCAACTCGGGCGAGAATGCCCGCGATGCTCAGCAAGCGGCGATGCACGACCTCTCCGTCCCCATCCCGGCCGACGCCGACGCCGAGACCCTGGAGGCACGCCGCCTTGCCCTCATCGCGGAGGGCCAGAAGATAGCCTCGATGAGACGCCTCACCGAGGCCCACCAGCGCGAAGTCGACCGCGCCGCCTTCGGCACGCCGCCGCCTAGCGGCCCGAGCCGAGCCGGCTTCGTCCAGAAGCGCGGCGCAGCCGTCGCCAGCATGCTGGGCGCAGATCGCCCCGTCTACGCCACCCCGCTCAAGAATCTGCGAGCCGCTCAGGTGGCTGCAGAAGAGCTCAATGGGCTGGGAGCCGATGAGCTCCCCTACATGACGAGACGGATCCAGCAGCTGATCGACGCGGCTGCAGAACGGCACGAAGCCGGCGCCCGTGCTGATAGTCATCCCCCGCGCCGGGAGCACGCCGCGACGTCCCGCTTGCCGACTGCGAGCGGCGCGCGCCAGAAGAAAGACAAGGAGCCGGCTGCCAGCTGCAGCCGGACTCGCATCACCATCGAGCGCGACGCGGAGGGCCGCCCTCGAGCTGTAGAGCACCAAGGAAACCTGCCTCCTCCCCCGCCTCGAAGAGAAAGATGCCTCACTCCGCCACCTATCACACATCCGACTCTTGGCGACCGACTCGGCCGCCGAGAAGGAGTCGGCGATAACGACGCCCGCCACAGGATCGACCGCCTTGCTCGATCCTTGGCATTAGAAGAAGAAGACGATGTCGGCCCGCCATGCTTTGGCCCCCGCATCCGTGACGAGCCCTTCCCCAAAGGGTTCTCGCTCCCCAGAGACACGCCCAAGTACAACGGCTCGGTGAAGCCGGAAGATTGGCTCATCGACTACTCCACGGCCGTCAGCATAGCCAACGGCAATCGGCGCGTCGCCGTGAAGTACGTCCCCCTCATGCTGCAAGGCACGGCACGCACATGGCTCAACAGCCTCAAGCCCTACAGCATCAACAGTTGGCTGGACTTTACCGAAGTTTTCGTCCGCAACTTCACAAGCACCTACAAGCGGCCTCCCAAGCCTCGCCAGCTCTCCCTCTGCGTCCAAGGGCCCAACGAGTCGACCCGCGACTACCTCACGCGATGGGCCGAGCTCCGCAACTCCTGCGAGGGAGTGCACGAGGTCCAGGCCATCGAGTACTTCACCGCCGGGTGCCGAGATGGCACCCTCCTCAAGCACCGACTCCTCTGCGACGAGCCGGCTACCCTCGACGAGTTACTAGTCACCGCCGACAAATACGCTACAGCCGACTCCTCGATGAAGACCGAGTTGAGAGTAGACGCCTCTGGGAAGGTGATTGCTCCGGCTCCCAAAACGCCGGCTGGCGACCCTAATCGGCGCCCCTACCAGAACGACCACAAGCGCAAGGGCCCCATGCGGACTTCCTCCAGTCGGCAGGTGGCCACAGTTGAAGACGAGCAGCCCGAGGATCGGCCCGCTCCCAAGAAGAAGGGTGGCCGGCCACCCTGGCAGCCGTCTTTCTCCTACGAGCAAGCACTCGATGCCCCCTGCAAGTTCCACAGCGGCACGAAGCCGTCCAACCACACAACACGGAAATGCCACTGGCTCACCCGCATCACCAAGGGTGAGGGAATGTTGCCGCCTCCGCCTCCCGGCCAGCCGCCTCCAGCCCCCCAGCAGCCGGCGGCTCGGCCGGCAGTCGGCGCCATCCAAGACGAATTCCCCGAAGAGCACGCCGCCTACGTCGTCTTCACTAGTCAAGCCGACGACAAGCGCAGCCGACGCCGGCAGCACCAAGAAGTGAATGCAGTCGCCTCTAGCCCCGCCGAGTTCATGCACTGGTCAGAAAAGCCAATCAGCTGGAGCCAGGCCGATCACCCAGAGGTGATGCCTTCGCCCGGCTCCTATGCAATGGTCTTGGACGTCACCCTCGCGACGGAGAGGCGAGCTGCCAGATTTTCCCGCGTCCTGATAGACGGCGGAAGCAGTATCAACATACTGTACCGCGATACCATGGAAAAACTGAACATCAAAGCGAAGCAGCTCATGCCGAGCCGCACCGTCTTCCATGGTATCGTACCCGGCCTATCTTGCTCTCCAATCGGCAAGATCAAAATGGATGTTCTCTTCGGAGACAAGGATCATTTTCGCCGGGAGGCAATATGGTTCGAGGTAGTGGATTTGGAGAGCCCCTATCATGCACTGCTTGGCCGACCTGCTCTGGCCAAGTTCATGGCTATGCCCCACTACGCCTACCTGAAGATGAAGATGCCGAGCTCGAAGGGGATCATCACGGTAGCCGGCGACTACAAGAAGTCCACCGAGTGCGCCATGGCCAGTAGCCGGCTGGCCGAGTCCCTCGTGGTGGCAGAAGAGAAGAAGATGTTGGAACGGGTTGTGGCCATGGCCGGCAAGCAGCCGGCCTTGTCCCCCAACCCCAAGGATTGTGATGCGCAGGGCTCCTTCCAGCCTGCAAAAGAGACGAAGAAGATACCTCTGGACCCGGAGAACCCGGAGAGGTTCGCTGTGATTGGGGCGAACTTGGACAGTAAATAGGAAGGAGAGCTCGTCGACTTCCTCCGTGAGAATCGAGACATCTTTGCATGGTCCCCAAAGGACATGCCGGGTGTCCCGAAGGATTTCGCCGGGCACAAGTTACATGTCCGAGCTGGCGCGAAGCCGGTCTAGCAACCCCTCCGCCGACTGTCAGAAGAGAAGCGAAGAATTGTGGGAGAAGAGATAGCCCGGCTCCTTGCAGCCGGCTTCATCATGGAAGTGTTCTTTCCAGAATGGCTTGCCAACCCAGTTCTGGTTCTGAAGAAGAATAACAAGTGGCGTATGTGTATAGACTACACGAGTTTGAACAAGGCCTGCCCAAAGGATCCGTTTGCTCTGCCACGGATTGACCAAGTGATAGACTCCACAGCCGGATGCGAGCTGTTAAGTTTTTTGGATGCATACTCAGGGTATCATCAGATCAAGTTGGACCCGGCTGACCGCCTGAAGACTGCCTTCATCACACCCTTTGGAGCTTTCTGCTACCTGACAATGACATTCGGCCTGAGAAATGCCGGTGCCACTTTTCAGCGTTGCATGCAGAAATGTCTCTTGAAACTACTCGGCAGAAATGCCCACGTCTACATAGACGACATTGTGGTGAAGACAGAGAAGCGCAGTACCTTGCTGGAAGACCTGAAAGAAACATTTGCCAACTTGCGCCGATTCCAAATCAAGCTCAACCCCGAGAAGTGCGTGTTCGGAGTACCAGCTGGCCAGCTGCTAGGCTTCCTGGTCTCCGAACGCGGCATTGAGTGCAACCCCGTCAAGATCAAGGCCATCGAGAGGATGGAGATTCCCACCAAGCTACGAGATGTGCAAAAGTTCACTGGCTGCTTAGCCTCCCTAAATCGTTTTATCAGCCGACTAGGAGAAAAGGCTCTCCCCTTGTACCGACTCATGAAGAAGTCCACTCACTTCGAGTGGAATGATCAAGCCAACCAAGCCTTCCATGAGTTGAAGAAAATGTTGACCACTCCGCCTGTCCTGGCTGCGCCGACTGAGAAGGAGCCCATGCTCCTCTACATTGCCGCGACTAGCTGAGTCGTCAGCACTGCTGTTGTGGTCCAGCGCCCGGAGGAAGGCCGAGCCCAGCTAGTCCAGAGGCCGGTTTACTATCTCAGCGAAGTACTATCCAGCTCAAAGCAAAACTATCTGCACTACCAAAAGATGTGCTATGGGGTGTACTTCGCTGCCAAGAAACTGAAGCCTTACTTCCAAGAGCACCCCGTCACGGTCGTGTGCACTGCCCCGCTCGCCGAGATCATAGGCAGCCGGGATGCATCCGGCCGGGTGGCCAAATGGGCCATTGCCTTGGTGCCCTACACGATCTTCTATCAACCCCGCACCGCCATCAAGTCGCAAGCATTGGCCGACTTCCTCGTCGACTGGGCCGAGACCCAGTACTTACCGCCGGCTCCCGACTCTACCCATTGGCGGATGCACTTTGACGGGTCCAAGATGCGCACCGGCTTGGGAGCCGGCATCATCCTCACCTCTCCCAAAGGCGACAAGCTCAAGTACACGCTGCAGATCCACTTCGCCGCCTCCAACAACGTGGCCGAGTACGAGGCGCTCGTACATGGGCTCCGGCTAGCCAAAGAACTCGACATACGCCGGATTCTGTGCTACGACGACTCAGACTTGGTGGTCCAGCAATCATCTGGCGACTGGGACGCCAAGGACGCGAACATGGCGAGCTACCGTTTCCTCGTCCAGCAGATAAGCGGATACTTCGAAGGGTGCGAGTTCCTTCACGTGCCAAGGGCCGACAACGACCAAGCAGATGCCCTAGCATGGATCGGCTCCACCCGACAAGCCATACCGACTGGCGTCTCCCTCCAGCGCCTCCTCAAGCCGTCCATCAAGCCGTCTCTAGAGTCGGATTCCATCTTCGTACCGCCTACGCCAGAAACAGCCGGATCCGACTAGAGAAATTCCGCAGGCGGCACGGGGACTTCGACGACTGGCCCGGGGACTGCCGTAGTCGCACCCGGCCCGGGGACTTCAGAACCCGGCACGGGGACTGCAGCAATCGGCCCGGGGACTGCAACGACACAAGAAGCAGTGGCCGACTCCAATGCAGCACCCAACCCACCCACCCGAGTCATGGTGGCCACATTAACAGAAGAAGAAGTCACAGCTCCCTCATGGGCCCAGCCCATCCTCAAGTTCCTAGTCAGCAGAGAGCTGCCGGCTGATGAGATCTCAGCAAGATTAGTGCAACGACGAGCCGCAGCATATACAATAATCAACAGAGAGCTTGTGAAGCGCAGCGTCACTGGAGTCTTCCAGTGTTGTGTCGAGCCAGAAAAAGGAGTGGCAATCCTCAAAGACATCCACCAAGGCGAATGCGGCCATCACGCAGCCTCAAGATCCCTCGTGGCCAAGGCTTTCCGCCACGGTTTCTTCTGGCCGACTGCCTTGGAGGATGCTAAAGAAATAGTCAAGAGTTGCAGAGGATGCCAAGTTTTTAGTTCCAAGCAACACCTGCCGGCTTCTGCACTCAAGACCATTCCCCTTACTTGGCCTTTTGTCGTCTGGGGACTGGACATGGTGGGCCCTTTCAAGACAGCCCGCGGCGGCCTGACACATCTACTTGTTGCTGTGGACAAGTTCACAAAGTGGATTGAAGCAAAGCCAATCAAGAAACTGAACGGGCCGACTGCCGTTACATTCATCACCGACATTACTACTCGGTATGGCGTGCCGCACAGCATCATCACCGACAACGGCACGAACTTCGCCAAAGGAGCACTGGCACGTTTCTGCGCGACGCAGGGCATCCGGCTGGACTTAGCATCCGTCGCCCACCCGCAGTCAAACGGCCAGGTCGAGCAAGCAAATGGACTCATTCTCTCCGGCATCAGGCCCCGACTGGTTGTACCACTGGAGCGATCGGCCGGCTGCTGGCTCGAAGAGCTGCCGGCTGTCCTCTGGAGTCTGCGCACTACACCCAACAAGTCAACCGGCTTCACTCCATTCTTCCTCGTGTACGGTGCCGAGGCTGTCATCCCAACAGACATCGAGTTCGACTCGCCTCGGATCACCATGTACACGGAGGAGGAGGCCAAAGAAGCAAGAGAAGACGACGTCGACCTACTGGAAGAAGGCCGGCTGTTAGCCCTCAGTCGGTCCGCCATCTACCAGCAAGGGCTGCGCCGCTACTACAACCGCAAGTTTAAGCCAAGATCCTTCCAAGAGGGCGACCTTGTGCTCCGGCTGATCCAGCGAATAGCTGGCCAGCACAAGCTCTCGGCCCCTTGGGAAGGCCCCTTCGTCGTCAGCAAGGCACTCGGCAACGACTCCTACTACTTGATCGACGCGCAAAAACCAAGAGCACGCAAGAGAGACGACTCCGGCAAGGAGTCGGAGCGACCATGGAATGCAAACCTCCTAAGACGATTTTACAGCTGAAAAGCAGTATGTATCACGCTCCCCTTTTGTATTAAGTACAAACCAACAGGCCCCCCGAACAGTACTCGGGGACTGCCTTTTTATTATCTATGAATGACTAGTGTCATATCCATGAATGTATTATTACATCTTGAATTCTTGTCCGGCACCGGGTTCGACTAGTCGGCCCGGGGACTGGCCGCCTTGAGCTATATTGAAAGTTTTTCCTAAAGTCAGAAAAGTAGTGCGCCGGCTCCCGAGTCCTCTCTTGTTGAAAGTCGCAGCTCAAAGAACTGACTGTCCGACTAGCAAGAGGAAAGACAGAAAGGACGCCCACACGAAAAACGGCTAAGGAACAACGAACCTATATAGCAAAGAGACGGCCTCCAAACATGCCTGCCGGCTACCAGAGCAGCCGGCTGGCCGGCTTCCTAAAAAACTTAGCTTTAGTCTAGCAGAGCTAAAGTACTTCCCCCTCCCCAATCGGCCAGGCACTCCCCCGGCTACAGATTGCAGAGCAACTGTTTGACTGGGGAGGCGGCAACTAAGGGAGGGCGGCAAAGGAAAAAGCAGAAGGACAAAAAGCAAAAGTACAAGGAAAGACCACATGCATAAGTTATATATACATAAAGCCCCAACAGGCGGCAACAGACATAAGTTCGAATACACCCAGTGGGTGGAATTGTGCAGAATTTAACCAAACATTGTTCTAAAGAGTAACAAGACAAGAAAAGCAAAAAATGACGGACTAGGGCGCGACATGGAGGCCGAGTTGGTCGGTGAAGGCGGCCTCGCCGGCTGAAGGAGTGGCCGCCTAGCGGGTCTCGGCTTGGCCACCACCTACGGCAGGCGACGCACTCGCGCGCGACGTGGTGTTGGAGGTGCGGTCAGGCTGAGGCTGGTCGGCTGCTCCACCAGCCGGCTCGGCGTCCTCACCTTCCTCCTCCTCCTCTTCACCCTCGTCGCTGGAGTCGATCTCCTCCTCCGAGTCTTCGCCGTATGCCGGGTCCAGCCCGAACCACTCCTCCGGCTGGGCGACACCGTTGTCGTCCACCTCGGGGGCGAAGACGCTGGTGTCGGTGTAGTCGGCGATCGCCGAAGCCCGCCGAATGATGGCCGGCCGCGCCGGCTCCATCTCCGTGTCGGCTTGCTGCCGCCAGGTAGCCAGCTGCTCCAGGTTCAGGCCGGGATACCAGGCCTTGACGAACTCCAGCGCCCGCCTGGCACCGGAGCGAGCCGCCGACGCCTTCCAAGCCTCGAAGCGGCCGACTGCCACCTCCAGCCAGTCGGCGGTCCGACTGGGGGTGCGAGGGACCACTTGGCCGGGCCAGAGGGCGGCCAAGACCTGCGCCCCGGCACGCTGAAGCCGGCGGAGCAGCCGGTGAGCCGGCTGGATGCGAGCCTGGATCGCCAGGAGCTGTTCCTCCAGCGAGCGGCCGGCGGTTGGCGAGATTTCAAAGCCGGCTTGCCTCCGTGCCTGGCGACGGGCCTCGATGGTCTGGTTGGCGGCAGTCGAATAGCCAGGGAAATACTCTGCGCGAAGAAGAAGAAAGGAAGAGAAGAACACCAAAATCAGAAAGCAAGCCAAAGTGGCAGACGGCAAGAAAGGACGGAGAGGTAGGCGGCTTACCGTCAACCAGATCTTCGATATGGCCGTAGCCAGAGACCAGAGTCTGCCTGGCCTCAGCCCAGCCAGCCGCCTCTGTCTCGAACTCGGCCTGGAGAGCGGCTTCGCGATCCTGCGCAGCCTTCAGCGCCGCCTTGTGGCCTTCCTCCTGGTCGGCCAGCTTCTTGACCAGGCGGTCGCGCTCCTGCACCAAGGCGGCGAGCTCGGCATCCTTGGCACGAAGAGCAGTCTGGGACTCCCCCAGCTGTGCCCTCAGACTAGCGATGGCCGCTGCAAAGTCAGAAGAAGAAAAACAGTAAGAAGTCGTCAAGGAAGATCCGACCCGACTGCTCAGCAGTCGGCCCGAATCTCGGGGACTACACCCAGTTGGTGCGCTGACGCGCCCCCACATGAGATAAAGATCAAGTCACGTACCTCGGCTCTCAGTAAGGTCGGCGGTCTTCTGAGTTAGCTCCCGAGCCTGGAAGTTGAAGGCGGCCGCTCGAAGGTTGTGGTAGTCCTGCAAGATGGACAGAAGACCGAAGTAAGAACAAAAACAGCAAAGGCAAATCCTCCAAGAAGTTCCAAGCCGCTTGCTCAGCAGCCGACTCGGAACTCGGGGACTACACCCAGTGGGTGTGCTGACGCGCCCCCACGGAAGAAATCAAGATCAAGAAGAGAAATCAAGATCAAGAGGAGAAATCAAGTTCAAGAAGAAACAAGATGGGAATACTAACCCGGATGGCCGCCCGCGTTGCGAGGAACTCGTCGGTGAACTGCCTCTGCGCCGCGGCTTGGCTTTGGAGCCGGGTCCGGACGTCTTGTGCAGCCACGTTCACTACGGCTGTCCCTCCGCCTGGCGTCCACCCCGAGGTAGCACTGGCCGCCTCCGCGTCTCGGGCCGACGAGCTGGAGCCCACGGCCGGCTGTGGCTCCGACGCGGCCTTCCCCGCGCGCCGGCTCGGCGGCACCCGGACCGCCACCTCAGCCCCCGCGGCCGGCTCGCCCTCCGTCGATTGTGCGGGCGGCGCGTCAGGCTGGCCGCCTTGGGCCGCCCCAGTTGGCGGGGTCGGCTCCGGCGCCTTCTCCAGGATGATGACGTCGCCGCCGCTTCCTCCTAGCCCTGGCTGGTCGCCGCTGGCTCCCCCTGGCGAGGGCTCCGAGTCCCCAGGCGCCATGGCACACAGGGGGGTGACCATCAAAACCTCCCCTGCCGCCGCCGCGGCCTCAGCCTCTGCCTGGGCCCTGGCTGCGGCCTCGGCGAGTGCCCAAGCCGCCTCCTCCTCCCGAGCCGCCTGGGCGGCGGCTGCCTTCCGTGCCTCCGCCTCCCGTGCCTCCTGCTCCTCCCGCACCTCCCGCGCGTTCCTTTCCGTCGCCTCCTGGAGGTCGGCGCGGGGGTCCACGCGGCGGGTGGTGCTCCCAGAGCCCCTCGGCGACTCAACGACGGAGCCAGCAGCCGCCCGTTCAAGTGACAGTGGAGCCCTGATCATTGGAGAAGAAGACAAAGGTTCAAGAACCACCAAAGAAAAGAAAGAAAGAGAGTACACAGAGAAAGAGAACTTACGCCGACACGGTCTGCGGTTGCTTCACCACTTTGCGAAAACGAGCCGCCTTCGCGGCCGCCTCTTCCCGCCTGGTGGCTGCCGCCCCGCCCCTGGGCTTCTTCGTTCGGCTGCCGAATAGACCCTGGGCGGCGCGACGCTTCTGCCCTCCACCCCGAGCAGGCTGCGCGGCGGAGGAGCCCGCGCCGCGTCTAGTTGCCGGCTGGCGGCGCGGGACGACTTCGTTTTCATCCTCGTCCGGCCAGTCGTCAAAGGTAGCAGTGAACCCGGAGCTGCCTGCTTCGCCGCCGGCTTGGCCACCGCCCGGCTCGACGGCGTCGTCCATATGGACCGCCCCCAGGTCGGGGTCCTCGAGGTCGTGTTCGGTCCGGTCGGGGACAAAGCGGCGCTCCGCGTCTGACCCGCCGGCCGGTCGAAGCAGAGGGCTCTGTCGAAGAACAAGCTGACTAAGTCAGAGTCGACCAAGAGATGCTCGGCAACAAGGCTGAGAGAGAGAAAAAGAGACAAGGGGAGCATACCGTAGGCGGAGGATTGGCTCGGCTATATGGCTCCTTGCCGAACTGCCACTCTTCAGTGAGTTGGCAGTTTGCTAGGTAGTTCACCATGTAGGCGACCTCATGGCCCGGCATCTCCTTGGTGCACATTCGGCTCGGATCGAGCTGGCCGCTCATCTGACAGATCAGATGAGGCCGTCTCTGGAGCGGAAGAACCCGGCGCGTGATGAACGCAGCCAGAAGATCGGGCCCCGTTAGGCCCTCCGACTGGACCATCACCCGCAGTCGGGCGATGGCGGCGTTTCCAGCCGGCGACAGCGTCACCGCCCGGAAGGACCACTGGGGTAGCCTGCCCGCCGGTGGGCCGGCTACGTAAGCCGGCAGGTTGATGTAGTCTCCCCGTGGAGCGATGTTCCGCACGTAGAAGTATGACTTCTGCCACTTCTTCACCGATTGGATCAACGTGATGACGGGGAAGGGGTTGTCGGCGGCCGATCTCCGCGACGCGATGAAGGCGCCAGTATGAGCCGGCACGCCCTTAGTGCGCGTGCCCAGCTTCGACTGGAAGAACTCCCCCCAGAGCTCAAGGGTGGGGAGGACGCCGAGATAGCCCTCTCACAGGGTGACGAAGGCAGACAGCAGCACCACCGCGTTGGGGGTGAGATGGTGCGGCTGGAGCTGATAGAATTCGAGCCAGGAGCGGAAGAAGGCGCTCACTGGCAGGCCGAAGCCGCGCAAGAAGTGCGAGCGGAAGACCACCCGCTCGCCATCCTGCGGCGCCGGCCTGATTTCCTTCGCCGGCGCGAGGCGGACCTCCACTTTGTCCGCGGTGGGCAGCCGCCGTGTGTCGCGGAGGAAGTCGACGTGGTCGTCATGGACGTTGGAGCCGTCCCAATCCCCGCCAAGCTGCTCTACGGTGGGAGGCATGGCGAAAGGTAGCACGGCGGCGGAGGAGCGTGCGGTGGAAGAGCGCGGCGGCGAGGCGCTGTCGCAAGAACTGGCAAGAGGAAGAAGATGGTGGAAGTAGGAGGAGCGTGCGAGGGCCTGCCGCCCTCCACCTCCCCCTACTTATAGCCTCACGAGGCCGAAGAGGCCGGACGTGGGGGGGAGACGTGGGATTAACTACGCCCACCCCCCCCCCCACGTCTCGCGATTATTGCGCGTAAATGCGAGCCGAAACTGCCGCACGGAACGTGCGGGCGGTTTCGGGATACAAAGGATCCGCGCCTGGGCCTGGGCGCGGACGTGGCGGGCCCCCCTCCCTGCGGCAACGTCCCGTCACGCGCGTGGGCTGGCAGGCTTTCCGGCCACGTGGCTCGCCGACGGCCCGTGGCCGGCCCGCGGCCCGGTGCACGTGCCAGCGGGTTCCCGCCCTCCGACTCCAGAAGATTTCGACTCAGGCGGCGCGCCTGACCAAGGCCGGCTCCCAGCTGCCGGCTTGTCACGATAGGAAGCTGATCGAGCTTCTCAAATCCCCACTCCACCTCGAAGCCCAATCAGCTTCGGGGAGTACTGTCGGAGTAAATGGCCACGGGTACCCTAACCGACTGCCCCTGGTTCTTCTGAAAAAATTATCAGGCCTTCAGGCCTCCAAGTACTCCGAGCATGGGGCCGCCTTCCCTGGCCGGCTACCTCTGAAGCCGACTCCCGGAAGGCGACCCAGCCTCACCAACTCCTCCCCAGGACAACTACGGGGAGGCCGACTCCAAGAAGCCGGCCAAGAAGGACGCCGACTCCTAGGAGCCGGCCGAGACCATAACCACCAAAGCTGTTCCCACATAACGGCGACACGACGGGGTGTGGCCACAGTGCGGCCCACTACCCCCGAAGCCCGAGGCGGGTGTGGCTACAGGAGGCCGTACTGGACGGACGTCTCCCGTGCGGCTCGGCACTGTAGCCATGCTAGCCTCGACGTCACCCACGACCGACTCCCGTACGGCCCGCGGGCGGCGGGCCCCTTCAGCCAGAGAGAGGCGTGAAGGCGGCCCGGCCTTTCCCAGTCGGCCAAGAGCGTAGCCGGCCTCCAGAAGCCGGCTACTCCCTTCCTTGAAGCAGGAGCCCCATTAAGGGGACAAGACAAGGTAAGGCTACAGTGATAGCCCCCGAGGCGGCCCACTGTAGCCACGCTTACCTCGACAAAGCCCTCGTCATCACAGGCGAGGCAACAGTAAGCAGCCGCCGACAAGACCCTAGGCGGTGGGGTCGGCCTGTCGACCAAGTAGCCGGCAGCCGGCAGGACCCACCAGCCGGCGGAGAAGCCGGCGAGCGTAGACACTGACGGCTGGGACCAGAGCCCAGCCGGATTACCATTGTACCCCCGGGGGGTAGGCCTATATGAACCCCCCGGAGCACCCATGCAAAGGGTTCGCCTCTGAGCTTGGTTGGCCTCTGAGCATAGAGTTGCCTTCTAAGCATAGCACACACACCATAGATAGAGAGAAGCAAGAGCTAGCCTTGTTCTTCTTCTCCCTTGATATCAACAGCTCTAGGAGCGATTGTAGCTACCTTTCATCGATCTAGTGATCATGCGGAGACCCCGCAGAGCAGGACTAGGGGTGTTATCTCCTCGGAGAGCCCCGAACCTGGGTAAGATCCGCCGGCGTGCATGTCTTCGCCTCATCCCGTTTCCAGGCACCGGCGACGTTTTATTGGCTCCCACAATGATAAGCCATCCCTTGGCATATGTCGCACCAACCACCCGACAGAGAAGATAGGGTAATAGAAAATTAGAGCAAAGAAAAAACAGAGCAAAAGACACAAAAAATCATCTACTAACATGTCTTTCCCCTCTTAAATACATGTGGCTTTTCTCTCCTCTTTGAATACCAAGCATCTGGGAAGACTAAGAAATCTTTCTCCCGTAGGGTCTCTCTCTCTTTGATGTGATTAAGCTTCTGGAGTATGAGTCAAATAGGTTTGGTCCTTGAGTCACATGACAAAGCAGCATGTAGAATGTGATGCGGGTAGAGGATAAGTATCATCGAGTGGAGCTGGATCAGAAATGCAGGATGCAAATGGCAGAATTTTGCTCTATTGTGAAATCGTTAACACCGAGTCTTTTGCTTCGGCACCGCTGAGTGGTTTCGGTTTTGCCGATGTGAAAAGATCAGTGAGGCCGAGTTCAACAAAAAGAAAAATTTGTCATCTCAGCTCACTAGGCAAATAAGATCTCACAAAGATTTGTAGGGAATTAACTAAAGGATTTGCAATGAATTGGATGCAGGGAATGCAGAAAAAGAAAAGAAATCTAGATGAAGTTTTTTTTGAAAGGGGAAACAAACATGCATGAGACAAATGCAAGAACACAGAGAAACACTAGAGAACTTCATCTAGAATAGGTCGGCAACAAGTATATTGACTTAGGAGTCAAGTGAAGGCACTTGATCGTAGGTCATACTCATCGTTTAAGCTCAAAATGGGGTTGCCATTTTTCGTTTAAGCATTTTGATGTATTCACATCTTGTTGAGCTGCTTTGACCCATGACTTGGGGTAAAGCTTCTCTAAGATGGAATGACATACCTTGGGTGGTGGTGTTGATCTTAATCATGTAGTTGAACTTGTGTAGGATGCTCAAGGTTGATGTAGCTCATCAATGGTTGGGAGCACCACTTGTAGTTTGAGTTCATCTACCTACATGGGTTAGTCTTGCAAGGAAGAGCACTTGTGTATCCAAAATGACAATCATGAAGTTTGATACCAAATGAAATTTGATATATAGTAATTGTCAAAGGATATGTTGAAAGGTTTCATGCTTCCTTGTCTTCAACCACCATATTGTAGAGACTAGGTGATGTAGATATTGTTCAAGATATAAGTGAGTTGCAATCTCATAGAATTGGGCTTATCCAAGTACCTACAAGGGTTAGATAACATGCAAGGGTACAAGTATAGATCCATGACATATGATCATCATCATAAGAGAAATATCAAGGATTAGTCAAAGGCTCATGCCTTGCATGAATCCAAATGGAGTTACTACTCCAAGTTTGAGGCATCAATGATGTTCAATTCACCTCTCAAATGGCAAAATACTTTCTCATCAAGCGGTGGTGAATATGTCTGCCAATTGCTTATCGGTACGAACATGCTTAAGATCAATATCTCCTTTAGCAACATGATCTTGAATGAAATGATGACGAACTTCAATATGCTTAGTTCGAGAGTGTTGCACGGGATTATGAGCGATCTTAATAGCACTTTCATTGTCACAAAGCAATGGAACATGTTTCACATAGATCCCATAATCTTTAAGAGTTTGGGTCATCCAAAGTAATTGAGCACAACATGAACCGGCGGCAATGTATTCCGCTTCGGCAATGGATAAGGATACCGAGTTTTGTTTCTTGGAGGAGCAAGACACAAGAGATCTACCAAGAAATTGACACGTACCCGAAGTGGACTTTCTATCAACCTTGTCACCGGCATAGTATGAATCGGAGTAGCCAATAAGATCAAAAGAAGACTTCTTAGGATACCAAATGCCAAAGTTTGGTGTGTGAATTAAGTATCTCACTATCCTTTTCATAGCCTTAAGATGACATTCTTTGGGGGCCGCTTGATATCGTGCACACATGCACACACTTCGCATAATATCAGGACGGGAGGCACATAGATATATCAATGAACCAATCACAGAGTGGTAAACCTTTTGATCAACCGGTTCGCCATCCTTGGTCAAGTCAAGATGTCCACTAGTAGGCATGGGTGTATATTCATACCTTTGCATTCTTGCATGTTGAACTTCTTGAATAAGTCCTTGGTGTACTTTGTTTGAGACACAAAGGTACCCTCCTTAGTTTGCTTGATTTGTAAACCAAGAAAGAACTTGAGTTCACTCATCATAGACATCTCAAACTTCTCCGACATTAGCCTTCCAAACTTTCCACTAAAATGAGGGTTAGTCGAACCAAATATGATATCATCAACATAAATTTGGCACACAAATAATTCACCATTAACCCTTTTAGTAAAAAGAGTGGAATCAATTTTTCCAATCTCAAAGCCTTTTTCAATAAGGAACTTGGTCAAGGATTTATACCACGCTCTAGGAGCTTGTTTAAGACCATAAAGAGTTTTGTGAAGTTTGTAAACATGGTCGGGTTTCTTAGGATTAACAAAGCCGGGAGGTTGTTTAACATAAACTTCCTCCTCTATTTCACCATTTAGAAAGGCACTTTTAATGTCCATTTGATATAATGTGATGTCATGATGATTGGCATAAGCAAGTAAGATGCGTATGGACTCAAGTTTAGCAACGGGGGCATATGTCTCACCATAGTCCATACCTTCGACTTGAGTGTAGCCTTGAGCGACGAGATGAGCCTTGTTGCATACAACTTGTCCATCTTCATCTTGCTTGTTCCGAAACACCCATTTGGTACCGATGATGTTGTGGTAGTTGTCGGGCTTCTCAACCAATGTCCACACTTGGTTCCTCTCAAAATTGTGTAGATCTTCGTGCATTGCGTTTATCCAATCCGGATCTTCTAGTGCTTCTTCAACCTTCATAGGTTCAATGCTAGAGATGAATGAATAATGTTCACAAAAATTAGCCAAACGAGTTTTAGAGCGAGTAATTCTCCCGGTTTGGATATCATCAAAGATTTGTTCGATGGGATGATCTCTTGAGATTCTTGCTGGAACTCGTGAGAGCTTTTGTTTGGGTCGAGGTGGAACATCCTCTTCATCATCTTGTTCTTCCTCTTGGCCTTCTTTGTTTTTGGTGTTGTTGTTCTCTTGTGGAGGTGGAGAAGGAGGTTGATGAGGTGAATCTTGGTGTACTTCCTCGTTTCCTTCATCTTGGCATGTCCCACTTGTGGATGCCTCCGAGTCAACTCGTGGTTCACCTTGTCATGAGGTAGAAGCTTCCACTTGGAAGGATGAGGTACTCTCCTTCACCTCCGTTGGACGGATCTTGCCAATAGACAAGTCCTGGATTGCTTCCGAAGGATCTTTGTCACCTACGTCGATTGGCAATTGCTCTACTTGCGAGCCATTAGATTCATCAAACTTCACATCTACCGTCTCTTCAACCTTTCGGGTGAAACTGTTGTAGACACGGTATGTGTGAGAGTTTGAGCCATAACCGAGTAGGAAGCCTTCATGAGATTTAGGAGCAAATTTCGAACAATGATGCTTATCAAGAATGTAGCACTTTGAGCCAAATACCCGAAAATATCCTACTTGGGGTTTGTTTGTTTTTTTGACTGGAAACTGTAGGGAGAACCCCCCACAGCATTTAACTTTTATTCAAAAAAGATAATACAATGTACAAAGATTACAAGTGGTAATCAGAACATAAAAAAGAAAGAAGAAAGGGAACTAAGCTACTAGTAAAACAAAAAGAACCTCAAGGGGGTAAGAATGAAATCCACTTTAGCAGGTCCTCCTTGTATCTAGCCTTGACTCTGTGCTGCATGAGTGTAATATCATGGATAAATGCACTTCTCCATTTATTAAAACTCTGCCTCTCATGCCTGAACACTCTTGCATTCCTGATTATCCAGATGTTCCAGCAAGCAACAGAAACAACTTCGGTAAAAAAAGGCTGAGCAAAATCCTGTTTAGCTTGCATAACAATAGCAGACATGTCATCCCCAGGTGACCATGTAATTTGCAGATAGTTCCATATTCTCACACTGAAGTTACATTCAAAGAATAGGTGGTTTCTGGTCTCTCTAGTCCTCAAGGGACAAAGAAGGCAGTTAACCCCATCATCAAGATGCGAATGTCTTCTTTCCACCATATCCTTGGTATTGAGCCTGTCCATTATTAACATCCAGGCAAACACTTTGATTTTCATTGTGCAGGAGGATTTCCATATCCAGAGAAGAAGAGGGTTAAAAGACATGTTAGAATGCATGAAAGAGTAGAACAGCTTGGGCTTAAATGCATTACATGTCCCCTGCCAGAACCAAGTGTCCTTTTGCTCCACTTCTCTACTATAGGAGACCATAAGATCTTGTACAGTCAAAAACTCCTGATATGCCTTTGCAGATAGAGGTAAATGGAACATATTAATCATATCCTGCGACTGGAAGGCCTCATAGACTGTGATCCATGGATCTTTCACATAAGAGAAGAGCCTAGAGAACCTTAATTGCAAAGGTGCAACTGAATCCCCAATCTTCCACTTTTCAGACCAAAACAGAGCAGAGTTCCCAGAGTTGACTTGAATCCAAGTTGTGTTCCTGTAATGATCCAACAACTTGCAGATATCCTTCCACCAAAAGGAACCACAAATGTCAGTCCCCTGAGGAACAGAAGAGTGATAGTATGTGTCCCAAATAAGAGAGACCAATGGTAGGTCAACTCTATTTAAAAATTTGTGCAAATGTTTGAGCAATAGAGCCATGTTCTGAACACCCAAATTCAAAATTCCCAGCCCACCTTTATTTTTAGGCCTACAAATGAGGTCCCAAGCTGCCAAGGATGGTGAAGGCTCATCCCTGTGCTTTCTCCATAGACACTGCAGGAGCAAGCAAGCTACCAAGATAAAAGATGGGCAAGGAAGACAGAGCAGAATTCAGGAATTGAAGCCTTTCCCCTTGATTCAGAAAGGAAGAACTGGCTGTCATCCTTCTTTCCATACAGTCAGCAAGTGGCATAAAATCCACCATTTTAGGCCTGGTAGTACCAACAGGCAGGCCAAGATAAGTGAAGGGCATGTTATCCACTTGACAACCAAAAGCAGCAGCCAAACCAATGATAGAGTCCTCATCAACATTTATGGGCACCATAGAAGACTTGTGATAGTTGACAACTAACCTAGTTGATGTGGAAAACACTTGCAACATGTCTTTCAGAGCCAAAAGCTGATTTTTATCTGCAGGTAAGATGATTAGGGTATCATCAGCATATTGCACTATTGGATAGTCCTGATCATGGCATGGTATAGGCAGCTATAAAATTCCTCTCCTGAACATATCATTTACCACTGACTGCAATAGATCAGCAGCAATAACAAAGAGTAAAGGTGAGAGACAGTCTCCTTGCCTAACCCCTTTCTTACAAAGAAACTGCCTACTAGGCACACCATTTAGAAGAACAGATGATGTCCCAGTAGAGAGCAACTGCTTGACCCAGGAAATCCATTTCTGACTGAAACCTTTGAACTTGCGGATCTGTAAAATAGCTTCATGTTCAATTGAGTCAAAAGCCTTTTCAAAATCCAGTTTAAGAATTATTATAGGCCTCTTGGATTGGTGACATTGATGCAAATACTCCAGAGACCAACCAATACAATCTTGAATAGTCCTGCTCTTAATAAAACCATACTGATTCTTATGAATGCATGCCATGATGATCTTCTGGAATGTATTAGCAGCCATCTTAGATAAAAACTTAAGACCCATCCCTATCAAAGAAATTGGCCTATAATCTCCAACCTCTTCAGGAGCCAGCTTCTTAGGGATCAAGGTGATATAGGAGCCATTAATATTTTCTAAATTTGCAGTTCCAGAATGAAAAGACTCAGCCAACTCATAAAAGTCTTGACAGATAATGTGCCAGCACTTTTTAAAGAACAGTCCATTAAAACCATCAGGTCAAGGAGCTTTGTCAATGGACATATGTTTGACTGTGTCATCCATTTCCTCATTTGTGAAAGGCGTTGTAAGAAAATCCAACACATCAACTGGTTTTAGCAAGTTACTGAGGTCAAAACCCATGACAATACCAGAAGAAACTCCCATTCTATTCTTAAAACAATTCCAGATAATTCCCTCCATCTGAGAGTGTTGAGAAACCACTGACCCATCAGTATCTTTCAAAGATGCAATAGAGTTTCTTCTATGTCTCTCAGTGGCCATTGCATGAAAGAATTTTGTGTTCTCTCCTGCCAGTTTAAATTACCTGATCGTACACCTTTTTTCCAATATAGAAACTGAAGATGTAAAAGGTTTTCCACATGCAATTTTACCACCTTTCTGAAGTTGAATTCAGGTCTGAATAAAGGCCTTAGCTCCTCAAGACCATCAAGACACAGTATTACCTCATTACATTTGGATATCAAAACCTTCAGCTTAGAAATATTCAGTTGCCACTTTTTAAGAGCTCCTCTTAAGCACTTAAATTTATCAGCAATCCTGGCAGTGATGTGAGATTTATTAGAGGGTTTCTGCCATGACTGCTGAACACATTCCATAAACCCCTCAAGCTCCACCCAATAATTTTCAAAATGAAATATTTTAGATTTGGGGATAGAGGTCTTGATTGTGACCACACATGGCACATGATCAGAAGCAGTTCTGGCCATGGGCAAAACTTCAGTCATAGGGTATGAAGTAATCCAATCAGCAGATGTGAAAAACCAGTCCATCTGCTCTAATAATGGATTATCTTGCATATTAGACCATGTGTAAGATCGACCCTTAAGAGGCAGTTCCAGCAATCCTAGGTGAGCAATGATTTCATTGAAAATAAAAATATCATTCAGATCCCCCCCAGGCAAATTCCTGTTATCCAGTGATCTTATGAAATTGAAATCACCCACCAGTAGCCAATTTTCCCCCAAAGGTATTTGCAAATTATACATCCAACTGACAAAATTATCCCTGTCTTCCCCTAGACAAGGGTCATACACAGATATTAAGGACCATTTCTCATTATTCTGTTTGGAAATGAACTGAACTAGGATTGCAAATGGATGTATCTCAATCACAGTGCCCCAGAAAACAAAGGAGTTCCAAACAACCAAAATTCCCCCAGAAGCTCCAACAGAGGGGGAGAAAGCAAAACTATCAAATCTTTTAGGGCAAAAAGATCTAATAGATCTAAAATCAAAAGAAGCACACTTGGTTTCTTGAAAGCATGCAATAGCACACTGACTCTCATCCAACTTTTGCCTGGCAGCTCTTTGCCTTGCATCTGAATTCAATCCTCTAACATTCCAGCATAACACACTCCAGTTCTTACATGCATTACTCATTAAAACATATATGAGTAGAGAAAGAAGTCTGATGGCACTTAATGCCAGCAAATACAAAAGTAGCATAGGTCCAACATAACACAAATAAACCATTACAGGGCCCATGAAAAGACCAAAACCCTGACAGTTGAAGACCAAAATAAAGCAGCTGCCACCCCACTAACTAAAAGGCCATTACACATTTGCACCATTGTTAGGAGTAGCAGAGGGATCAGCCATAAGCTTCTCCATAGTAAGAAGATCATCTGCTATGCCAAGCTCTTTTCCAATCAGCTGCAGCTTGCTAATCGGAGTTGGAGGTGGAAGATCATCAAGTTGTTCATCCTGCAGGTTGTCAGACATGGTTGCAGAGAAAGGCTTGGACTTGGGCTTCCTCTTCTTGGACTGCATGGGCAGCTCCTGAAAGACTGGTTTGAAACCATCTCTCTACAGAGATCCTCTGGTGCACCTCCTAACAGATGTCTCCACAATAGGAGTAGGCGCCAAGGTCTTCCTTGGCCTTCTGCTCTTTCTCTGTTCCTATGGTGGTGTAGCATCAAGCGCTGTAGGAGAAACATGGTCAGACAGCATTACCTCTCTGTCAGAGGATTCTTCAGTAGATGGAAAGAGGGCCCTTGCCACAGGCCTATGCTCCTGTTCAGGTGCCTGATACATCAATCTTGGCACATCAAAAGCCAAATCCCAACTTCTCTTGGAAAGCACATTAGACTGAATAGGCAGCATGTCAATAGATCTGTTTAGCTGAAAACTAGCATCAGATTGCAGGAAAGTCTCAAAATTCCTTCTGAAAGCCAACTCTGGAGGCAGCTCAGGCCCAAAGAGAACTTTGTCTGCATCAAAAGTGGCAACAAAAGGCTCCTCAACAGCAGCAACTTCAACAGTGTTCTGAGGGGGAACAGGAGGTCTGTAGACCACTATGGCCCAATCTTCAGGATTATAGGCAGGCTCCTCCATAACAGGTTGTTCAGCATTCCGGTCTACATCAAAAACCAGAACAAAATTTGGCTGAATGTTTTGCTCAACAGAGCCAGAGAAATCTTCAGAGAGATCTAGAACCATGGACTGTTGGTCAGCTTGCACATCATCTTGAACAATCTCATCTTCCTCACCCCAAACAGCATTGCCCCAGTTGTTGTCACCCATGTCTGGCTGCTCTGGAGGGGGAGGTGGCACATCATTCCAGTCCATAGCCGGGTAAGGGGGCAAGACGAAAGGAGGGAGCTCTGGAAAAGGCACACCAGGCAGAGGGTGCGGGTTTCCATTTATAGGCATCCAATCCTCGTCATGAGGCATTTGCTCAGCGAAGTTGGCACCCAGTATGTATATTGGTGCAGTCCATGACACTCGAGCCCCACCCCACCCAGCATAATCATTGAAAACCATGTCCCGCGGAACAAGCGCATCTTCAGGAAAGGATGCAAACACAAGGGTTCTGACCAAATAAGGATCCTGACTATTCCAATGGTGAAACTTGCCAAAGGTATTGACTGCAGCTCTGATATTGTCCGTGTTGCGCAGATCCAAAGGGATACCCAGCATCATAATCAACCCTTGACGAAAACCCTGAGCTCCGCGAAAACCCTCTCCCTCATCATGCTTCATAAAGCGAACAAAACGATCGTTTCCCAAGTGCTGAGGGGGCAGTTGGAGAAGAGCAAAACGCACCGCCGGATCTCTAACTCTGAATACTTGGGGTTTGTTACCGGTGAGAAGCTCGTATGTCGTCTTGCCAAGTAGCTTGTGAAGATATAAACGATTTGTTGCATGGCAAGCTGTCTCAACCGCTTCCGCCCAAAAGTGTTTTGGCGTCTTGTACTCATCAAGCATCGTTCTCACCATCTCAATAAGCGTCCGGTTCTTCCTCTCAACAACTCCATTTTATTGAGGTGTGTACGTAGCCGAGAACTCATGTGAAATCCCTTCTTCGTCAAGAAAGGTGTCCACATTGGCGTTCTTGAACTCCGTTCCATTGTCGCTGTGAACCTTCTTGATCTTCACTTCAAATTGATATTGGGCCTTTCTAGCAAAGTTCTTGAAGATCTTTTGGACCTGCGATTTATTATCAAGAAAGAATACCCACGTAAATCTAGAAAAATCATCGACTATAACTAAACCAAAGGATTTTCCACCAAGACTCTTATAGGCATTTGGACCAAAATGATCCATATGAAGTAGCTCGAGCGGTCTTCTCGTGGTCATGATGTTCTTCACGGGGTGGCTTCCTCCAACCTGTTTTCCTGCTTGGCAAGCACTACAAAGTCTATCCTTGTCAAATATAATATCTTTAACTCCAAGGATGTGATCACCTTTAATAAGCTTGTCAAGATTTCGCATGCCCACATGACCTAACCTTCTATGCCACAACCAACCTTTTGAAGATTTAGCAATTAAGCAAGTTCTAGGTTGAGTCTTTTTAGTGAAATCAACAATGTATAGATCACCTCTACATATGCCGGTAAAGACCATTTTATGATTGTCTCTTCAAAACACTTGGCAATCTACTTCAGTAAATAGGACATTGAAACCAAAATCGGCTAGTCTAGATATAGAAAGTAAATTATAGCCAAGAGATTCAACGAGCATGACATTTTGTATGGAGCTATCATGTGAGATGGCCACCTTACTGAGGCCAACTACCTTAACCTTTGAGTAATCACCAAAAGTGACATACTTTCGAGGGCCGTCGTTTTCAGCAAGCTCACGAAACATATCCTTGTCTCCGGTCATGTGATCGGTACATCCACTATCAAGAACCCATTCCTTTCCTCCAGCCATGTAGCCCCGAAGATTAGCCATAAGACCAAAGTGTCTCATAGACTCATCAAGATCAAAGTCACTATCATCATCCTCATCATAGTATCCATGTTCAGCATCGTCTTCTGATTGATCATTTCCTAGAGAGAGTGATTCATTAGATATATGATCATGACAATGTTCATCTTTATGAATTCTAGTGACTTCAGAAATGATGTTGCTAATGATTCCAACATCTCCTTTGTCACACATAAGGTCACGAAGCACAAATAGACAATCGCCAAACTTACGATCATTAGAATTCATCTTACTCAAAACAATAGACTTGTGAAGAATCTCATCTAGATTTTGCAAGGAATAGTTTGGAGATCGTTCCTCAAGAAATCTCCATATGGTGTAAGCACAATCAAGAGTAGGCAAGCAAATAATCAAATTTCTAGGTAATCCTCTAGTGATAAGATTGAGAGTTCTAAGATTGTGAATAATGTCAAGAGACTCATCAGGCACTACTAGGGAAAACCTTATACACATAACTTTAGCAGTAGCGCTTGTTACAAAAGCGCGCTACTGCTACACAGCAGTAGCGCGCGCGGAATAACCGCACTGCAGATACATATATAGCAGTAGCGTGTCCCGTTGTAAAAGCGCTACTACTAAAATTCCCACCACTAAGCCGATAGGCTACACATAGTAATAGCGCTCTTTTAGAAACAGCGCTGCCGCTAATATTGTTGTAGCAGCGCGTTTATGTGTAAGGCGCTACTGCTAACGAAAATAAAATAAAATGAAAAACAAGTAGAGAAGTAAATGCAAATGAAAGAAATAGAAAAAGGAGAAAGAAAAAATTTAAAGAAAAATAAATGGAAAAAGGGAAAAAGGGAGAAAGGCGTAGCAGTAGCGCGTTTCTGAAACGCGCTGTAGCTAACTTAGCTGTTGCGCGTTTTCAGAAACGCGCTACCATTATGTTTCACTTAACCAGTGGTTTCCCTCCCCCCACCACTTCTCCCCCAAATCCCTCGCCCCACTTCGCCGCCGTCTCCCCAATTCGCCGTCGCCCCACTTCGCCGCCGTCTCCTGCCGGTGTGGACGCCCGCAACCTCACCGTCTCCCCCCGAGGCCGCCCTCATCCTCACCGCCGCCGCCTGAGGCCACCCTCAGCCTCACCGCCGCCGCTCGAGGCCGTGCTCGACCTCACCGTCGCCGCCCTCAATCTCACCGCGACGGCCCTCGACCTCACCGCCGCCCGAGCCCGCCCAGGACTGCCGTTGCCCGTGCCCGAGCCCGCCGTCCCCGCCCCTGGCTCCATCGCCGAGCACCTCCCCACCACTGTCTCTCCCCTCTCTGTAATCCCCCCACCACTCCTCTCTCTCTGCATTTTAGAGCAAAAATTAGTAGAGTCAAAGTTAGTTTATAGCAAAAAAATAGTTTAGAGCAAAAGATGTTAAGTAGTAGATGTTAGAGCAAAAATTAGTTTAGAGCAAAAAATTTGGTTTACAGCAAAAGTTAGTTAGGGCAGTAGGGTTTAATTAGGGTTTTTGTTTTCATAGATGTTTTTTTAAAAGAAAAAATGAAGAAAATGTTGTAGCAGTGCTGCTTGTAGTATATAGTGATACTAGTAGATGTTAATTAGGTTAGGGCAGTAGTGGTACTAGTAGATGTTAATTAGATGTTTTTTAGTTAGGGCAGTAGGGTTTTGCTAGGTTAATTAGGTTAGTAGTGCTTCTAGTAGTAGTAGTACAGTAGGTTAATTAGGTGAAATTAAATGAATAACCTAAATGAATGAAATTAGTAGTTAACTAGATTTTTTCCTTTCATCATTATAGAGCACTAAAGTTAACTGAATTTTGTTCTATTAGTAGTTAAATGAATTTTCTTCAACACTTACTTTTTGAATTAGCTTGTGAAATTTGGACATGTATATTTGGACATGTGGTTGCTCGTGTATATTTGGACATGTGTTGCGGTGTCGAAGATG
The DNA here is from genome assembly GCF_002575655.3 of Aegilops tauschii subsp. strangulata. Taxonomy (NCBI): domain Eukaryota; kingdom Viridiplantae; phylum Streptophyta; class Magnoliopsida; order Poales; family Poaceae; genus Aegilops; species Aegilops tauschii. The sequence continues at coordinate 514,931,479 of NC_053037.3, read as the reverse complement.
GATATTTGAAGATTGTTTCCAGGGAATGAAGCCGAGTGGCCTATGTTTTGCTGGAATGTTGATTCATTTCTGTTCCGGAAAATTCCAGGTTCTCGATTTGTCCACTTTCTAGCAAAAGTCATGCCGAAATTTTCCGTGAATTTCGGCATGACTTGTGCTACAAACTAGGACATATCGAGTGCCCGGGATTTGCCGCACCGGGAAGGAGTCAACGTTCCTGCAAAGCATAGGCCTTTTTATGTCATTCTTCATTTTATTAGGTCTAGAATTAATTGACTACATTTAATCGTAGGAAACATGGCTAGCAACAACGAAGGACAGGGTTCTGGTGACCGCGACAACGTCTACCTGGTGGCAGAAGAATTTTTGAGGGAAGCCGACGATCAAGAGTTGATGTTGCTGGGTCCACCTGTCACATCGGAGATTGAGACCGACATCGAGACCGGCGCTGAGACTGAGACTGGCGCTGAGACTGAGACCGGCATCGAGACCGACGCTCAGAGTGAGACCGGCGCCGAGACTAGCGGAGCCGGTATAGAACCGAAAGCAAAGAGGCAACAACTTCCTAACAAGCTCAGGACTACTAGACTGGTGGTCACGGAGGTGGACGACGGCAATTTTGAGCCAAACGCGCCCGAGGAAGCACGCGCGTGCTACGGCAATCAAATAGGCTACATCATACGGACAACGGCCACCATCAATGATGAGAAACTACAGAAGATAGATAATATGAGGCCCTCACTCCTAAAGAAGCTGCACCAGATATTCTTGTTCCCGGGACGGAATGAAAAGGATTATAAAGATCCAGATAAGGACCCGGCAATGAAGAAGATGAACAAGCACGCCATGACCAAGTTTAGTGACGCGTTGGCCGCCTGAAAATCAAGGGTGAAATATCGGATCGTCAACAAAAAGGAACCCTACTCCGAGATTGTAAAGGATAATCCGACAATCACGGCAGAGCACTTTGAAATATTCAAGGCGGCTTGCAAGGCCGAAGCTGCCAAAAAAAAGTCGAAGTACATGAAGGGGCTTCAACAGAGGAACATTGGGTGCCACCACCTCGGAAGCCGTGGTTACAGCGGGAAGAGGTCCATATGGGCCAAGGAGGACGCAGAAGCTGCGAGTCTGGGCATCCCAGACCCCTTGGCGGAGTTCACCGTCCCGCAGGAGCGTGACGTCCTCAGGGCCCGGCACCGTTGGGACCCAGTGAAGAAGGTTTTCAAGACGAACGCGGTCACGACGGAGTTCATGAGACTGCTGGTAATTTTAGTTTCTGATCAATTCGACTGCATGTTAGTCATATTTGTAAACGATCCTTGTGCCTTTTGCAGAGAGAGCAGCACAGGATTGCGGCCGAAAGCGACTTGCCATCTGAGGCGTTGGCGAGGCCCAAGTGGGACACTCCATTCAACCGGGCGTTGAACATATTGAAACGACTCCCGGTGGAGACTCGACCGTCGTATGGACGAGTGCACGGTGTCGGAGACGACGCCACGTGGAAGAAGTACTACCGTGAGACCACGGAGGAGAGAAAGGAAAGACGGAGGTTAACTGGAGAAAATATCGACAAGAAGGTTGAGATTGCGGTTGAGAAGAAATCATCTGAGACAGTCGCAACAGCGGTAGCTGCCACAAAACAGGTGGTTGTAGATATGTCTACTACCTTGGTTCCGGCCGTTTTCAATTGGAGCAGGCAAAATCCAGAAAAAATGCCGCGGACTTTCCCCTTGCTGACTTCTTGGGGAGCGGCTCGACTAGCATTGCACTAGCACCTGCAGCTGCACCTGCTCCCGCACCTGCTCCGGCACCGGCTCTGGCACCGGACGTGCTCGGCGGTGCTTTGTCTTTGGCTGAGCTCGACGCCCTCACGATATCTGTCACACCAGCCCCCTTCAATAAATGTATAATCTCACGTTTCGTTGCCTTTCGGATGTCTCACGTCGCAGACCTTTCTTTGCAGGCCGATGAAACCCCCTGCACCATATTGTACACCATCGGCGACCAGAAAGTGGATGTGGGGAAGGCGACGATAATGGAGCCGAAGGAACCATTGTTCCACAACCGGCCGATCCCCCCGAACGTCTTCAAGGTTTCCGTGGCCAGTGTCAAACCGGGCCACGAGAATTTGGCTCCTCTGGTACTAGTGGGGGATGACGACGCGACCCCGCGGCGGCTTGGTGATTGTTGCAATGGGTGGGTCTTGTTGTGGCCAAAGAGTCTGCTTCGTCTGGAGGCGGCCGGGAGCACACCCACGAGCACGCAGTTAGGTATGAACATCAACACCTCACCTACCCAATTAGCGTTGGCTGTCGTGCTGGGTGATAGCGGAGAGGGTGAGGAAAAGGCTCCATTAGTCGCTAGTGATGTCGCCATAGATGAGGATGAGGATGACGATGACACTTGAGTGCAACTATCCCTGGGTGGTTTTGGTAATTCCTAACAACATATAGCTCATTGAGCTAATGCTATTTCAAGATGAATATTTCAGGAAAGCTCAATGATTGGCATGGCATGGATTATAAAGTGGACCCTTCAAAATGCTAAGGACAAAAGATTGGCTCAAGCTCAAAGCACAAGACTCTACATTTTCTATTTTAGTGGTCCAAGATCATATTGAGTCTATAGGAAAAGCCAATACTATTAAGAAGGGATGAGGTGTTGCTTAATGAGGTTCTTGCTCAAAATGCTTAGTGATATGCTCCAAAACCCTCCACTACTTTCTCATATCCACATATGTCCCAAACCAAATATCCAACTCGGCCCCACCGATTCTTTCTATCCGGAGCCACCGAGTTCAGTTGACATAGCCACTGCTAGAAACCCTAGTCTTTTCGGTCTCACCGATAGGGATCTCGGTCTCAACGAGATGGGATTGTAATCTCTCTGTTTCCCTTCGTAACGTTTCGGTCAAATCGAGATGAGCGATCGGTCCCACCGAGATTGCAATGCAAACACTCTGTTTCCTTTTCGTAACGTTTCGGTCAAACCGAGATGAGCGAATCGGTCCCACCGAGTTTGCCTGACCAACTCTCTGTTTGACTATTACCAAAATCGTTCTCACCGAGTTTGTGTAATCGGTCTCACCGAGATTACATTATGCCCTAACCCTAATGATATCGGTCCAACCGAGTTGACAGCCGGTCCCACCGAAACACCTAACGGTCACATTATGAACCAAATCGGTCTAACCGAGTTCTTTGAATTGGTCCCACCGAGTTTGGTGATTTGTGTGTAACGGTTAGATTTTGTGTGGAGGCTATAAATACCCCTCCACCCACTCTTGATTTGTGGAGAGAGCCATCAGAACATGCCTACACTTCCAATACATATTTCTGAGAGAGAACCAGCTACACTTGTGTCGAGGTCAAGATATTCCATTCCAACCACATAAATCTTGATCTCTAGCCTTCCCGAAGTTGCTTTCCACTCAAATCTTCTTTCTACCAAATCCAGTCCTATGATAGAGAGTTGAGTGTTGGGGAGACTATCATTTGAAGCACAAGAGCAAGGAGTTCATCATCAACACACCATTTGTTACTTCTTGGAGAGTGGTGTCTCCTAGATTGGCTAGGTGTCACTTGGGAGCCTCCGTTAAGATTGTGGAGTTGAACCAAGGAGTTTGTAAGGGCAAGGAGATCGCCTACTTCGTGAAGATCTACCCTAGTGAGGCAAGTCCTTCGTGGGCGACGGCCATGGTGGGATAAACAAGGTTGCTTCTTCGTGGACCCTTCGTGGGTGGAGCCCTCCGTGGACTCGCGCAACCGTTACCCTTCATGGGTTGAAGTCTCCATCAACGTGGATGTACGATAGCACCACCTATCGGAACCACGGATAAAAAATCTCTGTGTCAACATTGCGTTTGCTCCCTCAATCTCCTCCCTTTACCTTCATATGCAATTGTTTTACATTCCGCTGCTATACTCTTAGAATTGCATGTGTAGGTTGATTGCTTGACTTGCGCTAAGTTGCTAAAATCTGCCAAGAACTAAAATTGGGGAAAAGCTAGATTTTTATTTGGTCAAGTAGTCTAATCACCCCCCTCTAGACATACTTTCGATCCTACAACACTCAACAGTATGTCAATACTAGCGCCTACTTAGGGTTTGAGCGTCATGAGTCAGTGCCTGAATTGCCGTCTCCGGAGGCTGAACGTATTATGGATGACCTTCCGGTAGTAAAGAAGTCTAGGAAGAGACCGAGGAAAGGCTAAAAAGCTGCTTCTATGATCCAGCCGCATCAGCAGCCTCGGGTTCAAGACCGTATAGATATCCCCAATGCGGCAAAATGGCATATCCCCGGTCAACCAATCCTACCTGAAGCAGCGCTAGGGGCCAGATTCGGCGATCTAAGGAGACTTCATGATGATGTGCCGCGGATAGAGAAAGGCCTCATTGCCTTGAAAGATCCAGGATACCCACTCTACGTGGTTAACGTTCTGCGGCAATTGTCGTACGTGGACACATTCCCCACGGAGAAGTTCTTCCTTCGATTCGATTACATATTCGACATGTTTCACATGAAGAAGATGGATTTTACGTTTGTCCGCCTTTATGCCTTGGACATGAACTACCTCATCGGGGTTGAGCAGATACCTCATATCTGTGTCGCTGACCCGTACTTCATGCACGAGGGCTTCTTAGGAGTCTGCGCAAAGCACCGTGAATACGCGAGGGAATACATCGTCAATTTCATGCTCGCCAACAAGGACAAGGAGGCGACTCTCGTGCCTTATCATCCCCTGTAAGTCATCCGTGCGGATATCCTTCCTTCGATTTCAATCATTCATTTGCACGGTGGAGGCTAATTAATTTGAGGTGTACTTATTTTGCGCAGTGGCAAGCGCGCCGTCCTCATCATCCTCTACCCCCGATACTCCCAAGCTCTTTACTTGGACTCGTCGAAGAACATTAACAAAAAGGATTACACCCACATCAAGTCTGTTCTCGACAGTGCTATGTTTTACTACGACGCACAGGGTGGAGAGGTCAAGGACAAGAAGAGAAGGGACGGCAGGCTCGCCTTCGGCCATAAGACCGACTTCTGCTGCATCCAGCAACCGAGTGATTCTCTTAATGATGGATTCTATGTCATACACCACATGCTGGAGTATAGACGGGATCACCAGAACCTTCGCATGTCACCTAGATCCGGCGATGCCCATATTCTGCAATGGGCAAAGAACTTAGGAGATATCGAGGATCATCGACTTCGAGCTGAGTTCTATCACATCCAGCGCGAACTTGCCCAAATCATCATGAAGGAGGTCGTCGAAAAAACAGGGATGTTCTACGAACAAGGACAAATGTCGCGGGAAGACGTCTGAACATGGGTAGCCGCTCAGCGACTCGACCTGAAGTCTTTCAGTAGTCGCGGGGACTCTCTCCCTGACTTGGATGGATGGCACTACATGTTGGAGTGATTGTCGATATATGACAATGTGTCCATTTAGTCCATACTTTCTGTATGAAGAAACTTTGTGTTATGCATGACGAAACTTTATTTGTGATGTAATTAAACCGTCCTCCTCGACTAGGGACGATCACTCTAGTTAGGGAATTTTGGGTACGATCAACTTTGTTATTTATGCTTATGATATGTTGCTTCTATTTTTGCCAACTTTGTCTCTTTCTGTTGCTCAACTATATATGTTGCATATCATCGACTCACGTGACGATGCAGGTGCATAGATCATCGATGGCGAAGAAGTGCTACACCAAGAGTATATATACGACGAGTGGCCAGAGTGTAAGGCCCAGGTGTACCGGTTTCTGGTTTCCGAGCGACAGGTAGTAGTTAGTTTAGGTTCACGCTAATGCGAGAGAGGAGTACGAACTCATGTACTGTATAGTTCCGCTCTCACTCAAAGTGATAGCTCTTCTCGCGTATATCATTGTTTAGATGGATGACGATGTAGTTTGAAGTAATCGAGACTTGTATCGCTATTTTTGAGATGATGACGAGAGACCACTTTGTGTTGGATGATGATTATGATGATGACATGATTTGATGAGACTATTTGTATGTATATGCTATGATTACATTTGTATGTGTATGATATGCTAAAGATTATTGTATAAAGCCTATTCAAATACAAAACAGATATGCAGAAGAGAAAACAGAAACTAATAAAACTAGCAGTAGCGAGGGCAACAAAGTTAGCAGTAGCACTGCCTTACCAGTAGCACTTCCTGCTAAAAAGCGTTGCAGATATTAGCAGCAGCGCTCTGCACTAAACCCCGCTACTGCTAGCCATGTATAGCAGTAGCGTGGGACGACAGGCGCAACTGCTACACGTTAGCTATAGCGCCTTATCAGTAGCGCGTCGTCCCGCGCTACTAATAGGCAAAATACCCGCGCTACTTCTAGGGTTTTCCCTAGTAGTGAGGGGTATGATGCAAGGGGTCAACAAGGCAGGCACAAGGGGTAGTAATGTACTTGTTCAGGTGATATTCATTAAAAATCTCAAGCATCTCATTTTCCAATCATTAAAGAACTCTCCATCAAGTATGGGCACTCTATGTCTAAGACTCCCCAACGTAGACTCATCCATCTTCCTTCAATGGTGATTAAACCAAAGCAATGGAGACCAAAGCTTTGATGCCAATTGAAAGCATCGAGAAGAGGTGTCTAGAGGGGGGGGTGATTAGACCCTCAACAAAGAAAAGTAGCAGTTTTGAAGTTCTTCAAGTTAAGGTGGAGTTTTAGCACAAGTTTAAACATTCACAATACATTTCAAGCAAGCATGGCAAGAGTATATGAGCAGCGGAAAGTAAAGCAAGCAACTTGCAAGAAAGTAAAGGGCTGGGATTGGAGTGTGCAAACGCAATTGGCGACACGGAGATTTTTGGCGTGGTTACGATAGGTGGTGCTATTGTACATCCACGTTGGTGGAGACTTCAACCCACGAAGGGTAACGGTTGCGCGAGGCCACGGAGGGCTCCACCCACGAAGGGTCCACGAAGAAGCAACCTTGTCTATCCCACCATGGCCATCTCCCATGAAGGACTTGCCTCACTTGGGTAGATCTTCATGAAGTATGTGATCTCCTTGCCCTTACCAACCCCTTGGTTCAACTCCACAATCTTGACGGAGGCTCCCAAGTGACACCTAACCAATCTAGGAGACACCACTCTCCAAAAGGTAATAAATGGTGTGTTGATGATGAAATCCTTGCTCTTGTGCTTCAAATGATAGTCTCTCCAACACTCAACTCTCTCTCATAGATTTTGATATGGTGGAAAGATGATTTGAGTGGAAAGCAACTTGGGGAAGGCTAGAGATCAAGATTCTTGTGGCTAGATTGGAATGTCTTGGTCTCAACACATGAGTAGGTGGTTCTCTCTCAGAAAATGAATGCTGGAAGTGTAGGAGCGTTCTGATGGCTTTCTCCTCGAATGGAGGATGGGTGGAGGGGTATATATAGCCTCCACACAAAATCTAGCCGTTACACACAATTTATCAAACTCGGTGGGACCGAATTGTGAAACTCGGTCAAACCGATATGGTTCAAAACGTGAACGTTAGAGTTTTCGGTGGGACCGACATGATCAACTCGGTGAGACCGATGTGTTAGGGTTCGGGTAAAACGTCAACTCGGTTTGACCGATTACACAAACTCGGTGAGACCGATTTTGGTAATGAGCAAACAGAGAGTTGGTCAAGCTATCTCGGTAGGACCGATTGCATATCTCGGTGGGACCGAAATAATTGCAACACGCAACAGAGAGTTTGCAAGCCCATCTCCGTGAGACCGAGATCCCATCGGTGAGACCGAACTGATTAGGGTTTCTAGTAGTGGCTATGTCAAGTGAACTCGGTGGCGCTGGATAGATCAAATCGGTGGGGTCGAGTTTGACTTTAGGTTTAGGACATATGTGGAATTAGAAAGTGGTTGAGGATTTTGGAGCATATCACTAAGCACTTTGAGCAAGCAAGCCATTAAGCAACACCTCACCCCCTTTTAATAGTATTGGCTTTTCCTATGGACTCAATGTGATCTTGGATCACTAAAATGAAAATGTAGAGTCTTGAGCTTATGCCAATATGTGTCCTTAGCATCTTGAAGGGGTTCCACATCCTCTTGTCCTTCCACCCCAATGTTGAACTTATCTGAAATATACTAGATGAAAACATGAGTCCAACAAGAGATATGTTGAGATTAATTACCAAAACCACCCAGGGAGCACCTGTGCTTTCAAGTACAGCTTCTCCCGCTTGCGCTGGTCCTTGCTAGCATTATAAGAATCCACCTTGTCGTCCTTGTCACTAGTACACGGCCTCCACCGGCACAGCCGCAAGTGCACATACCGCCGCAAGGGCACTCCCAGGTAAGCTCACCCCTCCATCAGTAGTGGTCGCCGTCGTCGCCACGGTAGTTGCAACAGGATATGATGCTGCCATCACCATCGCCGGAATCGCCGAATCCACCGCAGAGGGGTCACGCCGCGGCGGAGGGTCGCGTCGCAGAGGTGGCCTCAGATTACGACCAACCATCCTCCCAAACTTGTCGGCACCGCCACGACCGCACCGGCCGGCGAAACCACCACAACGAGGCTGGTATTGCTGCGGACCAGCCGGGCCCTCGATGAAACCTCCCGTCGGACCCTGGAACTTGTCGTGGTTACCGCTGGCGTTGGCCCGAGCCCCACTGTAGTATCGATTGTCACCGTATGCACCGTCTCCATCGTTTCCCCACTGTTGCATGTTCAAGCTTGAGCGTCTGCTACTTCTTGAGCTTGCGTTGGTTTTTTCCTTGAAGAGGAAAGGGTGATGCAGCAAAGTAGAGATAAGTATTTCCCTTAGTTAGAGAACCAAGGTATAAATCCAGTAGGAGGTACAAGCAAGTCCCCAATCAATGCACCTGCACAAACAATCAAACACTTGCACCCAACGCGATAAAGGGGTTGTCAATCCGTTCGCGGTCGATTGCAAATGTGAGATCTGATAGAGATAGATAAAATATAAAATATTTTTGGGTTTTTTGGTTTATAGAACTGAAAATAAAAGATTCCAAAATAGTAGTTCGGAAAGCAAATATGATGGAAAATAGACCCGGGGGCCATAGGTTTCACTAGAGGCTTCTCTCATGAAGGCAAATAATACAGTGGGTGAACAAATTACTGTTGAGCAATTGATAGAAAAGCACAAAGTTATGATGATATCCAAGGCAATGATTATGAAATATAGGAATCACGTCCATGTCAAGTAGACCGAAACGATTCTGCATCTACTACTATTACTCCACACATCGACCGACTCATGCCTGCATCTAGAGTATTAAGTTCATAAGAGCAGAGTAACGCATTAAGTAAGATGACATGATGTAGCGGGATAAACTCAAGCAATATGATGAAAACGCCATCTTTTTATCCTCGATGGCAACAATGCAATATGTGTCTCGCTACCCCTACTTTGTCACTGAGTGAAATCACGCAAGATTGAACCCAAAGCTAAGCACCTCTCCCATTGCAAGAAAAACCAATCTAGTTGGCCAAACCAAACCGATAATTCGAAGAGAAACACAAAGATATCAAATCATGCATATAAGAATTCAGAGAAGATTCAAATAATATTCATAGATAAGTTGATCATAAATCCACAATTCATCGGATCTCGACATACACACCGCAAAAGAAGATTACATCGGATAGATCTACAAGAACATCGGGGAGGACATGGTATTGAGAATCAAAGAGAGAGAAGAAGCCATCTACCTACTAGCTATTGACCCGTAGGTCTTTGGTAAACTACTCATGCTTCATCGGAAGGGCAATAGGGTTGATGTAGATGCCATCCGTGATCGAATCCCCCTCCGGTAGGATGTAGGAAATGGCCCCAAGATGGGATCTCACGGTAACAGAAGGTTGTGGCGGTGGAAAAGTATTTTTGCGGGTCTCTGTGAGGGTTCTGGAATATATGTTAATATATAGGACGAAGAGTTGGGTCAGGGGAGTCCCATGGGGGGCACAAGGCAGGGTGCGCCCCCCCCCCAGGGCGTGCCCTCCACCCTTGTCGCCGCCTCGTGGCACTTCTGGCTTGGACTCCAAGTCCTCTGGGTGTCTTTGGGTCCAAGAAAAATCATCGTGAAGTTTTATTCGGTTTGGACTCTGTTTGATATTCCTTTTCTGCGAAACTCAAAAACAAGGAAAAAAACAGAAACTGGCATTGGGCTCTAGGTTAATAGGTTAGTCCCAAAAATAATATAATATAGCATAAAAATGCATATAAAACATCCAAAATAGATAATATAATAGCATGGAACAATCATAAATTATAGATACGTTGGAGACGTATCAAGCCTCCCCAAGCTTAATTCCTGCTCGTCCTCGAGTAGTTAAATGATAAAAAAGGAATTTTTTATGTGGAATGCTACCTAACATATTTATCCATGTAATTTTCTTCATTGTGGCATGAATGTTCATATCCATAAGATTCAAAACAAAAGTTTATTATTGACATAAAAACAATAATACTTCAAGCATACTAATAAAGCAATCATGTCTTGTCAAAATACTATGGCTAAAGAAAGTTATCCGTACAAAATGATATAGTCTGGCTATGCTCCATCTTCGTCACACAAAGTATTACATCATGCACAACCCTGATGACAAGCCAAGCAATTGTTTCATACTTTTGATGTTCTCAAACCTTTTCAACTTTTACGCAATACATGAGCACGAGCCATGGATACAACACTATAGGTGGAATAGAATATGGTGGAGAAGACAAAAAGAAGGAGATAGTCTCACATCAACTAGGCGCATCAACGGTCTATGGAGATGCCTATCAACAGATATCAATGTGAATATAAAGATAGTTTACTATCTTGGATAGCTAATCTTTCTTAGCCTCTTTGCTTGTAAGTATCTTTTCTCTCTTTTTTTTCTGTACATTTGTATAATTGTAACTATACTGCTTTCTTTTAGTTATTAATAAAGGACTGTGAGGCTGTTGCCTTGCAGTATATAGTAAAAAAACAGATATCAATGTGAGTGAGTAGGGATTGCCATGCAACGGATGCACTAGAGCTATAAGTGTATGAAAGCTCAAAATGAAACTAAGTGGGTTTGCATCCAACTTGCTTGCTCATGAAGACCTAGGGCATTTGAGGAAGCCCATCGTTGGAATACACAAGCCAAGTTCTATAATGAAAAATTCCCACTAGTATATGAAAGTAACAAAATAGGAGACTCTCTATCATGAAGAACATGGTGCTACTTTGAAGCACAAGTGTGGAAAAGGACAGTAACATTGCCCCTTCTCTCTTTTCTCTCATTTTTTCCTTTTTGATAGGCTTCTTTGGCCTTATTTATTTGGGCTTCTTTGGCCTCTTTTATTTTTAATAACCTCACATGGGACAATGCTGTAATAATGATGATCATCACACTTTTATTTACTTACAACTCAAAATTACAACTCGATACTAGAACAAAGGTATGACTCTATATGAATGCCTCCGGCGGTGTACCGGGATTTTCAATGACTCAAGAGTCACATGTATAAAAAATCAATATGAACGGTGGCTTTGCCACAAATGCAATGTCAAATACATGATCACGCAAAGCAATATGACAATGATGAAGCGTGTCTTGATAAACGGAATGGTGGATGTTGCATGGAAATATCTCTCGGAATGGCTATGGAAATGCCATAATAGGTAGGTATGGTGACTGTTTTGAGGAAAGTGTAAGGTGGGTGTAATGCACCGGTGAAAGTTGCGCGGTACTAGAGAGGCTAGCACTGGTGGAAGGGTGACAGTGCGTATAATCCATGGACTCAACATTAGTCATAAAGAACTCACATACTTATTACAAAAGTCTATTAGCTATGGAAACAAAGTACTACGCGCATGCTCGTACGGGGGTAGATTGGTAGGAAAAGACCATCACTCGTCTCCGACCGCCACTCATAAGGAAGACAATCAATAAATATGTCATGCTCTGATACGTCTCCAACGTATCTATAATTTTTGATTGTTCCATGCTATTATATTATCTGTTTTGGATGTTCAATGTGCTTTATTATACACTTTTATATTATTTTTGGAACTAACCTATTAATCGGAGGCCCAGCCCAAATTGCTGTTTTTTGGCCTATTTCAGTGTTTCGAAGGAAAGGAATATCAAACGGAGTCCAAATGGAATGAAACCTTCGGGAACGTGATTTTCGGAACAAACGTGATCCAGAGGACTTGGAGTGGACGTCAACCAAGCAACGAGTAGGCCACGAGGCAGGGGGCGCGCCCTCCACCCTCGTGGGCCCCTCGTAGCTCCACCGACCTACTTCTTCCTCCTATATATACCTACATACCCCGAAAACATCAGAAACGGAGCCAAAACCCTATTTCCACCACCGCAACCTTCTATACCCGTGAGATCCCATCTTGGGGCCTTTTCTGGTGCTCCGCCGGAGGGGGCATCGATCACGGAGGGCTTCTACATCAACACCATAGCCTCTCCGATGATGTGTGAGTAGTCTACCTCAGACCTTCGGGTCCATAGTTATTAGCTAGATGGCTTCTTCTCTCTCTTTGGATCTCAATACAAAGTTCTCCTCGATTCTCTTTGAGATCTATTTGATGTAATCTTCTTTTGCGGTGTGTTTGTCGAGATTCGATGAGTTGTGGGTTTATGATCAAGATTATCTATGAACAATATTTGAATCTCCTCTGAATTCTTTTATGTATGATTGGTTATCTTTGCAAGTCTCTTCGAATTATCAGTTTGGTTTGGCCTACTAGATTGATCTTTCTTGCAATGGGAGAAGTGCTTAGCTTTGGGTTCAATCTTGCGGTGCTCGATCCCAGTGACAGTAGGGGAAACGTATTGTATTATTGCCATCGAGGATAAAAAGGTGGGGTTTATATCATATTGCATGAGTTTATCCCTCTACATCATGTCATCTTGCTTAAAGCGTTACTCTGTTCTTATGAACTTAATACTCTAGATGCATGCTGGATAGCGGTCGATGTGTGGAGTAATAGTAGTAGATGCAGGCAGGAGTCGGTCTACTTGTCACGGACATGATGCCTATATACATGATCATACCTAGATATTCTCATAACTATGCTCAATTCTATCAATTGCTCGACAGTAATTTGTTCACCCACCGTAATACTTATGCTATCTTGAGAGAAGCCACTAGTGAAACCTATGGCCCCGGGTCTATTTTCCATCATATTAATCTCCCGTCAACCAGCTATTTCTGGCGCCATTTATTTTGCTTTCTTTACTTTTAGTCTTTATCATAAAAATACCAAAAATATTATCTTATCATCTCTATCAGATCTCACTTTTGCAAGTGGCCGTGAAGGGATTGACAACCCCTTTATCATGTTGGTTGCAAGGTTCTTATTTGTTTGTGTAGGTGCGTGATACCTTGGTTCTCAAAAACTGAGGGAAATACTTACGCTACTTTACTGCATCACCCTTTCCTCTTCAAGGGAAAACCAACGCAGTGCTCAAGAGGTAGCATGCTCCAACTTCGTTACATAACGGTTCACCATACGTGCATGCTACGGGAATCACAAACTTCAACACAAGTATTCTTACCAATCCACAATTACTCACTAGCATGACTCTAATATCACCATCTTCATATGTCAAAACAAATGCAAGGAATCAAACTTCTCATAGTATTCAATGCTCTATATGAAAGTTTTTATTATATCCCTCTTGGATGCCTATTGATACGTCCATTTTGCATCATGCTTTGATATTGATATTTATTGCATTATGGGCTGTTATTACACATTATGTCACAATACTTATGCCTATTCTCTCTTATTTTACAAGGTTTACATGAAGGGGGAGAATGCCGGCAGCTGGAATTCTGGGCTGGAAAAGGAGCAAATATTAGAGACCTATTCTTCACAACTCCAAAAGTCCTGAAACTCCACGGAAGTTATTTTTGGAATTAATAAAAAATACTGACCGAAGAAAGTACCAGAGGGGGCCCACACCCTCGCCACGAGAGTGGGGGCGCCCTACCCCCTGGGCGCGTGTGACGCCCGGATAATTAAGCTACAGTAACCCTCTCCTAATGATGCCATGTCACCGCTGTCACTGTAGT